>NW_015386478.1:69034-118085 GCF_001527695.2 Protobothrops mucrosquamatus
TTTTTTTTCAACTTTTGCATGAGCTGTGCTACTCCCGCTATTGGCTTTTGAAAGCCAATAGGAATTGCTGCTGAGCGCACCAAAACACCTGGCTGACAAACTTTGCACATGTAAGTTGTCTGCAGCGAAGGCGAATTGGCAGGAACTTTGCACCCCTCCCTGCTACCCAACTGCACCATCTTCTAGTTAGTCCCGAAGATACCTGGAGGAGACTGGAGCGGCAACGCCACAGTCACTTTCTCTTAATCTTTAGCCCTGCTAGGGTAATAATGGCTGCAGGCGCAAGAGGCAGGAGTGGCGGAGCTGCTGCAGGCGGGGGTGTGAGGGGCAGCGGTGGCCGGCTGCCCCCTGTTCTGTGGGAGCCGCGGGGCTGCACAGGGTGGGCGGTGGTGCTGGCAGGGCGGCTGCAGGCAGGGTGTGTCGACGGCGGGCTGCCCCCTGGGGCCAGAGCCAGCGCAGCTGGTGCTTTAGGAACTGCGGGGCCCGCTCTACACGGTGGGGCAGCAGTGCTAGCGGGGTGGCTGCGGGCAGGGGCGCAGCATGTAAGCATAATTACAATATAAAATATTATTGTTACAAATGTTTTTATTATGCATTTATCATATTATAGTGTATTCTGTATTATTGTTGCAATGAATAAAATGTTTCTTTTATTTACGATATTTTTTTCTTCAATTTATTTGTGCCCTCCTTTTCATTGTAAAAAAGTTGGTCACCTTATGATTATAGAATACCAGAAAATTCTGTTTTGGCTATTTCACATTTAGAAAAGGAAAATAAAATGAGAATAACAACACTGAAATAATGTAACCATACATGACAACTGTTAACACAAAGAGTTCTGTGGACAATAACACTTCTGAAATTTATGAACAGTATAATCTCTTGCTATATAATAATAATAGTAAAGTTGGAAGGGACCTTGGAGGTCATCTAGTCCAATACATGAGATTGTAGGAATTTAAAGAAGCTGTATGCTTTCTTAATGCAGGGCTTTTCAATCTTTTCACAGATTGTACCACTTTTAGGACATGACAATATTTGAGTACCACCAGTGCTTAGCAAGGTGTCAAAAATTTGATGACTAAAAAAAAAAAAGGGGGGGGATTTTGGGTTTTACTGACTAGATTCATTTGTTGTTCTAGAAATGGCTAGTTTATAATATTATGGAAAAGTAAAAAGTTGAGGTTCAATGCTAATGCTTCCTTCTACTGCAACAGAGGAAGTATGTTCTTTTTCCCTTCTCCCCCTCACTTTCCCCCCCTTTTCCCTCCCCTCTATGTCCTACTATTTGCTTTTGTATTTTTGTATTTTATTCTATAATCTAATATTCTATAATCTAATAAAATATTAGAAACTGTAGAAAAAAAGAAAAAAAGAACCAGTTTTAATTTCTTCGGTGGCTGTTCCTTTGCTGAATCCCTTTCCCTTTGCACTGACAAATGTATGATGAATTTATCCATGTTTATTAATATGCACCACTACCAGCTAGTTCAGGGGTCTTCAAACTTGGCACTTTTAAGACTTGTGGACTTCAACTCCCAGAATTCCTCAGCGCTCATGGCTGGTTGAGGAATTCTGGGAGTTGAAGTCCACAGGTCTTAAAGTTGCTAAGTTTGTAGACTCCTGAGCTAGCTGGTTTGCCCTTCTGAACTCTTCCAGTGTAGTAAGAATGCACCCCCAATCCCTTCCCTGTACCCTTAAAGACACAGGAATCAAGTACAAAGCAAGAAAATAAAGAAACACAAACCCTGTTTTTTTCTCCTCTTTAAGCTGCCTCAGGCGTGTCACGTGTCACAATGTTGCAATTCTAGACTGAAAGGCTCCGGCAATTGCGAAAAGCTTTAGCTTTAAATTAAGCCTGTTTACCTTCAAATAAAACTTTCTAAAAGCCACAGACAGACTCAATTAAAGGGGGTAAAACTAATTACATTTGTTTAAAGGGATTAAACCTTTCCTGTTGTCTTTTTTCCCCTTCCCCCACCCAAACCACGTTCTTTTATAGCCTCTCCTCCCCCCCCCTTTTTCTTCAATTCACCCCCAGCTCTGAGCTGCTTCTGGAAGCGCCAATCAGCTGGAGCCTTGCCGGCTCCTGGGGCTTCTGCCAAGCCCAGACAGTCCTGCAGCTGCAGCTGCCTCTCCCTCAGGCTTGGCTCACTTGGGCTCATTCCCCTCTCCTGCTACACTTGGCTAGCAATCGCATACCACCTGCCATGTGGTAAAGTACCACAAGTGATACGGGTACCACGGGTTGAAAAGCCCTGTCTTAATGGATGTCTTAGAAAAGAACTATTGCTGTACATATTTAGTGTTGTTTCTCTGGGTTTTGGAAGATCAGTATCAATTGAGCAGATTCTCTATGGACATTTTGCCCCATGTCCCAGCAAGGCTTCCTCAGTGTAATGTTCAGAAGTTCCTCAGAGAGCGGGAAATTGCTCTTTAACATAAATGGGAAGCTCTAGCTCTTTCAGTTTGAATATCTTTGTCCTAAATCAGGTCCACATCTTTCAATTGCAGAAGTGAGCAGCTGCCTATGCATCTGGTAGAAAACAGCTAAGATAAGCACCACGGTATATCTGTATGCAAATTAAAATATAATACTAAAGACTATTTTCATTAGAACTTCTCAAGAAGATTTAAGAAAAAACAGCCCTGTTGAATTTTCTCTCAATATGGGCAAAAAAAAAAGCTATATCCTCCTTTGCATTTGATTATTGCCACTTCCTTACTCAATATGTGAGTTGCTTTCTATGGCTCAGAAACTTCTTCACTGAGTGTATTTTCTGCAGTTGTGACGCAGAAGCAGCAGCTTGGCTAACAATAACCTTAAAGACATTTAAGTGAGTTGCCATTTGCTCTTGCACTGAGCCCTAGAGAACGGAGATTATGGTGAGATACAAGGAAAAGCCTGGAAGAAGTGAAGACGAGGTTGAGGATATTGAACATGTGAGGATAGGCACAATTTAATGGGTTACTGGATCCTTGAAACATTTGGGAGAGGGAACCATGGAATAAGAATACATACTTTGAAATTAAATTGGAAGGTAATCAGGCAATCATCATTATATCCTGTCCTTCTTTATCACTTGCCTTTCAGCGGGGCTACTGTGTATTAGCTACAAGGGTATCTGCAGATGGCAGGAAAAAAATGAGAAAAATCTTTGCTATCTTCTAGTGGTCATCTGGATTTTTGAATGGAATGGAAAGGAACAGAACAGCATAGCACAGAACAGAACAACCCTTCTTGTACTGCTTCCATTCTTGCAATTTATACATTTATTATAAAGGTGGATTTTGAAATGGCAGAAATAGTAAATAAATTGGGGATAGTAAAATAATTTTTAAAGCTAATATGAGGTGTATTTAAGAAATACACAGACTAATTTTGGATGCCGATAAATTTTAAAATGTATTATAAAATTGGAAGGGTGGGAGTTTGTGAATAACCCTTTCATTGAAGATATTTTGAAGTGATTTCTTTGATACCTCCTCAAAATATTCACCACAAACACATTAGCCTAAAAGATGCTGCCTACAGTATATGATTCGTGGAGGTCTTCATAGAAAGTACATAGCTTTAATTGTTTTTCAAAAAAACCCTCTCCAATGCAAGAAATAGATCAATATTAATAAAAAATGGCAAGTAGCTTCAAATTTTACCTATCATCTATATTTTCTTTTTGATGTTGATAACAGCCTTATGCTATCTGTGTAGCTTTCATTGTTCTTTTTACATGTGTCCATATATACATTCATTTTAGGACCCTTTGTCATTTTTGTATAACTCAATGTGCAATTTCAGAAAATGTGACTATTTCCACCATACAAAATACTATTTTCCGAGTTAAAGTGTTTTAGAAGTATAATTCAAGCTAATTAAAAATACCTCTGAATACATTTTAAATATTCTTCATTGTGGCAAATGAATAATCTTTTAAAGGATTTTTTTTGCACATTAAAAAGAAAAAGAAGAAAACAAAGCATAATTAACAGCAATAAATACCTTCCCTCTTATAATAATAGGATATCTTCACTCAATTTTTTAGAATTTACTTTATAGCACTAATTGATTGGTATATTCATCAGTCAAGGATGTATTAGGTAGAGCTGGATTATAAATGACTTTCCTCTGATAAGCCTTCCAATTAATTCTTCTCACACAGTTTTCTCAGTGACATTTGAACTTCTTTCATTATATAAAACACATCTTGAATAAGACATTGCTGAATAATAATCAGGGATGCTAACATAGTAAGAATTAGACTCTGACAAAGTCAAATGTATTCTGATTTTGACAATGAGCTTGACTAATGCCATTTTCACTGTATCATACTGAGAGAGAATATATTCTTTCTCTCAGAGTACATGTGTTCCTACTTTGCAAATGTTTCAAGAAAAAAAATACCTGAAGCATATTATAAATGTGGAAAATGGACATACTTGTTAACTTGTTAAGGCTTCAATGTCTTCCTTTTTAAAAAAATTCCATAGCATCAGGTGTTATTGTTTCCTTTTGGGAAAAGGATGTCTTCATCTGGGCAAGCAGGCATCAAATAAGTTATTCTTTAAAACCCATGTTAAGTCATGTGCTAGATTACATTTGCTTGATAATTTGCATTTTTTCCTAATACAGTCAGCAGATTTCTTTTGCATAGACAGAGAGCATGGATAATATCGTATTTAACTGACTGGCTAATACAAGAAGCAGCTCATTTTAAATGGTCCTTACATCTTTATAGGATATTAGAAATGAAGACATTACTTCAAAATGTAGGTAATTATTGCCTCCTCTTTTATCATTGCTATTTTCTGAGGTATTATCATAAGATAGCACTTTAGCATTAAGTAGAGCCTTAGAGTAGCAATAAATCAGTCCAACTGAGTCATCATTGTCCGAGGCATCTGAACTACTGAGATGTTGTGGTTCCTACAGAGAGTGTGAAATCACTTGACCCTTGGCATTAACCTTTACTGAATGAATAGACACTGCTTTCCACATCGTGGGACAAAAGCAGAATAGTATTGATTAAACACCACATTCACTTGATATTAAATACTGGCTGAACTCACTCCTTGCTTTTCAGTTCCAGAGGGAGATATCGAGAGAGTTGCAGCATCTCAGGAGAGTGCATGTTTGTAATTCAGAGCAGTATTTTTCCTACAAAGGATTTTCTCCCTTCTTGGATCAATATCTGGCAGCCATGATCAGCCATGAGTAGGTATTGTCAATTCTGACCTGTGTACTTTATCACTCAAGGTGAGAGGTCATGATGCTGCGACTAATGAGGTGGACCTATTAGGCATGAATTGTTTCCTGATCTTAAAATCAACATTAAAAGAAAAAAAGTCTGTGTTTTATATCTGCTATTTTCTAATCTCGCTTGCTGTTTTCTCCGCCCTAACTTGAAATCAAATTATTTGCTAAAGCTCTGAGAGATCAGCTGTGGGTTTGCTCTTGCATATGGATTCTGTTCTTGAAAACATTTAATTATCAAGATGAAATGTTCAAGCTTGGTTGTTATTTACTTTCTCTGATAAAAAACATTGGATTGATCTGAAAATAGGTAAGGAGAATATCAAATAGAAATGTATAGAAAGTATAAGATACAAGAGGTTACTGCTACACTAAACAAATGAACTAAGGAATTTAACTTAATTAAACATTGTTAAAATGTATTTTCTAAATCGCATAGAGAGGACTGTGTAGCATCCTAAAATATTTGTGTTAGCATGAGAAACATTTTTTTGAAACAATCACAAACATTAGTTTATTCCTTTAATTATAAGGACTAGCACCTTTATCTGTATACTTTATTCTATTTCTTTGGAGGGGTAGGTTAATGGATTATTTTCTAAATTAATACTAATATTTTATGCAATTTTTATTGACTATAGTCAGTGTGCATAGTGTTAAATTTATCTTCGTATGTCCTCCATATGTAGGCCAGCACAATAGAAAAGAAAATATTTTATTGTAACCTTTTTCCTATCATTTAATGAGAAATGGTGCCATTCACAATTTTATTTAATGTAATAATCTCTTTGGTAACATTTTATTTGGAACAGCGCAAAGGAGTAAAATATTTTTTCAACTTCTTCCTATGAATGTTCTGGTCTAGCTATTATTACTCAAGATTCTTGTGTATTATCTTCTTTGGTGGTTAAAATAATACGCTCCTTTGCCACATGCAATTGGCGTCTAATTTAATATTTCCTAAATTTACAATCATCTGCATTTATTGCCATTGTCCCATCATTTGTATTATGATAAATTTATATGTTTTATTACTAATGTCCCCTTCCTTTCCTGCATAAAACAAATAACTGCCATTGCTGACTTGAAATTCTGTGCTCAAGTATGTGATTTAAGTTTCAGTCCACAGCGTGTGGAAAATACTTTGACTAAATATACAAAAGATTGCTCTGTAAACAAGCTACAATGAACACAATAATCTGGGGTGAGGTTTTTTTTTTAGCAATAAATGCAACACTTTAGTGCTTCAACTGTCTGTACCAACTTGGAATTAGTATTAGATGGCTGAAGAAGGGTTACAAAATGCATCCTATTCTTTAACTTGACATCTTACCTTTTTATAGCCACTTATCTATTTAAGAAGCATCTTGTGTTCCAACTCTAGCACTACACACAGTGATTCTGAAAAGCATTTCATGGTGATGAATATGGTCTTCCTTGAGTTTATTATAGAAAGAAGAAGGACTATAACAACTTTAGTGATATTTGTCAAAGGGAGTAATCGCTTAAAAACTACAGTATGGGTATTGGTTCTACTTAAAAGTCCAGCACTGCTTAGTTCTGGTTTCAATATTATTTTCATGACTGCCTTATTAAACAAAGAAGGCTCTATAAACTATGCTAGCTAGACTATTTTTAACTTGAGGAAGAAGAAAACATTTCTCTTCTCATCCAAGGAGTTTATGATTGAAAATCTTCATAGACATAGGCTAGCCAGAAAAAAAACATAATTGCAAGTTATAGGCTTTCATATGTCCTATATTGGCTATTACAGTATTGCAAATAAACCTACAAATAAACAGTTTCTTTTCTATATTTATGCCATAAACCGGCTCTGCCTATGTGGGAGCTATTAGAATGATGGTACTTAACATTTAGGTTGTCCCAGAACAGGGCTATCAACTGATCTTTAAGAAAATTTGACAACATTGTATAGTTTTCATATCACAAGCTGACAACTGTTTTCCTGATGTCAGAATATGATTAATTAAATATGCATTTAATTAAGATATATGCATTTTAATTTGTAATTGTATATGTATATACATTTTAATTAAGCAAATGAAGTTATAACTATCAGGGTTTTTTAAAAAAAAAAAATGATTAAGCATACTATATTGGTTACTCAATGAATATTCTCCTAGAAAGTTTAGGTTGGTTAAAAGGCAGCAATTTGAATTAAATACAACATGTTTTGCCTGGAATTGTTTGATAAAGTATTATTTCATAATTTTATCACAAAGCTAATGCTAACTCTTGCATCTAGAAGATAATATTTTATTAGAAGGCTAAGGTTAGCCTTTTGTCTTATCATTAGCAGTGGGTAGTGGGACAAATCAGACAATATGACCTTCTATTGATGCTCCAGTTCTCTTCAAAGCAACTTCAACATGTGCCACTTCAAGTATATTTCACTATCCTGCTATCAGTTTGGGCTAGTTTGGGTGTCAAACTCGCTGCATCCCGTGACGTGTTGTGACGTATTGCGACTTTTTTTCGCATTGCTGGAGCTAGGGTGAGCGCAGCCTCCACATAATGCAACTGGCTCGTGGGTCAGCAGTTTGACACCCCTGGATTAGAGCATTTCAGTTTGTCTCAAGCTAACTCTAGCAATTCATTGGTTATTTTGGTTCATCAGCTGAGTAGATGCTTATCATCCATTCCAAGAGGTTCTATAAGTCTCCTTATAACTACTAATAAAATAGCATAGTAGTTAAATTTGACAGAAACTCTTTTTTTTTTTTTAAAGTAATTTATTTTCCTGGAATAAGTAATTTTCCCCTCTGGTTTTTTCTTTTTTAAAGTCCAGATCGGTTTTACTCCAGTTTCGTTTTGAGTTACTTACTTCAATTCCAGGTGACTGGAAACATGGTAAAAGTCTGCAGTTATTTAAAAAAAAAAAACAGAGGAAAAAAACTACATATGCTAAAAAAATGTAATTGAACCTAAAACCTTATTTATGATAATCAAAGATCTTAACCATTATGCTATTTCTTTAATGCTGGTAAAAGGAACTATATTATTATTAATATTAGCATATGGCCTTGTTACAGTAGCCAGGGGACTATAATGCTATTGCAGAGTAGTTTGGCTTGCATCACAACTTGCATCTCTGTTATAGGACATGCTTGAATGCTTCCTAAGGTGGGCAAGCTTGCTTTGCACCAGAGAAAATGATGAATGCTCTTCCTGCAGCATCACCAAGTCCTCCTCCCTTCCTGAGCTGCCTTGCAAATGGGTGCCACCCAGTGGTGGGATTCAAATATGTGATCAACCGGTTCTCTGTGTGGATGCCGCTTCCGGAAGTCCATTCTGGGCCTAGGTAATAAAAAATTAGCTACCAGTTCTGCCGAAGTGGTGCGAACTGGCTGAATCCCACCACTGGTGCCACAACTGGGAAGATTGAGAGCTGTCAGGAATCTGCCTGCCTGCCCAGAGGACCAGCTCATCTCCCCACTAAAGTGGTACCTACCTATCTACTTGCACAGAACATGCTTTCAAGCTGTTAGGTGGACAGAAGCTGAGGCGAGTGACAGAGGCTGTCCCTGCCATGCAGTGCTTGGGCTCGAATGACTGGAACTGAGACCATCTCCAGCATCATTAAGCCACTGAGCCACCAGGCCTCCCAAAGGAATTATAGATAGTGCTGGAAAGAAGGATTTTTTTAAAAAATCTGTTTGTTGCAACCGTATGTACTTGCATCTTAATGCTTTCACTTTAAATTTAACTTAACTTTGTAGGTATCCATACATAAAAAAATAATTTAACTTTGTACGTATGTGTGTGTGTATATATATATATATATAACCAGTGGAACAACCTGCCTTCAGAAGCGGTGAATGCTCCAACACTGGAAGTTTTTAAGAAGAAACTGGACAGCCATTTGTCTGAAATGGTATAGGGTTTCCTGCCTGAGCAGGGGGTTGGACTAGATGACCTCCAAGGTCCCTTCCAACTAACGTCTTGCCGACGTTTCGACGAAGTCCCATTCATCATCTTCAGGCTGGTGTCTTCAGCTTCGTGCTTCTAGGAGCACGAAGCTGAAGCACGAAGCTGAAGACACCAGCCTGAAGATGACGAATGGGACTTCGTCGAAACGTCGCCAAGACACTTCCAATTTTACGCGGGAGAAAACCCGATTAACCAAAGACCTACATACAAACACCCGCGAAAACCTCAGAAAACACACACACACACACACACACACACACATACAAACAGAGAGTAGTATATACAGAGATAAGTCCAGAAAGACCTGTCCACGGGAATGAAAGCAACTGAAATTCCTCCCACAGAAAGGTGGAAGGACACAGCAGTAGGGCAATTGTCCAATGGGAGGGCATGGTAGCCTTGATTCCAGACTGAGCCCCATGTTGACTATTGAGGAAGTGCTCAGTTCAGACAGGATTTTCTTAAAGTGGTTTAAGCTCAAGAGAATATGAGCACAAAACATGACCATTTAAGTGCAGCTATGCCCTTAAAGAAGCTGCCTTGACAAGTGCCAGCTGTTGAGTTGTGGTTGAAATTAGATTGGAGCTGGGTATTTCTTGACCCCCAAATCATACTTTTGGCAACTCAGTTATACTAACTCTTATTTTGGAGCAAGTTATGAACTTTAAAATCTCTGCATCTATTGCTGCTTTTAAGAGGATTTTATACTTACATGGCAAACTGAACTGTAATATACAAAATAAAGAAACCTAGAAAATTACAAATATAATTATTTTTATAATGCATCAGTTGTTGAAACAATATATGAAACATGACCTTTTATGTTGAAATAAATTTTACTGTAGCCTGTATCACATGACAAATAGCAAATTAACTAGTCATCCTAGATACACAGGTTGAGGGATGTAACATTGACTTTGGAATAAGGATCAATATTCTTTAATCTTGGAAATCTTTTCTTGTTTCATGTGGAAAGTTGCTTAATGAGAACCCTTCATTCTAGACCAAGTAAAAGAAAAGATTTGAAGACAGCAAAAATTGATTTCTAATAAATCTGTTTTGCTTATGTAGGTAGAAAATATGAGCAAAAGGTGAAACAGAAATCTTCCAGTTAAATAATTGTGCTTAAAAGTGAGTGTAAATTACAGTGATATTGTAGGTTGATAGCATTTAAATACTATTTAATGTATTTTGATCTTCATTCTTGACTTGACTGTCTTACATGTCAGATGTAAATTAGAGAAATTAATCCCAAAGGCTTTTCTTTGAAAAGCAAAATTTCAAATTCTATCTGTTGAATATAGTTGTTCCTTGAATGCTAAAATTAAAAATAGGGTAACATCTAAGAAGAAAGCACATAGTAATTTAAAAAAGATGCTAAAGGTTCAGAACTTCAGAATTACAACTCTACAGCCCAATGTGACTGAAGAAGTATGTCCAGTCACTTCTTTCACGTGTAAGTTGTCTTATTTGCTGTCAAATTTAAGAACATACTAAAAAATTATTCCAGGTAAAGGGAAAAAAAGGTAAATGTCCTTGGAGATTTTATATTTTTTTATTTATTAGATTTGTTTTTCACCCATCTTGCTTTGAGGCGACTCTGGGTAGCTTCCAACAATAAAAGCCAATAAAACCATAAAGAGTAAATATTTCTAAAAACAGTAAAGCTTAAAATAAAAAAGATGGAGAAGAAAGGAGCAGGATATGTGGGGGGAGGGAGAAGGGGATCTTCTCTTAATTTGTCTACCATATCCAGTGTGACACACCAAGGTTTGAGCCCCAAGCTAACTGGCAGAGCCAGGTCTGCAGGCCCTTATGGAAGGTCAGAAGGATGGGAGGAGAAATTTTGTTAATTACACAGTTAATCTGCATATGTATTTTTAAGTGTGTAAACAATAGCTGCAGGGAACCCTAACAGCATCAACTGCAGAGCCAGGAAGTGTCTTCCATCTCTAGCATGGTTGTAATCATGTTATTTCAATTTTTTAAAATTAAGAGATATGCATTCACTCCTCCACATCTATTTATATACCAAGAAAAGTGGATTAGGGAAGAATAAATCGTAGGGCCCAAAGGTTTGGATAAAAATTTGTGATTATATCATACTTCTATGGTGCCACATTACTATTTTTCATGAAGCATGTCAAAGCATTTAAATAAAATGTGTTCTAATTTGTTAGTAGTTAGGATAATTGAAAGACAGTTTTTTTAAAGTTTATGAGACTTCGAAACAGAATTTCAACATTTTATGAAACAGTTTATGAAACAGAGAAGGGAAAACCATTGAATGGAGTGGTATATGGTCTCCTGTTTGAGCAGGAGGTTGGACTAGAAGACATCCAAGGTCCCTTCCAACTCCGCTATTCTGTTATTTTGTTACTTAGTAAGCTGTTTCTGGACGTAAAGATTGAAGCTATATTGATTTGCTGTTAGACACTGAATTTAGAGCTCTGTGTTAAATTATGTTTTTTGATTCATGTGGAAAGATTTCTGTTATAGTTTCACAAATTGAAAATATAAAAATGTACAGTATTACATGGACGTCTGGAATATGGCCAGGGAAAGTAGTATCTGTAGGCCTTAGTTGACTAGAAGACCTCCAAGGTCTCTTCCAACTCTTGTTATTCTGTTATCTGTTCTGTTATATATTAGTGGTCACCAAACGGATATAGACTATTACTATGAAAAAAGATTTCTTTATGCTAAATTTCAAAAGAAAGAAAATCTCAACTGACTTTGCAATGTTTTTTGGATCGTTGCCAAAAACTGAATTAAAAACATAACATACATATGAAAGGAGCAATGTAGCTTTTCTTTTAGATGCCCATTGCTCTATGTGTGTATTATATGTGTATTCTATACACATTCTCAATGTGTGTATAGTTTGCTTATGTGTGCATGCATGTATTATCTATATGCATGCATATATACTGTATCTATATTATTTACTGAGATTAAAGGATGCAATAAAAATAAATAATTATTGAAAATAAGGTAAGATTTGGTTGTTTGGGCAAGTTTTGAAATAATATTTGCCATATTGTACATTTTGTGGCATTCTTTTCTTGGTTCATATTTTCTTGGGTGACAATATACTGCATGTTCATGTGTTGGAGCAATCAATATCAGCTTATTAGAGTTTAAAGAACAGGACTTTTGTGTTGGATAAACTATCCCCATCCTTCAAATTATTTTGTTTCATGGAGCAAAATACAGGAAGATCACCTGGTGTTTACCTTACTCTATATGCTGCTACTGTTGTATACCTAAAAAAATTAAGATTGGAATAATCAAAGGCAAGTCTCTGATATGTCTCCCCTGTTCTTATTTCTCTGCTTCTCCCTGCCTTTTGATCCTCATTTTGCTTATTAACTTTTTGTTTTTAAATGTTTGCTAATGTTTAATAAATAAATATCAAATTATGTTTTTTGCTAACTGGACGGGGTAACTTGTGTGCTTACTTTGATCTGAATGTAGAGATTGACTTATAATATCCTGGGTACAAAATAAGCTAGATTTTTTATTTTATTTTATTTTTTGGGTATCTTCCAGTCAGTGTTAACTCCTGGCAATATCTGGACAAGCCCCTGCAGTTTTCTTGCCAATATTTTTGGAAGTGGTTTGTCATTACCTCATTCTTCCTAGGGCTGAGAGAGAATGACTGGCCCAAGGTAACTCACCTGTCTCTGTGCATAAGGCAGGATTAGTATACACTCCTATTTTCAGCCTGATGCTTTAACCACTACACCAAACTAAAATAAAAATTACCCACAATAATTTTTTAACATTACAGCATATAGCTCCCTGAGAGTAATGAGATTATACAGTATATAAATATCTGCTTTAAATCAACAATGAAACTCAGATTATTTCATACAGAGAGAAGTATATAATTTAAATGGAAAGACAGGGTTTACATAATGACAGATGTGTTGTAGAATATTTGGTGTTGTACAATTAATTGTGAACTGCAGAGGCAGCCATAGGAAGCCTCTAAAAAGTCAAGATGACATTTTTATATGCATTGGATGCAGGAAAACATCTGTAAAGCTTTTGCTGTTTTCTGAAATAAGTGAAGAATTAGTAGTTCTGGGCAGAGAGGCAATAATAGGTTTTCTTCCAGATAATTCAGTTCCCTCTTATAGAGAAGTGGCTACTGATTCTGATATACAGTAGATCTTATTGGTCTTTCCCAAGACATTCTTACTTATCGTTTTGAGAAGGAAAGGTTTCTGTGGCTTTTTACTTTTGCTATGTTGCTTTCACACTGGTTGGATTTTAAACGACCTTTTTTTAAAACAACAACAAATCGTCATGCTGAAAAAGCTTTTTAGGAATAGACTATTAGCTTGAAGGATTCAGCAATGATATAGACAAAGTCTATGTTGATGCTAATTAATGCACTTGGTTGTATTTTTTACATTTCCAATTTTCTTAGCCCTAGATCTGTTGTGTACTGTAAGCTTTGGCACCCAAATATTTAGAAAAGGCCTGGAAACTGATGTTAGGATAAAGATTGGAATTTGGCTTTTGATTATGCAAATGCTGTAACAGTTAATGCCACTGGAGCTGGCAGATGATGCTATTACAATTCTAAACAAGAAACTGGCACAGATATGTTGAAGCTCTCAGAAACTTAGCCTCAGAAGCTTTTGATAGTGCCTACTTGTATTGAAAGCTTTTCATGGCTAACATCATAGATTTTCCAGTTTTGATGAAAACTGCAAAGTGATAAGACTTGAATATGAAATGTGTGTTTAATATCTGCAATTTACCTTCTTCAGGTTCAAAATAATCTGTTATCATTGTGACTATCTAGAGTAATGGCACCTATGGTCAGGACAGTATCTCGTGAGTTAGTTCCATTGGTGACTATGTCACATCTCATCTCAAGGGAAAAAGTATATTCCCATGCTTTGCTTGCTGACAGGTGATGTGCTGTTTGAAGATATATGAACATATTCAGCTACCAGTGAGCTTGTGTGTGAGGGAACCATAGCTGTATATATATTTGGATGCTTGTAGCTACAACAATTGTATACAGTACCTATGAGGTACGGAGAAGAGCTAGTTATAGCTCCTTGCCTCAGATCTACTAATAAAAACAAAAGGATGTCCAGTTTTCTTGGTGTTACAATAGTAGCATATTTTTCTTCCTTACTAAACATGCTTCATTTACCATGCATAGATTTGAATAGAGAGGATTAAGGAAATTACCTCCATAGATGATTAGCTGATGCTGATGGGTCAAAGATCTGGACACTTTTAACTCCTTGGTGTTTGGTTGTCTCTGCTTAATATTGCTAATGCTTCCTTACCCTTTTAGTGTTCTATAGAATATTTCTCTATCATTCTTTAAAAGAGCTGCACCTGTAAATGTCTGTTTCTATGTCTAATAGACAGTATCGTCATTCAATAGTTATGCAGTGTTCAGTAGTCATCCAGTAGACTGGATATTATTATGAAAATATAATGATGCTCACTATTCTAATAATTATATCATAAGCTTGTCAGCATGTAGTAGTGTATTCAAGGATTTTTTGTTTGAGAAAAATTAAGTATTAAAATGCTGAAAACTACATTGACAGTAAATATATTTCAGTGTGTTTGTGTGTGTTTGTGTAAAAATAATATTTTCCAAATATAAATTATAAAGCAATTAACTTTTTTGGGAAAGAATCATTATAAAAATAAACCAGTAAGTGAACAGAATTTATTAAGGACAGTTCTATAATTAGAAAAACTATGACTTCATCAGTCAAAAGGACAGGAAAGAAATAAATTAAAATATATTAGAATATTAAAATTGTCACAATATTTAATGTAAGTATATGCCCAAGTAAAAAAAGAAAATTCAGAAAAAAACTATTCTTTTAATTATACAAATTCAGTTAATTCAGATATTATGCTTAATGTATTATTTACTATAATTGTGCATGGATATTTAAAAACTTTAAAGCTATAAAGACATTTTTTAAAAAAATCCAACTTCCAACTACTTTTTAAAACTATTACTGAACCTAAAAGAAGTCTAGTTTTAAATTATTTTCCATGTATTATTCAATACACATACACACACACTCACACATACACAGACACTGCTTTTTGTGTGCTAAAGCCCTTAATTAATTAATTATACTTATAAATACAAAACAAATCACTCTAAATAAAAAATAAAAGCAAAATAAAAATTACTTTTAAAGTAAGTGAAAATTAATATTCATTTCTATTGGAAGCTAATTGATTTTACAACAGCATTAATAAAACACTGTATTTTAAACCTAGGCTTCTCAATAGGATATTTTGACATCTAAATTCAAGGCCTATAGTAGAATATTTTGGTATGCCATAAAATGCTAACATTATCTAGAATTTATAAACTGATGATAATCTTTTTGCTTTCTCTCCACCTTTATTTTTTCCTCCCTCTTCGTTCTAGTATGAAAGGTCTGTGAATTTATCTTCTGCCTGTCAAGCTTCTTCACATGACTTAAAAATAATTAATTGCAGCACTCACTGATGATTTATGATTCTCACTGACGTAATTAATGATACACATCAGTTTTTCCTGTTAATTGAAGGAGGCACAACAAGAAACTTCTTTTCTGTTACACATTAAGTGAGGATGCAAAACATAGGCCATTAGTGATGTTATATTTAGCATTATATTTTAACAAAAATATAATGAACACATTTGGGAAGTGAAGAAAAACTTACAAGAGAAGTAACACTGGTAATACTGGTGATAGAAGACATACTTCAGAATGTTATGAATATCTAAATAAATCCCACTGAGTTTAATAACATTTATTCCTAGGAAGATATACACAGACATTGTATCCTTAATGTGCAGTTCTGAGCATACTATATCAACATAAATTGTCCTTATTCTGTAAGGACCATGTTATTTTCAGATAGTATTCGGAATTAGTTTTTCTCTCTCTAAAGGTCCAAATAACATTGTGCATGTGTTTTTTTCTGTACATGTAAAGATATTGAGGAACTAATTTTAACTGTTTTTTTATTTTTCTCTTTAATATGTAGAACTTGATGTTCCAAAATCATATATCTACTTAATGGGCTTTAGATTATAGACTACAGCTCAGTTTGCTGATTCAAACTCTGTGAAATATAATAGAAGTGACAATTTATTCAAGGTCTCACAACTGCAGACCATCAGTGTGTGCAAAGATTGCCCTGCTTACATAGTTTCTCAACAGCTTTAAAACAAAACATTAGAAAATGATAATTTTGCATTGCTGAACTCACTAAAAGGCAGAGAGAGAGAATACAGATATTGCTAATAATGTGAGTATTTATGATTAATTATTTAGGATTGTTCAAATCTATTAAAACAAGATGCCTGAAATAATAATGCCTGAACAATAACAATTTAGCTGGTCTGAACGGTATAATTAACTTAGAACTCAGGCAAATTAATTGTTACTTAAGTCATGTTTCTTCTCCTTCTGTATTTTAGTATTACAACAAATAAGATAGAATTCCTGGCACATTTTAAAAAGCAAAGTAGATGTGTCAAGTGTTCCAAACTTGATTTGCGCATTTTATGGTACTCCAGTCAGCTGCCTATTAAAAGTGTGATCAGGTAGTTTAGACAGTGACTAGCTGTGTCAACAGAAGGAAAGTGGAGGATTAGTCTCTATGGCAACAACAAAGTATCCCTGTTTGTAGACAGACAAATTCTGCTACATCTGAGAAAGATTGACAGGTCTATTCCTTTGCAACTGACCCATAGAAATTAGCAAGTAAAAGTTATTATAAAGGGCTGTATTGAAGGATTCTCAATATTTTAAAGTGCTCTTGTAAGTTTTTCTGCAGCATTTGCATGAGAAGCCTGGCAAGAATTGTTCTGTGGTTTATATCTATGGTTGAAAGATGCTTTGTGAGGGAGTATTGCTGGTGAGAATAACTTAATTTTCAGTTCTCTGTACGACAGAATTGTTGGAGCAGAGATGGATAGAAGAAAAACACATCAAAGGACCTTGGCTGAATAGTATGTCACATTTCCAAACCAAGAGGCATTATAAAGAAAGCTATGATCGTGTGTTCACAATAATGCAATTATAAAAATATTTTCCCTTCAATTAGTGTACCATAATTGCAATCAGGTGTTTCTAAATAATTAAGGTTCTGCTTGAGGGAAAAATATATACCAGGAATCTCTGTGATTTAACCAGGTGACCTTTCTATTTCATTTAATGTTCTCAAGTTTCAAAGCATAAATGCTGTAATTGAAATATTCTGGTACAAATGGAAACAAATTCCCTTTTTGAGGGAATAGAAATTTGGTGTTCTGTGTAGATCCTCTATAAAGACATTCACCAAAGAAACTGGTTTTCACCTTTAGGCCAATTATTGTAAAACAATTTCAAACTCATTTAATTTCCTGAGATTTAACTATTGATAAAATTCTCTCAGAATTTTAGGAAGATTAAGATTGCTAACCATAAAAAAGGAAAAGAAAAAACGAACTTAAATTCAGCATAATCCTGAAGTGTATTTTTAAAACTAGTGCTAAATAAAATTTTATCAAATTTTAACTTAACCACCAAAATGTTTGCACTGCACATTTCTCAGTGAAATCTTTCTGATATTACTGCTTTCTGGCTGCAGCCTGTTCTCACTCTTGTCTACCTTAGAGTTTTTGAGATTAAGAATTGTGATTTTTCAGGGTTATAAAATTTCATAGAGAATATCATAAGTAGAGAAGGGCTTTCCTCAGAAAATGCTCTTCTCACTTCTTCATCTGTTATGTTAGAAGGACAACTGCTAAGCATGGAAGTGACTGTCTCTCAATTTTTGAGCATGTATCTTGATTCTTTCATTTGTTTTTATTGAACTCAAACATGAGGGATAAAACATAATTTAGTAATTTTAATTAACAAGCCATTAATTTAATATAACTAGAACTTAGAATGATTCAGAGCATTGTTGGAATAAATACTATTTTCAGGGAATGGGGACTGTCAGAGTGATGGCTAATAAAATTCTAAATAAATATGAATTTGCATCTGAACTAAATGTTGTCATTTTAGCACTGCTCTTATAAAAACCTGGTTTTGTAAAGAGAGTGCTAGGAACCAGCACTGGAGATGCTTACAAAAAAAAAATACAAGAAAAGAAAAGAAAACATTGCTGCTGTAATTTCTTTCTCTGTTATAAGCACCTTCTGTGATATCAGAAACTTCCTGACAATTTGTCCTGTATTTCAAATGTGACAAATTCTACATTTGAAATTCCACATTTGAAATTCCACATGTATGTGAGGTCTCGTATTAATTTTTGGATTATAGAAATAAGCTATTTGTGGCACTACTGATGTTTCTATTATACAATCCCCTCCCATCATTTTATCACAGCACTACACTGAATAACTTTGTAGATAGAAAATACAAGCCATGTTTAGATTATAAAATACAAAATTTTATGGGCTTTTGAAATGATTTAATTGAAGGTTCATTGAAGTGACATGAATTAAACCATGTAAAATAACTATGTAATCCTAGTTGTACTTAGTATGCTGTCTATTCCAAATAAAAGTTAATGCCGGGACTTTTTATTAATTTGGTCAGCACAAATGTCCCTCTAAGTCTTAAGTGCCTTTCACCATTTAGAATTGGTGAACAAACAGCATAATCATGAGGGTGTTCTGACAGTAAGTGGGTGGGAGGGTAGGATGATTAATATTTTGAAGGTTAAAATTAGCACTTTATATTTTTAGACACAAAATAACAATGTGCCCTCACTGACCAGTTCCAATGAGTAAATGAGATGATTGATGCTTCTGTATACTATCAAATTTAGCCCTCCATAGGGGCTGCAGTAGCAGTCAAGTTGCATTTATGATTAGACATATCCTGAGAGTCAGAGCAACTTACATACAGCTTCTAGTAGTCTTCTGACTGGACTGATCAGACTTGCTTAGCATTTTTAATGCAAACTAATATGGGCTTCTTAGATATTTTAAAAGGTCAGAGTTGTTACTATGAAATCAGTAGGTTTATCTTTGTAAGAAAGGCAGCCATAGTGAAAGATAAGTAACAATAGACATCTGTATGCAGCTACAATGCCAGTGCTTCAAGAACAACAGGCATGGTGAGAAAGATCGAAAAAACAGTGCATTCCAGATGTTCTGGCTGTAGATAATTTACAATTAATAGGAACTATGGTCTTGTGGATGACACAAGTTTGTCTTTGCTAAATATATAGTCACCTAAGAAAGATTTGTTTGCTTTTTTTGTGAGAAACAAAACTGGCTGGTTGTGAACATGGACTAATTTGTGTATCATATTTCTGTTAGGATTTATATTATTTGAATCTTTAGCCTAATCAGCAAATGTGGAAGAAAAAGGGACTAAGATTTGAAGAGTCAAATGATGGCATTAGGTTTATACATCACAATATTTAACTCATCCAGTCTGTCTCTCTGTGTTGTACTCTTGTTAAGACTTTTTACTGAAGAGCTAATTATTATTTTCAATTGTTCATCATAAACTCTTTTTCATCATCACATGCTTTCCTACTCTCTTTAACCTCCTCTTCCAAGGTTATTGTAATAGAGAATACTAGTATCTCCGAAAGAAACTAAAAATATAAAAATATAATCTGCTATTAAACAAGAATCTCAAATGTAGCAAGGACTTCTTACTTCTAGATTTATGTCTTACTGGTTATCTGAATTTGCAGATGTCTTAGCTACATCTGAACTAATATATTTTGAAATTATTCTTATGATGGCTATAATTAATTTTTAGGTGAGTTGAACATGGCACTGCATTGCCATGTTTTGTTCTTTCTGTCATCATTAATAAATTCAGTGAATTTGGTTATTCCTGACATCCTGTCAAAGTACAATATAGAAAGCTAAAGTACTTAATCTTTCTTTAGTTATTTTTAAACTGTATTATTTTTATTTGTTGAAAGAATGTGCAGGAAATTATTTTACTTTTTTATTTCTTTAAATCTCTGATTATTTGTGCTACACATTTCCTGTTTTGGTTTACAAAGTTATCCTTATAACCCTTTCCTCCACCCCCACCCCCAGCTACCACATATGGAGAGGGGATTCCTAGGGTAAATAAAAACTTGATAAGTTTAAAAAGTTTTTTAAGTCATTTCATACAGTAGTACAATGGGAATTTTATTTTACCTACAAAGTATTTATCTACAAGTATAGATCAAAGTAAGGGAAGTATAATTTCGGTTTTGTTGATGCTTTATTTTAATTAGATGAGTGACATTGGAGAACATTCTAAAATCATGATCCATACAGAAATATTATTTTTGGAAAATGCTAACTTGGAAAGGTGACAAACTGGTTTAAATAAAATTAAATGCAATGTGACCACATTTCTTACGGAAAGGCATATCCTATTTCTGTGTAAAAAACAATAGAATAAATACAGGTTAATTTTTGCTAAATGGTTCAGACATTTTGCATGCTTACTAAATGATTAACTGTTGCATGCTTGCATTTTAGTATATGGCACAGTAGTAGAATAAATATAAACTAATAACATGAATCAAGTAGTTTAGGATTGCCTAGTTTGTTTTTAGATGTTAGATTTACATTTACTCATAGTTTATTCTATCTTGTGTCTATACCAGATACAGCTATACAACTGTATTTTTTTTTTAAAAAATCACTCTTAAATTCTTATGTATATTTTACTCCTTAGCCTCTATGATACACATATTGTTTTAAAAATGTAGATTTTACATTGATTTTATGTATTTTTTCAGCTGATGTTGCAAAATCTGGACAATTATAAATGACAATTGGATCTGTGTTCTAACTGAAGAGACAATTTGCTACAGATTCAGACTAAATGAAATATTCAAGAATTTCATATCCATAACTGAATAGTTGGATTTTTTTCTCATATACTAAATTCCAGGTTCATGCTCCAAATATTTTTTAGCTCAAAGCAATATATCCGACCAAAGCCTCACGGTTACTGTATATGTTGAAGGCTTACTACTGAATGGAGTATATGGTACTGCATAAAATAACTTTCAGTTTTACAACGTAGTACATTGTAACTGACACATTCAACAGTGTCCACAAGAGAGCTTAAAAAGATGATGATAGTTGTGATTGAAATCCTGTCCCTTTGCACATGCATATGTTATTGGCATATGTACAAAAGGGGTAAAGTCACGAATGCCCTCATAACTTTTTAAACTAACCCCTGTCCTCTGCAGATGCCCCCTGGACATGTTCTCACAAGGACTCCATTTATATTATTCTAAAACATATATTGAACAGGTTGCTTTGAAAGCAAGATGACTTTTATCTTCATGTATCAGCTGTAAGCAGCTTATAATATATATGATGCACCAAAGCAAAATTGTGATTGGCATTCTTTTAAAATAAAATGTATATAGCATCTTGGTATGCTAAAATATGCTTCCCATATACTTTATTCTTAATGCTGTTTCTTGTTTTTGCAGACATAAGAATCAGAGTGTAATTGGAAAGGTTAATATCAGGGGATAAAGCTAAAAAGGAAACTTTCTGATTTGTATCTCAGCTTCTTGTTCATTAAGGATAGTTTTGTTTAGTGACCACAATTGGGATCAGCAACTTGATTTTTAAGTAAAGTGGTTACTAAGAGGCTGTGCTTATGATCTTACATCAGCTTTCTTTTGCTTTACAGACTGGTATACTACCTAATGCTTTCTGTGGGACTTGTGAAAAGAACCACAATTTTCTACTGGCTTTTTACTAAGGTGGGAGCATGTGATTACCTTATAGAAACAAATGCACCAAATCCTAATTTATTTACAGAGAAAAGAAGAAAGATAGTGGTAAGTTTTGACGTGTTTTAAGGGTATTGTCCAGGATATTTGAATACTTGGTTTCTTCCTGCCTGCTGAGATAATCAGTAGAATTTGTGCTCTGTTCCAAAGACCCAGAAATATTTATAGTTGGGAGAAGAGTGGAAACTTTCTCAGAAACATGCTTGCTGGCTAAGATATGGATAATGACATCAGCAGCATGTTCTGGGCACTGTTCTGGGCATCAGATGCTGTCTTCTCCTCAATTGTTGCTTTACTCTATTGTATTAGTTTGCTTCACTGGTTTTTACCACATCCACGATCCCTTCACCCTTACCGAAAATATTTTTTCAGTTCAAAAGTGTCCTGCAGACTATTTGTAAGTGGGTTGACATTCCTCAGCTTCATGTTACTGCAACTTTGCTTTTTTTAAACCAAGCCAATAGGTGTTTGAAAATATTATTCAAAATATGAAAGGTATTATCTTAATCACTTCAGTTCCTTGTTTGTCTTGAGGGACACCTATTTTCCTCTTGTTCATTGGTAACCTTTGGGAGTCAAATCAAAAGAAACCATTCCAGTGTTAGCAATGTTAGCACTTTCCAATACATTCCTACAAAATACTTACTAGAATACTCAGCAATGATCATTAAAATAGAAAGTGTATATGGAACTCTTTTGCATAGCTCTGTTTATATTTTCAACTGAAGCCTGAGCTATATACATTCCCAGAAGACTCTGTCTCTGTTTATTGACAGTAACCTTCTAATATTGCTTCCAGGTATTATGTACCAATGGCTATGTAACAAAAATGAGGCTACTGAGAAACAAAAGGGCAAGTTAGATAAAAGTCAGAATTTACAGAAATCTAAAAATAAAATCAAGAGGAAGAAAAAAAATATCCTAAGGGATCATTAAAATGAGGACTAACAAGGACTGAGATATTTAATTGTCCACAAAATGTCTATAGTGGGAATAAAATATTATTTATTTATTTATTCAATTTCTATAGCTGCCCATCTCAGTTTAATTGACTCTTGATTGCAAAATGTGCTAGTCTAGAATTAATTAAATAATTAAAGAAGGAATAGCTCCATTTAAAACCTATGCATTTGAGTCATTGTAGGTTGCTGAACCTCAAAACAAATCACAGAAGTGAGTTTTAAAGTTTTATTGGGCTGTCCCTGAAGGCCCAGCTCCTTATCACCATAGCCAATCTGCTACATTCTTCAATAGGAGAAAATGATAGATTGTGAGCCAGAATATAGTATTAGGTGATGATGTTATTAGTGTAAAAAGCAGCTTCTCATTACTGTTAAAGAGATTCCCTCAGGGTGTTTTTATATCTTGAGACTGAATGTATTTCATTTTTCTTGAGGCCTTGATAACTAATCTTCAAGTATACTCACTGATTTTGTTCTACAATCCAGCCTTTGTCTTTTCTTCATTACAATGTTGTTATTTATTTAATTGATTTATATACTGCCTTCTTGTATTAGAAAAAAGCTTGACAAACATAAAATTCTAAAACATTGAAAGCTTTCGATTATAGAATAAATATTTCCGATTGGGGATAGATGAGAAATAGTATCATTATTGAATATAGAGTGAAAGTCTTATACATTTGCTATTGATATAAGAATAAAGTATTGTTACCATCAGGTACATCAAGTGTTGACATTTTTTTGTATCATTGTGTTCTCAGCCTTAGGAAAAAAGCAATGCAAACCACAAAAATTTCCCTAGACAGTGCTTGGATATGTTAATTCAATTGCCAGAAGTCAAGACTGCCTCAGTGCGGAAAAAAAAAGAGTTTCTTCTAAAGTTATGAGCTGGATTTTTTCCAAATTGCAGCTAAAGGTAACTAATTTCTTGTACAGTAATGTGATATTATACCAATATACTTGCCCGGTCTTTCTGATCAAGCTAATTAACAGAAGATTAAAAAAAAGTTGGCTGAGTAATAGATAACAAAGCTCATTATAATCAGATAAGTCTGAATAAATTGCTGTTGCGCTACAAAAAAATCAATATATGGGGTGGTCTGTTTACAAAGAATCTAAATTAGATGATGTTCTATGGTAATTTAATTTCAGATATTTTTTTATGGAAACTTCTATACCCAGACCTCAGTGAACCAACATTTCACACAGATTCCACAGGTGGCTATACATTACTCTGTAACACATGTAGAATATTATCTTTACTTCTCCCATCTAGTCCTTAAGAGTTAATAATTATGCCCCCTAGCCTCCAGATGGTTTCAGGTAATCAAGCACATTTCATAAATAAAATATAATAAATGAATATTTTTTTATTTTAAAAATTACTAAAACATAAAGCACACAAACAGCTTATATCTGTGGTGCTGCATTGGGAAGGGTAGGGAAAGCAACTCAGTCACTTCTTTAGATTTGATTTTTTGCTGAAAATTATTTTTAAAAGATCTGTGTGGCATATCAATGCTTCATGCATCCAGATACTGTATATTTTTTCATGTCATAAAAGTAAATTATTTCAAATAACCAATGTAAGTGTAAGTGAAAATTTGGAAGCTATTGGGGGAAAAAATGAAAAATATATTCTGGATATAACTTTTGTTTTTTACCTGTACAAATTCTTTTAATTTTATGCACATAAAAAGCTGTTTTTCAGCCAGCAATTTTATTTAATATTAGTTTCCTAACAGACTTTTTTTTTACTAACTTGCTCTAAACTTTCCAGTGTAAACAGCTACTCAATGGTCAAAAGAAAGAATTATAATCCAAGTGACAAAAATTGAAAATGCAATTGCTACCTTACAGGAGTATCATATGTAAATAACATGAAATCTTATGTTGATCAATGAGCTGAAAATATATGTTTTAGCCAATCATATCCATTTTTGCTATTCACAGTAAATCTTCAAGAAAATACTGCATTGAATAAGTGACAAATTGTTATTTCTATTATTCAGCCTAGGAAATACTTAGCATTTAGACAACTGAATCTTTGTATACATTTGAAATCTGGAAGTCGTAAGAGGAATCTGGGATAATACAAGAGGAACATTTTATTCCAATAACTATTTTAAAGAGAAATGAATGTATAAAGTAGGGAAAAACTGACCAGTTTTAAAAAGGAAAGCTGTGGAATAGGCAATGACTGATTCTATTTGTTTGTATTTCATAGCAGAAGGGGGCACTAGTGATCTACAATAAATAACCAGCAAACACTAATTTTCATGTAGCATATTTAATAATAATAATGATAATAATGATGTAATTTTCCTACTCAATATTGAAGATGTTTTGATATGACTAATTAGCATTATAAATATATAATGTTAATGTAAGAAGTTAAATAATTAATAGAATATGTGTTAATATAGTTGGTCTTTTCTGTCCTTTTACATTATTACTGTAATATTAGAATTAAAATTGTCCTACTGGCCATAGTATACTGTGATATGGATGTGTGTATTCTATGTTTTAATGCTTATAAATATATTCTTTCCATGAGTGATTCATATTATGTATGAATGCTTTTGTTAATTTAATTGAGTTATTTTTGTATACCTAACAAGCAGGGTCTAATTTCTTTAATCTTCAAGTATTTTTTTTCCCAGTGTGAGATCTTTGTTTTAGTTTTGTTAATCTACTTTTCAAATAAGGCAGTATCAATAAATTTTATGCAGATGCCCTCAGGGAAAAAAAAGGGGGAAAAAAAGCTAAAATTACAGATTGATGTGTACTTAGATAGATCTTTTGATCAGTTTGGAATGTCTCCTGCACTTACAATTTTAGTTTCCAATGCTGATAGAAAATTACAATATGTATAATTACATTTATCGTCCTTTCTACCATTCCTCATGCTATAGTATTAGGTCAAATGCTATGTGGAAAAGAAAAAGAATATGAGATTTAAACTTTTTCTAGATGTTTATGTTACAAATAATTGATTTTATAACAAACTTAAAGTATAGTTAATTAAATTACTTCCAAAAGTAATATACATTTTAATTATTTTTTCAGACCTTAAAATAAGAGATAGCAAAAATGTAGAATAAATCAAACTACAAAGAATCTTTTTTTAAAATATTCTGAATTAGCATCCTGAGTACTATAAAAGTCTTTCAGCAAGTATAAATACTCTAGCATTTGTTTCTAGAAAAAAAATTGAGGCAATTCCATTTTTAAACTGACTTTTCTTTTTTTTTCTTTACTTTTTTTAAAAAAAAAATAATATCTAGACTCTAGCTATTATCCACATATTAATATTATGTACTTAAAAACCAAAATTTTATTTTATTTAATATCTTTTTAAATATTTTAATAGTGACATTAAAAAAACTATAATAAAAAGTGGGGGGAAGATAGGGAATGGTTACCTAGAGAATGAACTAAACTAAATGTAAGTAAAAAGAGAAAAACTGATTAACAAAAAAGAAATAAAAGATCCACACGATATCCATATGTATTGATATAAAATAATACAAACAATAAGGCTATTATTAACTCTAGACTTATAAAAACATATTGCTTCATTTGCTCATTTTGGAACATAAAGATCTTTTTTAAAAAATTAGAGAACAGATTCATATTCTGATTTTGTTCTTTAAATCAGGATGATAAGTCTCCTTACATTTATGTAAACATTCTTTTTTGCTGTGTTCTGGGCTTGACAAACTAAAGTTCAGGAAAGGACAAATTCCATATTTATTTATTTGTTTGTTCATTTGTTTTATTTAAAACATTTATATAGTTGTCCATCTTACATCAAACTCTTAATCAACAATTAAAACAACATCAATAATAAAACAAAATAATACATATATCTATTAAAACCATAAACATTAAAAACCTGGCACCAAAGTTAAGCTTCCACATTCAATCCCTTGTTAAATTGTCTTGTCCATGAAATATAGTTTAATAGACATGTAGTGGCGCAGTGGTTGGAATGCAGTATTGGTGGCTAATTCTGCCAACTGTCAGCAATTTGATCCTGACCGGCTCAAGGTTGACTCAGGCTTCCATCCTTCCAAAGTTGGTAAAATGAGGACCCAGATTGTTGGGGGCAATATGCTGATTCTGTAAACCTCTTAGAAAGGACTGTAAATCACTACAAAGGGGCATATATTTGGAAGTGCTATAGCTATTGCTATTGCAAATATTACCTTAAGGTTGTTAACTGTAACATGGAATTGTAATGATTTGAAAAGAAATCAAGATTATAGATGGATAAAAATAGATTACAAGTTAAAGAATAATTTTTGTACAATACCAGAAATATAGGCAGATGAAATCATTTGGGGTAGATCTAAGAATATAAATGCCATGTCTCTGAAAATTCTGTACCATTCAACTGGAAATTCAGGCTTTCTTATGTTTATAGATTGAATTGTCTCTGTAATTTCTTGAAATGTAAGTGGTTGTGCCAGTTTATTTTTATCTTCTTGGGAAATCTCTTCTTTTTCAATAATTTCCAGAAAATAAATATTTTGCTGCTCAGTTACAGAATTCTGAAATTTGTGTAACTGGTTATAAGAATCATAAAACCAATAATTAATATACTCTATTTCAGTAAATAGCTGTTCATGGTTATTCTGAATTCCAGATATAGAATTATGTTGTTAGGGTGGTTGCTGTGGTTTCTAAGGAGAAACTTCCTGACAGTTAGAACAATTATCCAATGGAACAACCTGCCTCCAGAAGCGGTGAATGCTCCAACACTGGAAGTTTTTAAGAAGAGACTGGACAGCCATTTGTCTGAAATGGTGTAGGGTTCCTGCCTGAGCAGGGGGTTGGACTCGATGACCTCCAAGGTATCTTCCAACTTTATTATTATTATTATTATTATTATTATTATTATTATTATTATTATTATTATTATTATTATTATTATTATTANTATTATTATTTCAAAGAATATTCAAATTGTTCTGACTGTAGTAGCTGCAATTTAAATTTTGCTGCTATTAATATTTGATAGAATTCATCTGTGGGGTTTCTGGCATATAACAAGTGAATCTTCAACCATCTTTTCCAGCTGCATAAAAACACAGTCTCAGATTCTCTTTTTATTTTTTACTAAGTCAAAAGTGATAATAGATCCCCAGATGGATGCATTCAATGCAACCCAGAAAATTAATGTATTTGTAGAACATCAATTTGTTTCTTGCTTATTATTGTTTTAACTCCTAAATATATTTTCAATATCATGTAACTGCAACATAAAACCAAGATGTATATAAAGAACAAAAAAATTGTACAAAGTACAAAAAGGAGTTGTGAATTGTGAATATGGATCTAAATTAAAAAAAAACATAATAGGAAGGAAGGAAGGAAGGAAGGAAGGAAGGAAGGAAGGAAGGAAGGAAGGAAGGAAGGAAGGAAGGAAGGGAAAATAAAATTTCCATCGCAATTGTGCTAGTATTGAGGAAAAAGATAATTCCATTTTAAACCTCTAGTTTGATTTAGGTCGCTGCTTATTCCATTTCCCTCCAATTCTGGGAACCAAGACATGGAAAAAAACTTTTAATCTTATATAGTAGCAAGAACTATTTTTAAAGGCCAAAAAAGAGGCAAATCTGTTACTCATTATGAGGTTTGAATGAAAAGTAATACCCCCACCATTAGATGGCAACACTGATACGTTTATTAGTATCTGCTCCACTATTAAAATTGGCAAGAAGTTCCTATGAGAAAAGTTTGTGTTGCAATTGTTTGTGAAATGAAAGGCTATAATAACCTTATTCATGCTTTTTAAGCATAGTGCCGTGATTGAATTTTTGACTGCGGAAGGGGTCCTACCAACTGAAATTCATTAGCAGATGGAGGTGCTTTATGATAATGCTATGTTGGCAAGAGTACTGTGTGTCATTGGGCCAAAAAATGTAAAGACGCTCAACTGGGAATTATAGAATTGTGTGATCAAGAGCAATGTGAATGACCTGTGACAGCAACTGTCGAGTTTCATATGAGAAAGATTGCCTTTCCCTCTTTATTTGGGATTTCAGTAAAATGCATAAACTGGTCCAGCCTTTCTTTTTCTCCAGTCTCTGGAATGAAGCTCTTTGCTTGGGATGACAAGAGGAAACAAGAAGGGGAGTTTTATTGTTAAAATAATGATATATCCAAATGACTTAAAGCAAACTCAAAGATTGCTCATCGCTTGTGAAACATTTTTTGACTTTTGTCTTTATTGTAAAATATATCCAGAAGCTGAAAATAATATTATGTTCCACATTTACAAATTTTAGATTTATAAAGTTCCATACATTTTACATTCATAACAGGTGGAGAATATTTTATTAAAATATACATGATATCTCTAATGAATAGTAGTGTCATCAAGCTTCAAAATGTATATAATTTTGAAAAATATTCATAGTTAATTTTATGGACTTGCTAGTAGGCTGTTTATTAACATTGAAGTAGTTCATTAAGAGTTTAAAGAAATAACTCTGACTCCAATCCATTATATAGTATCTCCTACATATAAAACTCATTAACTTCAGTCCAACATACCTAAACATGCAAACAATTGCATCATATAAAATATTAAAAGAGTCTATTGACAGCAAGATGGTGGCATATAAATTTATCATATAAATACATAAAATTAACTTAATACATTGATGAATATTGAAATTACTTTTATACATAGCATTGGCAGTCAAAACCAAGAATTTACATAGTGTTACACCTAAAACTTTTTCTTTTTTATTATATTTTATTGATTTTTACAATAACAACCTCTAGTGCTTAGCAAACTGTGTGTTGTCTGGGTTCATATATTTAAAAACAATAAATAATAATTAATTTCTATAATTAATCAATATGTTAGTCAATAATATATTTCCTTGATCTTCTCTTCTTCTAGTAGTATTCTCCTTTTGTCTGCATTAAACAAATATAATTCTTAATACTTTTGATACATAACAAGTTTGAGTATAAACATTTTTTCTAATATTTAATATTCTAATAATATCAACTTATAGCATCTTTTTAAATCAGCTTATATTTCAATTGTATTTATAAAAGTCATCTTATTAGATCATTATGTATCCTGTTTTCAAGATTCTTATTTAAGCTTAATTTCCCCACTGTATTCAAACCACTCTTATCAGTCATAATTTTCTCAAAATTAATTACCTTTAAATATCCAAAATTCTCATTTACATACACCATCCCAATATTTTTACATTTCATATATTGTAAAAAGTATTATACAACTTATATATCTTATCCCTCTTACTATAGGGCCCCTTTATATCTAAGCTTTATCTATTCTTTTAACTGTATTCAAGCAAGTGTTTAATCATATAGTACTCTATCTGGTAAGTCTTAAATCTTAAATCTTTTTCTTAATGTGTTACAATTCTAAGAAACATTTTAGCATTACATTCATAAAAATGTAAATTGAGAGAAGGCAATTCTCTATGTTTCATTAGCTTTACCTGATTTTTCTATTCTAGAACAGAGCAAAAACTCAGGTTTATAATCTACAGAACAGGATTGGGACAGTATAGAAATGTAATTAAATAAATATATGAGGAAACATTAAAACTAAAAAGTAATACTATAATAAAACATTTGTTCATGAAATGTTTACTCAACTTCAGCATAATATCATATATTATAATGTAGCTGAATGTTTTTCGATGTTTCACTATTGATAAATACTCTTAGAACATTGTTGATTCTAAATATATAAGAAACAAAATGACTTTCAGCTACTTTCTGGAATGGAGATTTATACGCAGTGAAGTTATTTACCTCATGCTATACCTACTTCAAGCATAAATTTAGCATTAAAGTTTTTATTAAGTCTTATTGATTTTGGGAGGAAATCAAGGGCATGCAGTCCTCTCACTGAAGCCAAAGGGTATCTTTCCTTACTTTGTTAATAAATATCCTCATTCTCCAATAGGCTGAAATCACATTTGAAAAGGTATGGAAAATCAGCTAGATTAAGAGATTTTGGATTGCCAAAATCACCCAGAGATTTTTTATTAGACCTGAATTTTCTGCTTACAGATTTCTGCTTTCAAATATAGGAGATTGATATTAGAAATTTACTGTTTAAATAGTCAAAGTAGTTGACAAAAAGCTAATAGTTCACCAAGGGCATTTTCTCTCCATTAATTTTTGGGATGAATGAAACAGAATTATGAATAGTAACAGGAAAGAATCAGTATTGCCATAAAATGTGGTTGCAAAGCTGTATGAGCTTGCCAAAAAGTAGATTTCATTGATGGAGTAGATTCCATTGAACTTCCACTGAATTTACCCAAACTTATTTTTGGTAAAGAGAATTTCACAATAATGAAAAAAAAACTGGTAGTAAAGTAGGATTATATAATAACATTCTTTGCCTCGACCCTTTTTAAGCTTGATATTATAGACTGGATCTTATATGTGATAGCAAGGAAACTGTTCTTTATTTTAGTAGTGCCCTATGTTATAGCCTGAACTGACTGCCCAAAATCTGATTTTTAAAAGATTTTCTTAATAAACAGCAATAATTAAGTAGACAGCTGTTATTTTACAAAGCAAAATTTAAAAATTTACATAGTAATGAAGATTTTATTTGTCTGCAAAATTATCTGGGACACTACACATCCTCTTCACGACCTGTTTTCCTTGTTACCTTCTGGGAGGAGGCTTCGTGGTATCCGTAGCAGAACATCCAGATTCAGCCATAGTTTCATCCCATACAGCACTAACCTTGTGAACTCTCAAGCTTCCTCCTTCCGTTATATATTCAAGATGGACAGTATTTAATATTTATTTGCTATGTATATGTAGGGATGTGGGTCTGTACATATGTTGTTCATAGTATGTTTTGGTGTGTGTCATGTATGTGTTTCACTTTGAGAGCGGGCAACTAAATTTCATTTTTGATGTGTGCCATTGTGCCCACAGTAAAAAAATGACAATAAAGGTTATCTTATCTTATCTTACCTTACCTTTCTTTTAAAGGTTGCAGAAAAAAGGACAAAAAAAGACTCAAAACATGATATAATCCTATCTTCTGTAATAGAAATAGGAGTTGGAGAAAAATCTTTTTGCATTGCTGCATGTCCTTGGATAAATATATTCCATTAACAAATGACTTTTTACAGGATAATTTGAAAAGTTAGCTTTTTCCCCAGGATTGGGGCCAGCATGTTATATGAACCCATTCTGTAAAGGTTAAAAGAATGACTCTGGTTGCTGTCAGATGAGTTCTGTCTTTCATTTAAATTTTGCTTATTATTTTGTTCACATGCTTTTAACTAATGCTAGACACTCAGAGCAGCAATTTGCTGGCCAGCTATATATTTAAAAAAAAAGATTGATGAAATAAAACTTTAAAACCAAGGTCATGGTAATGTCCTAATTTTGGAAGGAAGGTATACTCCTAGTATCCACAAGAAAATTAAAATTATAGAAAAAAATAGTAATTTTGAACTATTTATGTTAATAATGATTTATGAAATTAAATTAACAGTTGCATGTAGTAGAATAGCTCAATTTGTATTGGAAAGTTGTGAGTGAAAACAGATGCAGGTTTTCTGGGATACAAACCCAGACATCTTCTCTTAACTGGAGTGCCTTACAGATGTTTGGGCTTCAACACCTGGAATTGTCTCACCTGAAAAATTGTGAGAGCTCAAGTCCACAGGTCAGAAGACCCTCAAGTTGCATTTAGCTTACCAATTTTATACTGAATATACATATTTTTATTACATATTCCTGCTTCCATTCCTTTTCAAATAAATCTTTATTTTTAATTTTATTTCTATATGGTTATAAGGAATCTTCATACTGATACCATTTTTAGCTCTCCTTAATTATTGTACCACCAATCAGTGAACCACTCCAACAGTGAAGGGCTTGATAATGAATGGGACAATATCATGGTCCCTCACACCCAACCAAACATGGCTGAAAATGTCACTAAGATCAAATGCTGTCCTTGTATTATTTTCACTATGCAGTTATTATAACCATGTGTGAGTGTGAGAAAGAAACAAATTTCCATTTCACTAAAAAAGGAGTAAAATGTCACTGAAAACTTGATTCCCATCCACTTCAGCTTTATTTTAATAGTAATCTCTCAAAGCAGTTCTTTTTTTGACACATAATTAAAAACTGGCTCACATTAAAAATTGGTAGTACATTCATGGACAGACAGGAAGGATTAATCTCAGAATTATGACAAAAAAGGTGTTGTGTATGTTTAATATATTGCATGTTAATAAATGTGAACTTTATAGACTGAGACAACTTGTAGTGAAACCAGAAGAACCATAAACCATTCCAAACTGGAATTTTTCTGCCTGTCATTGCAGAGGTGATTCTTCTATTTAAACTCCTTTTTCAAGAGCTGTTCTTAGACCAGAAAGGGATTTTAGAAGGGTGCCTATTATTTCCTCCTTAGTTTAAAGTACTCCTTCCTTGTAATAATCTATTACTGTACTAAGTATGCCATTTTTATACTGGTGTTATATATCATGTTATTTGAAATTTGATTTGTTACAGGATTGATTTGTTTGCTTTCGATGCAAATGAGAGGTTTTTTTTTTCACACAGTGAAATAAAGCTAATCAATGTAAGTACTACATACTGTACTAGAATTTTCAGATTATATGATATCTGATATACACTGCACTATATTGACATTAAAGATGCATGTGAAAAGTAGGTTTTGTTCTTTTTATACGGAAATGGATTTTATTTAAAAGAAAGAATTTTAAGAATCCTAGTGCAGAAGTAGAGCAGGAGTAGAGAACGGGAAATAGAAACAAACGTTCTCTATATCAGACTGTTTATTATTACTTTTCCACTTTATGTGACAAATTTAAGTTTTCTTGCAGCAGCAATTTATGTATATATTTTACTTCTTTCTTGAGCTGTTTAAAATTTTAATGTAGTTGAGATACATAGTCTATACTTTATAATGCAGATTTAGAATACTACTAATTTGGAGGTTGACCATTAAAATGTTTATTGGAATGTAAACAGAAGTATTTAACTTATTCATAATGCCACCCTGACATTCTTCAATTTATGTATGTACATTCCTTCACTTGAGTTACAGCAGAACTGAAGTAGACACAGTCTAGTCTATATCAAATGTTTACATCCAATTTGTTGTTGTCCAGTGGGTACAACAGAATTAATGAACTTTAGGGAATTATCTTGAGTTCTCAAAGACCATGGGTGAATATTTAAAACAGTGGATCTCTCTGAAATAGATGAGATTTGCTATGCTTCTCACTGCAATGATATAAAATGCTTCTGATGGTGTGGTTTGCAAGGAGCAAGGGAGATGTACCAACCCTAGATCCAACTCTTATCCTAGTGTAGGCTCTTTATGGAATGCCCAGACCTTAGTTATCCAATATCAAACTAAAAGGAAAATACAACGAAACACATTATTCAGCTGTGCCTTTATAATATCTCACAGAAAATATCATCTTTTCTATTGAAGTTAGAAAAGATGTCGCCACTCAATTCTTTTGATCTTTTTCATTCTACAATACATTGTGCAGACAATTCAGCATGAAAACATTATGGCCCATTGGGATAGCATCCCAGGAGAAAGCACTTTCTTGGGAAGGAAATTAGAAGATGAAATCAAAATCCTTGCACTTTATTGAACCTTTAAAATTTCTTCCCAGTGTGAGAAATGTCTTGTTTCAACTCCCCCCCAAAAGAAAATTGAATTGTGTATTCAATTAATTCTAATCCTCTTATCCTTTTGCTTCCCGAAAACCAGAAGAATATTTCAACTAGCTCTGGTTCTGATCTAAATAACTTTCTACTATTGGGAGTATTGGAAGGTGGAGATCCAGGAGAAAAGGAAGGAAGGAGAGTTAACATCTCTTATGGACAAGAGACTTCATCCATCAATGCAATCTGTGGAGAACCATGTAATTGCTTTGCCTTGGGCAATAATTCAGGGTACCGATTTCAGTTCGCCTAGGATAATAAAAGTATCTAGTGTGTTTCTGGATATAGATATAACTAATCATAATACAATTATAGGTGCCTATTCAATTTATCTTCTTGCACTATTCAGAGAACATCTTTACAGTGAATCACATGACACTGATAAAATATTACAATCTGGCTTAGTCAACATTTATCATACATATGCCATTTGGGGTATGGACTTTTTATGATTCTGCTCACTATATCTCATACAGTTGCATCCTTAGAGGCTAAAACTGAGAAATATGTTCATATTATACTTATGTGATTTATCACTTTGCAGATTACTAGTACTATGTGAATTTTGAATTATTAAATATTTTATCATTAATAAAGATTACAAACAACTTCCACATTAATAATATTATAGTTTAAAACAATAATAATATATGTTTTCCCACTGTATAATTATATAAAATAATTATATATTTATAAAGAATTTTAACATAATAGAAGTAAAATAGTAACCTTGCTTTTAACCAGTTGAAAAACAAAGCAGTTTAAAAACCTACCTAATTTTTATTCTATAACATGTAAGGTTGCATAACTATTTATTTTTTAAATATTAAATACTAAATGGTTCTCCCCATCACATGAGCCTGTCCCACTCGTTCAGGCAGGGAGGGTATGCTATGGACCCTGTCAAAGAAGAGACTGCTCCTACTTTGTGGCACATCTTGCCCTCACAGATGAAGAAAGCCCCCAATCTTTAGGCCTTCCGCAGAGATCAAAACATGGCTGTATAACCGTGTATGGGGAACACAGGGGACTACATAGACATGGGACTGGTTAAGACCCATGAGAATGCCCCCTCACCTGTAAAATAACTATTAATAATAGTCTCCCTATTTTGGAACTCTCCATCTTTTGTGATTTTATAATATTTTACATTTTTAAAATTTTTAATCCTAAATTATTTGGTCTTTAATATTTTATTATATTGATTAAATTGTACATCACCCTGAGCCCCTCTGTAAAGGAGATGGACAGTTAAGAAGGCAAAAGATAGATAGATAGATAGATAGATAGATAGATAGATAGATAGATAGATAGATAGATAGATAGATAGATGATAGACAGACAGATAGATATATGATAGACTAAAAACAGATACTGAATAGACGTTTGACACTTAGATGCAATTCTGTATATTTAAGAATTTTTTTCAATAAGTATTTCATAAAAGAAATATATTTAATACACAATAAGCGTATCATTTCACATTTAGCATTTTGACTTGCAAAAATGTTATATGTACAGTATTAATGTATATGTAAGAATGAATGTATGTATGTATGTATGTATGCATGTGTGTGCGTATTCCCCCACATATGTATATCAATCTATAATCTATTTATCTAAAAATCTGTCTAGCCATTCAATTTAGTTTAGTACTTTATTCCATAGTGAAGAATCAGCTATTCAATAATAATAATAATAATAATAATAATAATAATACCAACAACAAAAATAACAACAATATCTCTATATATGTTATAATATAATTAATTATAAAGATTAATAATTAAAATAATTAATTACAAAAAGCCTCATTGCTTTGAATCATAAATATACTATGAGGATACATTATGATATCTTAGATTCTTAGGAGGAATGTGATCTGTATGAAGGCTAACACCAGCTAAAGAACTGGCAGCTATAATTTCACATTATTGTGTATATAATAATGTTATTCAAAAACAGCATATTTTATCAGGATAACTTAGAACACTGATGTCTTCCCAAAAATATCATTCAGAAAATTTAGTGAGCAGACTCTAAAGGTTGCAATAATTTTAAAATTAATAGAAGCTATACTCGAAGAAAAATTTTCTTCATATGTAAGTAGTTCCCTAATGTGAGTCAGATCACTCAGTTGGATATACTCTTTAAAAGGAATCAACTTTTAAACTGAACACAAACTGTTAGGTACTATACGTGTTTAGTGCTATCAGTAAGATAAGCAGATTCTATTGAGTCATCTTGCAGTATGGGTAGAGAAAACTGCTCGAGTATTTTTGTAACACAATATGCTTCAGAGTATTTTACATCAGAAAATAACTGTGCCATAAAATTTAATGAAGAGGAAAATAATTTTTTTTAAAAGCCAGACATTTAAAAAAATCTTTTCCTAATGCCAAGTGCATCATTCTTTGAAATGTTGAAATGACCTTCATACTGCTTTTGAGCAAGTTTTAAAACAAGAGAGCTGAATTAAAGCAGACAACTGTCACACTTCTGGTGTTACATGTGCCAATATGACCTTTGAATGCTGTTTATTAAAGGAATAGTGGTAATAGTGGTATGAAAATGGTTGTAAACATATATTAGGAATAAACATTAGCTTTTCAGACTGAAGAAAAAGATAAAATAGAACAGTCCAAAAAATGAAGTTGGAAAATCCCAAAATGAAGAAAACATAATTAAGCAATGCACTACCAAACAATACACATAATTTTGAAAGGGAATTGGACCTTTCATGGAAGTTAAGGCTACCAAAGGCCATTAACAATGATAATTACCTCTGCCTTCATATATTTTGGATTGGATGGCTACCAAAGCTGCTTTTGAGCATCCATAGGCATGTGTTGTTATAAATGAGATCAGAGACTGAAACAAACAAATCAAGGGCCATAATATTTATTGATATACTGATTTTGTTTATTTATTAAAACATAGCTGTCCTTCTCATGTATGTGACTCTGAGTAGGTGATAACACATTAAAAACAATAAAAAGAACAATGTCAATGCAACATAAAGAACCTGGAATAGATGCAGAGAATAAAGCCTAAACCAGGGGTCTTCAAACTTGGCCCTTTCATGACTTATGGACTTCAGCTCCCAGAATTCCTCAGCCAGCATGCCTGGCTGAGGAATTCTGGGAATTGAAGTCCACAAGTCATAAAAGGGCCAAGTTTGAAGACCCCTGGCCTAAACAATTGGTAGGACAATGACAATGCACAGATGTTGACAAATTGTTGACAATTGACAAATATCAGTTGTTCTGAGATCAATTTCTGCACAAGCTGTATTCTTTTTCATTCATATGTGTAGATACAGTGGCAATTATTGTAACACATCCAAGAGTTACATATAAAGCATTGTGCCTTTGAATCATTTTTGGCTCCTAAAGACCACATAAATAGATCTTTTCCATAATGATATATCCCTAAGCTATTTTTTCACACCTCCCCCAATGGTGCAGTCATCACTACTGAGTTCAGGCACCTTGTGCTGTTTCTTCTCTTCTTTCCTTTCCTTTATGAATCTTTACTATTACAATATTTAATAGTAAATTATAAATATAAACATATTTTTATGTTGACCCATATAATGACAATTCAGCATACTCCCCCCATTCCTTGTTCCTTGGTAAGATTTGGGAAATTTTTGACTTAAATCGAATGCATATGTGCTTTATAGCTAATCTGTTTTTAATGATGCAATTATTGATTGATGTCAGGTGTCAGCTTTGAATCTAACTATCTCTTAGATCAGTATTTCTTAACTTTTGCAACTTTAAATTTGTGGACTTCAGCTCCCAGCATTAGTCAGAAAGCAAGAAATCCTCACATCTTAAAGTTGCCAAGGTTGAGAAACACCTTAGACTAACTGAATGTATAAACATTTTCAGTGGATGTACTTTGTTCTGGATAACTGTGAAAAGAGATATTTGTTTGGTGTTTTTCAGCTTCCGTATAAGCAGATGAATCCAGGTCGGTTCCAGGCAATTCTCAGAGATGTTTTCTCAAACCTGACCAGCATTTCCCTTAATGACCTGGTAGAAGCATGGAATTACAGTCTTCCATGTGCTTGATATAGTGCACCTACGAGAATCCTGTCCTGTGTGAAAGTTTACGATGTACAATGATATAGGAATGATTATGTGTGCTGAATCCTGATGGTAAGCAGCTTGAGCATAAGTCAAAGGTTGAATCTGATAAGACATTATAAAGATGACAAGTCATAGTTTATGTTGTAGCATTCAGGAAGGGAAAAATATTAGTTTTTTTCTCTGATTGCATCTTGGGGCTGTACAGAGAAGCTGACATTATTGTCTTGGTGCGCTGCACAATCTTTTTCTCAACTGGTTTCCCCAGTCTGCAATGTTTCAGTGTCCCTGAGAATTGGTTTAGATTATGATGGGTTACATATGCGTTATACAAAAAGCAATAAATTTCCATATCTTGGAATGCCAATTGGTGAGAATTTATGCATATATGGCCTCTATAGCAAAAATTGGCCTCCTCCAAGTAATGCCTCTGAATTATATGTTACAACACTGTTGCAGAACAAAGATGGCAATCTCCAAACAGTGCCTGCTATCATCAATAGTGACACCCTTATTTTTCTAATTTGTACAAGAAGCTTCAGAAATGAAGTAACATTTTTGATTTAGTAGTTTAAAAAAAGTTTGATTCATCAATGGTACTTGTAGTGGATCTTTTCATGTTGCATACTATGAATTGAATTAATATGATAAATAAATCTATCAGAAACTTTAAGGTACATTGATTTAACATCTTGTTTCTGCTTACTTGGTTTGATCATAAATGCTTTACAATATATATGAATACAGAAGGGAGATGGCAAAGCCCAAAGCAAATGCATTGAAACATTTGAACAGCTATTAATGGAATTTTTCCCCAGGTGTATTCCCAGCTCTCTGTTTGACTCTGCTGAGCTTGGTTAGTTACTCCTAGAAATAAAAAAATAGAGAAAATAAAGGTTAAACAGGTAAAGGACTAAGGCATAGATAATGCACCCGTACAATAAGCTCAGTCCGTGACACTCTTCATACTGGACAGTATATAAAAAGCTAACACTGATCTTGCAATATAGCAGAACTCACTAGGAAATACTTGTTTGTCACATGTTGAGAAAATGGTTGAGACATCAACATCTTTGTAAGAGTTAAGGAAAAAGAAGCACTAGAAAATGCAGAATGCGAATAATAAACCAGAGATTGACAGTCACTAAAAGAATAATCAAAATTTTGCTGCTGGCATGTATTACAGAGTAGTGACTCTTTTCACAATAAAACCTCCAACTTTCAAGATATCTCTTATCAGTATTTGGGCTTTCAGATTATGAAACTGTTGGAACTATGCTTCAGCACTGACAAATTGTTTTATTGTGATTTGTAATGTGCCATATGCTGTAAATGAGCTAATCTCTATTGTTTCATTTTTAAAAAGATATAACTTGTCTTAATTTCTACTAAGAATTGAATGCAGACATATTTAACACATCCAGGTGTATTCAAGATGATTACTTCCATAACATTTAAGGTAGATTAAGGTATTTTAAATATCATATTTGCTTTGCTATAGATATTAAAATGTATACTCTATAGAAACAAGTCAAAACTGGAAAATAAAATGAGATTTTTCTTTCCTTTTCCATATTTTGAATAATATTTGATTACAATCTGGAACTGTGGAAATCCTTCATAAGAAGGAACACATGAAGCACCTCTCTTGAAATAAGTAAAACATATGTAATTTTTCAAGGCTTTTCTTTATGGTCTGTATTGTAGAATTACATGTTTGGATTTTCTTTTTACTTCTTTACCTCCTCCTCCTCCTCCTCCTCCTCTTCCTCCTCCTCCTCCTCATCAGAATAATATGCCATCCCCTAGAGAAAACTCAATATCCAACCAATAATTAAATGACAATTAGAAACATATAAAATAAGACAAGGCAGCTTGGTTAAAAACAACCTTGCCATATCATAAAAACAAAAATCCAAGAAAAACATAACAGGGGCTTCTCAGGACTGGGAACATAGCCAGGTCTTGAGGGCTTTCTTGAACCCCACAGGTGCCGTGAATATCTCTGGGAGATGCTCTTCAAGAGGGCAAGGATAGCAATTAATTATTTATTTCTGGATAAGTCACTAAAAATCTTTTCAGTTGCAATTTTACAGTAATAAATAGAATGTTTAGCAAATTCTATTATGAGCAAATTATGAGCAAGGAGTAAGACATGAATGTGTGATATTCACTTGACTGTTTAATATGTTTATGGATAAATATATAACAAACGCTTATGCTGATGTTAAATTTAATTTGGGATGTGATGGTACATGTATGAGGCTTCTGCTATATTCTTGGCTGATAACCTGAGTTATTTTAAAAGAATATTAAACAGACTAATACAGAGATATAAGAACTGGAAAATTAGTATATCAAAACTCAAGGTAGTTGTGTTTTATTGGGAACATGAAGATAATAACTGCAAGTTATAAATAAATATTTTAAAAAACCAGAGTAATCAAAAGAATTTGTGTGTGAGTAAAATGTTTATTAAAGATGGGAAAATGGAGATATTTTAAAATGTGCAAATATTACCAGAAATATAATGGGCTGTACATTGTCTTCTGTAAGAAATAAATGTTCATTGAAAGGGGTGAAAATAGTTGTGTTTAAGAATGTGTTCCTGCCTATTTAGAAATGAGAATTGAGTATGATTGCAGTAGGGATTTCAGAAGAATATGTGTGGTAAAACAAGAAGAGACACGGTCAAGAATGAATGGGTGCTGAATGAATATGGGTTGAATATAAAAGTGATTGACCAGAATAAAAGAAATACTAGAAGAATCAAATTGCAAATTATTTGAAGGAAGAGTGAATGGGTTGAGAGGAAGGGGAAGGATGAGAAAGCTGTAAACAGACAGCATTTGCAATGGTCTCTAAGACAAAGCAGGTAAATAAATAATATTTTTACAATTTTCTATAATATATAAACATCTATCTGCGATACTTTGTAAAGTAGAATAAATAAAGGAGATTGTCTCTGACTTTCTATTTGTGCATTTCTATGTTATTGTTATTCTTTCAGTCTTGCTTCCAGAGCAATTTGATCTTTGCTTTTTCCCTGTCCACTACTGCCCAATGCAGTCAGACTATGAGTATCTTGATTCCTTTTACCTCTCCTTTAGAAGTCACAGGAAGTATAATATATACTCAGGTGGATCTAGGAAATTTATTTATTTATAATGTATTTATAATTTCAGTGTTTATGGCTGCCTACTTATACATGACATTCCTAGTTATTAGCTTCCTTGAAAAATATGATCCTGTGATGGGCAAACTGTTGAGTATGAAAGACAGAACAATAACATACCTGAGTTCTGACATGCAGAACTGATGAACTGATTAATGTTCTTTTTAACTCTGTCAGGGATGGAATCATAAAATGTATAAAGAAAGGTCAATTTTTCTTTATAATCATGACTACAACCCAAGATATTATTAAAAAGGTCAGCTTAACTAGGTGATTGACAATGTAACTATAGATAGCCATCTAGTGAGTATTGCCTGAGTATAAAGAGTCCTTCTGTGGCTTTTTGGAAGTAGATAACTTAAGAACTGTTTGACACATAGAATTTTAAGTACCTTTGGAAATAATGGACTGGACATAGCAAAATAGACCAAGGCTATAATGAAACTGGAACTATGAGTGGACTGTAGATTGGTGTCAAAACTAGAATTATAGTAGGTAATCAAGACTTAATGCATGTCCATTGTGCTGCTGATAGTCTGACTTTTATCCTGAACAATGCAATGTGTCAGCTACTCCAGAAGTGAGAAGCTTCTCTGGAGTTGTTGAATGTCTTCAGTTATTTGGCCCAGAGTGAATGATGTCATTCATTTTCCCTATCTGTGATATTTCAGTCCAAAATTATACTTAAGGGATTGTGTGTCGCAAGATGATTAGAACCCTTTGAGACCCCATCTGCACCCAGTCAAAAATTATCTTACTGAATCCTGTCAGTAAGAAAGACAAAATGTGTTATTGACGCTATGCAACACACAAGCAGTGGATTCTCTGATCAACAGATTGCACCGCCCAAGGAGAAGAGAAGGCAGAAAAGAAGACTAACACTTTGTTTGTTCCATGGCTTGCTCCTCACTAGCTTACTGTGTACCTACAGTCCATAGAAAAAAAAACTACTATTGCTTCTGTTAAGAATTAAAATATTTGATTGGCTTGTTTAAACTGATATGAGGTTTAGCATGATTGCACTTGTGTATGCAATTGGTATCAGTTTGCATGATATGAGAGGTCCATCTTGCTTTCTTCTACTTTAGTTTCTACATTCTAAATTCGTTTTACAGAATGAATATATCCTGGATCCTGGAAGCTGACCTTGAAGAAGGAATATAGAAGCCATTGAGGAAACATGCAGAAGAATGGCACAAGAAGCGTGTTAAATCGCAAAAAGCAAAATAGTGTTATTAAGAGACACAGATTAGTCCTCAGCCTCCCAACTTTTCAAAGAGGGAAACAAGGAAAGACATTGATAGACTTGCAAAATTCTTTTATTGCAGCCTATCTCAATAAAATAAAGTTCTATAGTTGTTATCGCCAACCTGTCTACTTTGAAAGACTGATAGAAAATGAATAGTTCCTGGTATGAAAAAAGCAACTGTTATGCAGTACACATACGAAGGCAATTCGGAAATAAACCTCTGTTTGGTTATCAATTACAGACACTCACAGATAGAGAACTTTTATTATACACATTAGAAAACTCAACATTACATTACTTTTTGACATAATCACCATTCAAATTGAGACACTTGTCATAACGTCTTACAACATTTGAAATTCCTTAGTAGTAGTCACTCTATGCCAAATCTGGGCTATAGGGAGATGATCAAAAACATCCCAACGGAACTTATTCAGAAGTTCTTGGGTGCATCTAACAGTGTGCAGGCAAGCATTATCATGAACCAACATCACATTGGAATGGTGCTGTAGAAAAGCCTGCCAAATGTGAAGATAGAATAGAATAGAGGTGGAAGGGACCTTGGAGGTCTTCTAGTCCAGCTCTATGCTCAAGCAGGATGCCAAAGGAGTACTGCTAGTGAAGTTCATGGAGTGTGGTTCAACCATCAATTCAGAAGTCTACTGTGAAACATTACAAAAACTCAGACGAGCCATCCATAACAAGCGTTGGAGCATGCTGACTTCTGGTATGGTGTTGGTTCATGATATTGCTGACCTGCACACCACTAGACGCACCCAAGAATGTTTGAAGCAGTTCCTTTGGGATGTTTTTGATCACTCCCCCTATAGCCCAGATTTGGCACCGAGCGACTACTATTAAGGAACTTCAAACCTTGTAAGACGTTATGACAAGTGCCTCAATTTGAATGGCTATGTCAAAAAGTAATGTAATGGTGTAGTTTTCTAATGTGTATAATAAAAGTTCTGTATCTGCGAGTGCCTGTCATTGATAACCAAATGAAGTTTGATTTCTGAATTGCCCTCATATATGCAGATTGAGAAATATTTCTAAAGTTAATAAATCATTGTTTTGAAAATGTTGGGAAAAACATGGAAACAGTTCATCCCAAAAGTATACATATCAGTATTTTGAAACACTCATTATCAACTTCCAATTGACTGAGACAGTTCAAACCAACCATGACATACTGTAATAAGATCTCAGGAGCATCCCACACATGTTTCTTAACCACCTTGACCCATCTCTAATTTTAGTTTAAGGTGAAACACTTAGTAGCAGTCTGGATGCCTATTTCTGCTTAAATCATTATTTGATGCTGCAGCTGTTGAGCAGCCAAAATGCCTGACCCAGGTGTAGTGTGTAAACACAGTAGATCAGTTGTCAAACAAATTCCGAACCCAATATTTACTTTTTTATTTAATTGGTATGCAAATGGAGAGACAAGGTAGCATTTGTGCTTGATACAGTTGTCACTTCAAATTCTGGTAACATTCATTATCATGCTTACAGATGTTTTTTCACACCTAACATCTGCCAATACCACCTAGACCCCAGGAAGTCATCAAATGTGTGCAAACTTCCTTTCTGTCTTGCTCTTGCTCTCTGTTATCTGCTCCATGCACACTAATTTTGTGCATCTGAGGCCTCTGTTTGCCAGAATTATGCCTGCTTCCTAACACCTCTGCCTCCAGAGCTTTGGATTTCAAATTGAACAGACACAGAGCCAATTTATCACAGGATGACATATGTCATGTTCATGATATAACCAGAGGGACTGCTCTATACACTATATTTATCCTTTTGTTGTCAGCCTGGACGAAGACCACATAGGTAATAGTTATATTTATAAATCATGGAACATATACTTAACAGATGAAACTATAAACTCTTTCCTGCAAAACACAGAAGTGGACAACTTTGTTAATGCCTAGTGTTAACAAATGCAACAGTATGATCATTATCTTTATGCACTGACAAGAGGTTTGCTGAAACACAAAGCAAAAGGATTCACTACTCTCTGTGGGTAGGACAGCATAGCATCCATAGGATTAAAAAGAACTACTAACACATTAGTTTTCTCCCAAAATAAAAACAATCAATTTCTTCATTTCTCCTGTACTTTTCCTGTTCTCTTAACAGTAAACAACCTAGCAGTCAAGAAATATACTATAGATTAGCACTTGGCAGAGCAGCTATGAAAACTTTTGAAAATACCATATATTTAGATCCATGATATGTCTAGCTCTACAAAGATTAGAATCATGCAAGCCATCATATTCCCTGAGACCCTCTATGGAAGCAAAAGTTGGACATGGAAGAAGTAAATAAGAAAAGCATTGAAGCTTTTGAACATCAGAGAAGTCTTCTGAGAACATTGTGAACAATCAAGAAAACAAATCAGTGGATCATCAAATGAATCAATCCAGAGTTCTCACTTAAGGTACCAATGATCAGACTTATCTTACTTTGAACATGTTATATGAAGATCTATCTCTCTAGATAAGGTTGTAATGCTGGGAAGCCTATCTAGCAGAACATGATGACCGACAGCAAGATGGAAGATAAGGATACAGTTGAAAAACCTGAAAGGCCATGTTAGGGATAGATCATCATGGAGCAAATCTTATCTATGTGGTTACTAAGAACTGACAATGATTTGATGCCACATCATTCAATTAATTTCATATTCTCTACTATATGTGCAGATGGAAAAGATTTGACACTACTTTTTATGAAGGAATGGTTACTGAAGTTGACAGATTTTGCTGAAATGGATTATCTGACTTTAGAGGAAAAAAACTGCATTTATTGGTGACTAGTAGCTTCTTATGAACTTTTTGCATAAAAATGAAAACAAATGAACTTGTGATTTATGGTTTTGATTATTAGATAGGATAGGTTATAGAAAGAGTAATATGATATAATCTTAAAAGAAAGAAATTAAAATATATTTATACTTAAAATAGCTGTGAAGAATAAACAAGACCCCTCCTTTATATCTCTTTTCTTTGTTTTCTATTTTTTCCTCAACTTTTTTCTTTTCTTTCTTTTCTTTTTTTCTTTCATTTCTTTCATTTTCTTTCTTTCTTACTTTACTGTATATTAATTTGCATTAGTTTTTATCTTCTTGTTTAAAAGTTTTAATAAAAATTATATACAAAAATAATTCCATTTTATATTCTTGTTAAAGAAGGTATACAAATTGAAGTTCTGGAAGAAGAAATTTTGGACAGCTTTACAGGTTAAAAACAAATCTATCTTCCATTAAAGATGAACAAATACAAGGCTTTTAAAATTGTACTAGTGGTAGCCAAAGCTACTTTTTATGAATTCAATTTACCTAGAAATGTAATAAAATAATAAAACAAATTTCTGATACATTTCCTTTTCTCTTGCAAACCATAGACTTTGTGGAGATACTGGGTTAGAAGTCTAGGAGCCAGAGCATTGAAAAAAGCTGGCCTGGGCATCAGAAAAAGAAAAGGCTGCTAATACATTTGCAGTTGCCATCCATTGTAACTGCAGCAGCTGTTGCAAACACTGTAGCAAAACTTTTGGGGAGAAAATGAACTACTTCCATTGCTAATATTTAGCTTCACCTTGAGAAACTGAAAACATATGTTTTTCTCTGAGATACAATTTGTGAAATAGTATCTTATTCCTACCCCCAATAGAGATTTTTGAAGGCCATTTGTACACAGCATTTATCTCTGTGGTATTTCTAGTATGACGAATGTTCTTTACAGAGAGGACAAGTTACAGTTGCTGTTTTATACATAACCCGCCTTGGCTTCCAATTTGTTTCTATGCACAATTCAAAGTGCTGGGTATTATCTACTAATACCTAAATCACTTGAGATGAGCTTATTTGAAGGACCGTCTTTTCCCACAGGTATCTGCCTGTGCTCTGAATTCAGCATATGAGGATCTGCTTCACAGTCATCTTAAAAAAAAAAAATGGCTGGTAAGTATATAAATGAACCTTTTCCTATTGGGTTTTTTTTTTGTTTCATCTCTCCATACAATTTTGATTGTTTTCTTCTTCCTGTTGCTTACTGCGATATCAGAACATTGTTGTTTTCTTAGACATGGAACTTTAATTTCTGTCCTGCTGTGTTGTTTTTGGTTTAATCCATGGCAGCTGATGCCCAGTGTAGTTGGTTATAGTGAGGACAAGTCACCTAACAGTTGGAAGAGCTAACTAACAAAGCACAGTTGTTTGAATCCATGATTTTGCACTAGAGAAGAAACCAATTTCAGAAAAAAAGGTTAATTGATGCTGCCTTTTTGTTTAGAGGTGTATTGCCCATTCACCCATCTTTCATAAATTGCCAATTTATACATGCACACATATGAAAGCTTGTGTATATACCTATGCACGCTGCAATCAGCTGTACATAAACAGGCAAATAAAACTTTCAAAATTATTTGTTTGCTACTGAGACAATAGTTTTAAGTATCCTTTTTATGAATGTGGGGCTTGGACACAAGTTGTCTAAGAAAATGAGCACAAATCCTATAATCCATATTTGTCTTACACCAACACAGCCTCTTTCATATGCACTGAGTCCCTGACTCTCCACAATTACCATTAGATTTACTTTTTCTGCATCTGTTTTGAAGCCATCCAGAGGTCATCTGGATTTCAAGCATACTGGCACTATAGGCAGTATCACCGACTCTTCTAATGCAAACATTATATGGTCTGGCAATGCAACATATCCAAACCTCCATTAGAGATGAACCTTTTGATGTCCAGTCCATATGCTGATGACCTATCACAGACAATATAGAAGTTTACAATACACCATTGGCAATCAGGAGGAGCTCATGGAATTTTATTTTATTTTCTCCATACATTTTTCAATAGATATAGACTCATAATGCACATATTTATTGGGACCAGGGTTATATCTGCTTTAATACCTGGGATGCAAGCCTCAACCACTCATTATTCTTCAGCAAGTGCACCCCCTTATTTGCTTGCCAAATATGCAGACTGTGCTAATGTGCTTTGAAAAGGAGAAGCACAGACCAGTTCCCCACTGATTTGGTGACTGCACAATCAATCTTATTCCTGGAGCCTAGTTTCCTACAAAACACCACTAGCCAATGTCAAATCAAAACTTTCCTGCTTGAAGGAAATTATCAACTATAGTTTTTTCAAGGATTTATAAATCATATTAATTTTGTAGATAACTTTTTATTGTGTAGCAAGATGATTTGCTGATTGAGAAGCTCATCATTGCCTCTGCAAGGGCAGATGTCAATTCCTATGTTGTTTCTTGCTCCACTTGTCACTCTGCCAAGTCTCTGGCCAGTAATCTCTTTGGACTATTAAGTAGTCTCCTCCTCTCCTCCTCACAGAGATCTTGGGATCCAGTTATTGAGCTTTATTGTACATTTTCATGTGTCTGGGGCCAACATGATAGTTGAAAAATTATTGATTTTTTAAGATTCTTCATTGTTTTTCCAGACAGCTTATCTGTACATTTTCTTGGATCATGGTTTATTCAATCACATTATCTTTGTCAGAGGTCCAAGTTCAATAGAGGTTTTTAGAACACTTCAATTCAACTTTTGGAATGCAACACTCTACCTGTCCTCTACTCATAATTCAGAGTCAGATGAATAAATGAAGAGTATAATGTTACAAATGAAGGCAAATATACATGTTCCAGTATAATGTTTCAGGATCAACCTGCCTCCAGAAGCGGTGAATGCTCCAACACTGGAGGATTTTAAGAAGAGACTGGACAGCCATTTGTCCGAAATGGTATAGGGTTTCCTGCCTGAGCAGGGGGTTGGACTAGATGACCT
>NW_015386478.1:118488-156531 GCF_001527695.2 Protobothrops mucrosquamatus
GCCCCCTATAGTCAGCGATGGACTCAGCTGACTATGCCGAGACGCCGGTAACCACAGCCACTCGGTCTTGGACGGGTTGAGCCTGAGTCTGTTCCTCCCCATCCAGACTCTCACGGCCTCCAGACACCGGGTCATCACGTCAAGGGTCATCACGTCAAGGGCATTATTATTATTATTATTATTATTATTATTATTATTATTATTATTATTATTACTACTACTATTATTATTATTATTACTATTATTATTATTATTCAATCTGGGTTGGTCACCAGGACCAGAGGTTTAGTTTACCAAGTTTTGGACTTGTGATGTAGCCTATCCTCAGGGAACTTCTCTATCACATTCTGGTGAGACAGAAGTTTCCTGAGGGTAGGCACCAGCCCAATCTGAAAGCTTGGAAAACTAAATCTCTGGTCCCAGTGACCAACCCAGATTGGACCCTGCAGTATAATGTTACCTCAGAACAGTCACCTTAAACCTTTTTTAGGTTATGGAATTTGTTCATTAAAACAAAACTCCCAGAGCTCTTGATCAAGATAGGTGGGGCTTATGAATGTCAGAGAGGCATTGCAAATGAATGCCCTGAAGAATAGTGTCAAAATGGGAACACTGAGTGTACTTGAGGTTTCCCTCTACTTAATCCCCTGTAGAGAATTTTTCCCTCTTAATCCTGGTTAGGATAAGGGTGGAAAATACCTGTTTGTAAGTACCAAGAGGGAAAGCACACAAATGCATACAGCTATACACTTCTGCCTCTGCTTTATTTCTTCAGGGGTATTTATAGCAATCTTTCTAAGTAATTAGGTAAGTGAGGGAGGAACTCTTTTCACAAGGGAGTAAGGCAGAGAGGGAGTGGGGGAAAGCCCCTTTGGAAGAGACCAATGCTTAATCCCCTGTGGAGATTAAAGAAATTTTTTTTCTTCCTTTACCATAACACCTATTCAAATCCTTACCAAACTCTTAGGTTCCATGCAATTCAGTTTGACCCTCCAAACTTAAAATAATTTCATTTTTTTTCTAAACTATCAGCAAGAAGCTGATCTAATCCTTTACTTAAGATTGAGTTTATTGACAATGATTCAGTTCATGGCTTCAAATATTTCAGACTAATGACTATCACCCAAACATAGTGATGAATGCCTCTAGGCCTTCCCTCATTTCAGAGACTCCCCCCTCCTCAGGAACTTAAAGCCATTGAGCGCCTTCTTACAGATCACACTAAGGCAGTGGTGGCGAACCTATGGCACGGGTGCCAGAGGCGGCACTCAGAGCCCTCTCTGTGGGCACGCGCGCTGTCGGCCCAGTCCTAGGCCTTCAGCTGGGCTTTATAAAACCTTTTCACTTTAGGCCTCCACTGCCGTGTACAAAAAAAAAAAAAGGTTAAATCAATCGGTCAATTTCAACTTCTCACGGGAAAAAAAAGATCTTGCAAAGTTGGAATTGATTGATTGAACTTTTTAGTCCCACCCAGTCTGCCATTACCACCACAGCCACGCCCACCCAATGGGCCACACCCACCCAATGGGCCACACCCAGCCAGTGGGCCACACCCACCCGGCACCCGACGATGCATAAGTGGGTTTTGGGTTGCAGTTTGGGCACTTGGTGTCTAAAAAGTTCGCCATCACTACACTAAGGCTTCCTAACAGCATACCAAGGCTTCCTAACAGCACAAATTCCATTGACAAAAATCCATCCTCCATTGCATTAGATCACATCTGGCTTTTAAACTAATTTCTTCCAACCTGAAAATATGGGTTCTATGTCTGTTGTACTTTTCTTCAACCAGTTGTGATTAACTGTTGCAAATTAAGTCTTTTTACTTTACAAAAATATGCTTCTACTACTTTGGGCCAATTTTTTATTTTTTTTTCCTCTTGAAACATTTGGTTGTACTAATTGGAGCCAAATGTTGATCTTGTTCAAAGTGATAATGTGCTCCTGCTCCATATTGCCAAAATTGATTTTTGCCGATGTGAAATTGCTTCTACTCAAAGCTGCCAAATTTTGTGTGATTGATTTCATCTGAGGTGATCACATCATTTAGTTGAGTCCACAGCTACTTCTGATAGTTAATGACAACCAGCTCTTACATGGAAACTACCTCCTACTGGGAAATTTTATTATACTGACTCCTGATTTATTGTTTTTTTCCTCCCTGCTCTCATATTCAATTAAGTTGGATTTTATTGTATTGCATGTATTACATTTTAAAAGTCTGCCTTGGTATACATTTATAGGACCAAAATGCAGCATATAAATGACATACAATAAAGTAAATCTTAACCTTGAAAAGCTTGTGGTATTTCCTAAGAAGCTAACTTGTTGAAATACCAACTTATCTTCAGACTAAGACATCATAACATGATTCATATCTGAGTTGGCTATAACTTTGTGATTTCAGTTCATGATTCATTCTGAGTGGTTAAAATTAGTCATTTATGATATCAAGACATGTGAACAAATAAACCTTCTCCTTTCAGATCATTTATAAATTTGGTATTTTCAATGAATATGTGCATTCCCATTATTTATCTTCCCATGTAAAGAGCCATAGTTGAATAATGGTCAGAGAAAGGATCCTCCCTAACGTGTCATGCAGTAAAAAGAGACTTTGTGAGATTTGTACTTTCAGACTTACAAGACTCTGTTAATGTAACTTTCCAATAAAATAGAATTGGCTCATCTGGACATATTTCCTATCTATGTGGGAGGCTGACAGAGGCCCAAAGTCACCCAGCCAGCTTTCATACTGCAAGAAGGGCTAAACTCACAGTGTCCTGATTTCTAAGCCAGCACCGTATGAAGAAAAATGCTTCACTGTCTGATTCATAATATTTGGTTAGAATGAATTGGATAATTTACACTTACCTATTCTATTAATAGTTATGTGGATTGGAAATGTGTTTGGATTATTTATGGAAGTGGGACTTGCCATTTTATCTCAAGATATAACTTCAGAGGGGCGTATTTATGACCTCCAGTGGTGTTAGACTGCATCTCTAATAATCTATAGCAAGGTCAGGCTGATACCAATTGGAGCTTTGCTATTTCTACCGTGTTTCCCCGAAAGTAAGCTCTAGATTGATTTTTTGGGCCTAATATAAGCCCTACCCCAAAAATAAGCCCTAGTTTTGCGGCAAGGTGCATGCCCCAAAATCAAGCTAGGGCAGGGGTGGGAGTGGAGCTACCCCACATGCCCTGCACCCACTTACCAGGTCTCCCATGAACCGACACCTGCCTCTCCTCACCAGCCCACTTCTTCTGTGGCATTCCCTGGCCTGCATTTTGCAGTCAGAGGCCTCTCTGGAAGGCCTCTGCAGCCGAGAACCAAGCTATGGATTCAATCCATAGCTTGGTTCTCGGCTGCAGAGGTGTTCTCAGAAGGCCGGGGCTCCATTCTCAGCTGCAGAATGAAGCTGCTCCTTTGGCCGCAGAAGAAGTGGGCCAGTTGGGTGGGAGTGTCAGTGCTGCCATGGTGAGATGAGTGGAAAAGACACTCCCCAAAAATAAGACCTGGTGCCTCTTTTGGAGGCAAAAAAAAAGAAAAAGAAAAAAAGAAAGACCGGGTGTTATTTTTGGGAAAACATGGTATAAGTAAAAAGCATGGAAAACCAACAATGAAAGCTGACACAAGATTGAAGGCAAAAGTTGAAAGGCTTTTACTCTCCTGATATAGTTCTGATCATACACATCCCAAGGACAAGCAAATCACAGCAAGTAACAATAATACCATATGTAAACATTCTATGTTGGGGGCAGAAAGTGATTTTTTAAGGATAATAAAACGTGCCTGTATTATTGGTTAAAGCAGAACATGTGAACTACAAGCATTGACAGAGTTCTAGAAACCTCTCTGAACATCGTACAAATGCCAGGAAGAGAAATTTAGTCATATCTGAATACAATAGTATACTTTTTAGTCTAGCACCTGGTTAGAAGGTTCCTGTGATGAGAACTGCCTTTCTTCTTCTTTCAATAAGCCAGGCAAACCTTGTGAAGTTCTGAGTGCTTTAAACTCTGCAATGAGTGAACTGCTCATTTCCTTTCCCCAGACCAGATGGGCTGGGACAATAAGCAGGGAAAGTTTACCTCCTGCCAGCCAGCACATCTCTGCTTCCTTTCTGAAACAATAAAGCTTCACTGTGTATTTTCCACTGAATACTCTAGAGGGGAGACAAAAGAAATGGATAACAACTGAAACCCAATGATTAACGCTGTTCCTGCCTTCTCATGTACTGTCAGCACATTCTGGTATTTTGGTTTCTGTGTTTGTAGCCCCATCCAAATATCTCATCCCTAAATTTTTATTATTATTTTTCACTAGAATGTGGATGGGAAGTTCATTGACCTAAATATTTCTGTCAGATTTTTTATGGCAAAATGATTCACACTTGTGTCTATAAGGAAAATTATACTCAGAATTTAATTGTTTTACTGACTGATATCTGCATTCTTATTTTTAAATTTTTAGCAATGTTTTACTTTCCTAAATATGGATAGAGATTATCTACACTAATCAATAGGATAATGGTAGCAAAAACTGCTGAGACCTATGGAAAAGGAAATTTTCAAGTGAAAATACCAACTGATTAAACACTACATTTTTAAAATTTTAATTACTTCAGTAATGTCTTAAGAAGCTTATCAGCCTGTTTTGTATTAACTGTTTAATTAATTGTATTAGCTACAATGTTTCAGTATTTTTGTTGCTTTGGACAGCCATGTTTATTTCTATTCTGTGAGGTGGGTGATTTATTAATAACATGCTATGGTTGATCACTCAGTCAGTCAGATGTTCAGATTGGATTTCTCCTATTGAGTCCTTCCCAAGGACCTGGGATAGGCGGGTGTGGATGTTTGATGGTGTTAAAGGTATTGTCACAAAGCTGCCTTTTGCAATGGACTGGTGGTGATTTTGTCTATGCCAATAAGCTTCAAATAGTGCTCTAGTTGTTTTGGGATTGTACCCAAGACACCTATTACTATTGGTACTATCTTTGCTTTCTTTTGCCATAGTCATTCTATTTCTATTTGCAGTTCTTTGTATTTTATTATTTTTTCCCACTTCTTTCTCTTCTATTATGCTGTCTCCAGTACTGCCATGTCTACTATCAATCCTTTTTTGTCTTTCTTATTGACATATTATAATTATTATTATATAAATGTATAATCTGTTTTGAGTATAATAAAATACATTTCCCTTTATTTAATTAAAAACAATGCAGAAATAAATATTTTCTAACATGTTTATATGTACATAAATTTATTTATTTAATCAATTTATACATCCTGCAGATGTGATTCTCAGTAGCTAGCAACACATTAAAAATTCTACAAGGAACAATATCAATGAAGCACATTTAAAAGTATATTTAAAGCATATTTTAATGCTTTAAATAACAGTTGACTACCATCATCATCATATGTATAAATAATTTATGTAACATAAATGTTACAATTCTTGCTTAACAACCAGTCACTTAGTGATCATTTGAAGTTACGACAGACCCCTCAAAAGCTACTTATGATCCTATTTCAAAGTTGCAGCTGTTCAGCATTCCCAGGGTCATTTTGACTGACTGCAGGGATGTCATAGATCTCTAGAAAGATTCAAACCTATTCTCCAAACTATTTTTTTAATCACACTATTCTATAAAAACATACTTAATATTTCTAATGAGCTGAACAGCATATTGGGCTGTAGTCTGAGGCTGCAATTCTTTTCTTATTTGGAATTCATAATGGGAATGGATAATAGATAGATAGATAGATAGATAGATAGATAGATAGATAGATAGATAGATAGATAGATAGATAGATAGATAGATAGATAGATAGATAGATAGATAAACTGCATAAGATTGCAGAGATATTATACTTGTATTTGCTGTGAAGAACATTAGAAGCTTATTCTTTGCATTTCTTTTTATCTTTTCCTTTTTTCTAATTTCCTTCCTTCCTTCCTTCCTTCCTTCCTTCCTTCCTTCCTTCCTTCCTTCCTTCCTTCCTTCCTTCCTTCCTTCCTTCCTTCCTGTAAGGTTATTATTAGTTTTTGTTCAGTTTTATCTTTTCACTAAAACTTAAAAAAACATTTATATAAAAGAGACAAAATCTCTTGTTTCCAAGCGGAATTTAATATATATCATTTGTGTCAATTTATGTCATTTTCTTAATGCAATTTGACACAAGAGATTTATAATGGCAGTTATGTATTTATGCAAATGATGCCATTTGGAATTTAATTTCATTGTTAACAGACACTCTTTGCCCCAAATAGTCCTTTAAATAGAGGCTATATTATATACTAAAATGGATAATAAGAAAGTGAGAAAAATAATATAGTGCTGGGACAAGAAATAGAATTCAGGTTTTTTCCTTTTCCCCCCAGCCAATTTTCATTTTTTTTAAAATAAAGTTTTTGGTGCCCACAATGTCAGGACTCATGGCACCTGCTTGGAGGAGAAGTTCCTACAGTTTTCTTGGCAAGATTTCAGAAGTGATTTGCCATTGCCTTCTTCTGAGGGTTGAGAAAGAATGACTGGTCCCAATCATCTGTTGGCTTCATGCTTAAGGCAGGAATAGAACTCATTGTCTCCTTGTTTCTCTCTGGTGCCTTTAGATACTATACCAAACTAGCTCTCTTCTTCAATTAACTTACAGAAAATTCTTTGGATTTTTAAAATTTATTTTACAGGAAAAGGGAAATCAGAAAGATTTCAGAAGTTATGCTGAGTTTTAGCTTGGATTCTATATTGTGACATTTACCTTAATTCAACCTATCACATAACAAAATGCATCTCATTTAGAGTAAGCTGTCATTAAACAACAATGTTTAACTTCTTTCCTTTAGTTCAAAAATCCGAGACTGAACTCATATTCTACAAAAGAAGGAGTCATTAGTTAGCTAGCAGAGTTACCAAAGGTGATTTAAGGAAATGTTACACTTAAATAAGAAGACAAAGGTCACACGCAAGAGATACTTGAGCTTGTAATACGTTTATCATTTTGCACACGTCTCCTAATCGCATACAGTGGAAATCCATAGGGAGTTGATAAGTATGTATCTGTGAATTATTACTTTAGCACAGCACTATTATATTTTAGTTTTTAGCATTTTTAAAGAGTCTGTAATAGTTATGAGAGATGAAGAATCCTGAATTAAGTACTGTTGCTATACACAGAAGGATAATTTCATTTTGATAAATTGCCTCGTGCATGTTAACTAATAACACAAAAAATTAAGTAGCATCTTATCAGTATAAAGAAGAGGTAGCACCATTATTAATGTCTAAACCATAGGCATCTCACACAGGATTATGGTAAAGGTCAGACTATGTTTCGTTGAATTAAAAGCTATTCTGAGCTATAGCATTCCTAATCAACTCAGACCAAAAGGTGCATAGATCAGTTATAATGAGGCACCGTGAATTTAAATAAACTACATGGTTCTGTATAGTGATTTATAAATGCACTGTGGTATCCTTTTAACTCATTAGCTGTGAAAGATATTACTCTATGTATTATCCCCTATTTTTTGTGGTGTAACTATTTTTAATCACAGCATTTCTTCAAGAATGTAGCTTCTGCTATTTTCTTAAATTATGCTTGGATTTAAAATATGAGCAATACACCCCTGCATGCCCTTTCAGAACTTACCTTTAATCTGATTTATTTCTTTTGAGGTGAACATTACTAAAATGGAACATTTGAAAGCTACTGAAGTAGTTTGTCAATTAATTTTTAAAAATCATTCTGTGGTATAGCTTGATTAAGGCATATATATATGAACATATTTTATTTTTCCACAGAAAATTCCAAAAGACCTAGGTTGGCTTTGAACTGCACACATATAAAAGATTAAGCTCCTCATACTTTCTGCTCCATAGGACAACCTTCCCACCCTGGACTCTTCTAATATGCTGACTACAGGTTCATCCTCATGTTCTCCCTGATCATAGCATGGACATGTCATTATGACAATTTTTTGTCATGATATTGCCTGTGTCTTATGCCCAGTTTACACCTGAGCCAATGTGAAATTGCCTTTGACTCTTCCAGTTTCAGCCTTTGGATACTTGGCAAGGATGGCTGTTAAAGTTGGACCATAAGGAAGGCTGAACACCAAATAATTGATAATTTTGGATTGTGGTGCTGTGGAAAAAATTCTTTCCTTGGACTGCAAGGAGATCAAATCAGTCAGCCTTAAAGGAAATTAACCCTGAGTGTTCTTTGGGAAAAGAGATACTGAAGTGGAAGCTCAAAAACTTTGGCTGCCTAATGGGAAGAAATGACTTATTGGAAAGATCCTGATGTTGCAAATGATTGACAGCAAAAGGAGAAGGGAATGGCAGAGGATGAGAGTAGTTAGATAGTGTCATTGATGCAATTAACATGAATGTGGGCATACTCTGGGAGACAGGGGAGGACATAGGAGCCTGGTTTGCTGTGGTCCATGGGGTCAAAAAGAGTTGGACATAATTTAGCAATAATTTTCATTTTTATTGACCATTTTAGACTACTAAAGCCCTGCTCCTTCTCTTACCATCACTGTTCTGCATGAATAATTGGATTGGGCTGCAGGGCAGATCATACACCTGGCTTCCATTGTGGCATCTATCTTTGTAATGTCTGACAGGCCTTTTCAGAAGTACTTCTCAGATCTTGCTCAGGCTCATTATAACTATGAGTTGAGCCCTCCTTTGAAGTTGTTTTTAACCAGGAAAGAGAATATACCACTAGTCCCAATAGAAACAGTTTGAAAAGGCTGTTTGATTAAATTCTGAAGGAAGCAGGAAATGATGAATTTTCTGAAAATTGCAGAGTCATCCCAGGAAAAACTATGAGGCAAAAATGCCTAAGCTATCAAGAAGAGTAGGGAGATTCAAGCTGGAACCCATACTCCAGTTTATTTTCATGTGTGGCAAATGATAAGGGATTTCAGGAGAGAAAGGAAGTTGCCTAGTGAATTTCAGTTGTACAAGTTAGCTATTGTACTTATTGCTCTATGAATTTATGTATGTGGGTGTGTGTGGGTGAGAGACAGAAAAGAGCAAGAACATAACTTGATATGGAATTGTATTGCCTGTAATCCAGAACGTCTCTTCTCTTCTCTTCTCTTCTCTTCTCTTCTCTTCTCTTCTCTTCTCTTCTCTTCTCTTCTCTTCTCTTCTCTTCCCTTCTCTCACCACCATCTTGGTAATATCTGCAGATCAGATATTATGGAGAGATGCAAAGTCCTTTTCTTCCCTTCCTATCATCTAATTCAGCAAATCTTAATTTGCAGAATGTTTCAATCTGTTATCAGTTTGCTATGGCTGTTATATTGTTAGCTATTTGTAAATTTGTTATATTTTGATACTGCACTCTAAAATTCAGTAACCAAAACTAGAATGTGGTTCTGTTCTCTGCTAGAAATCTTAACCCTGCAAAGTTGAACTGATTCAATGTCACTTTGAGATTTACAGTAAAATGGAGATTTGAAGCAAGTTCCTCTAGTTCTACTTGGGTGCTTTAACCTCCATTCTGTTCTATTCTTAAGGGAATTATTAACATTGAGATTAAATTTTATAGAACTAAATGCTGGGCTTTTCTTGATAGTACTGCATCCTTCATGGGAACTAGGGGAATTACCTTCTCAAACCTCTCAAGAATTCCTTTGGGGAGGCCTTAGATCTAATTTTGACAACTGCAGCAGATACAGGAAATTATTTCTTTGCAACTTTCCTGATAGAAACACTTCTTTCATGAGAAGACCAGTAAATTATACCATGTGAAAGTTCACCCAGTTCTCACATTAGTTTAGAAAGTTTCAGAGGCAATGCATGGTCCTTTCTCGCTACTTCTGGAAGGTTGAGGCCATGGTGAGAGCACACACTCTATTTTAGCATAGCCGTTGCAGCCTCCAAAAATCACATGAGAATCAGACATGCTTTCAAGAATAGTTGTTGTCAGGAGTTTGTTAAATGCTGGCGTATCAATCAAAATGTTGTGGAGTGTCATCTTTGATGCACATGTCACAGATTCGCCACTACTGCTTTGGGTGCTGAGATAACTGGCATCAAAATGACCCACTTTCCATCTTTCGTCCTCTGCTGCTACTGTTATGTATTCATATACTCAACAAATTGGTTAGTGGGGCATCTTTACACCTTAGTAAGCAAGATATGTGGATGAACCCTTAACATCCTAAATTGAATTTTCTCCATATGAACTGGTTTTTCCCCCCAATACTGTGGGAAATCTAATCAGTGTAATTGTGTCATCCATTGTATAGTTAATTATTCTAATATGTGTCAACTTTATGCTTTCTTTTTTCCTTTTGTTTTCTTTTTCTTTCTATTATAGATTAAAAGCAATGAAACAATTAGATACATAGTAAATTAAATAAATAAATAAATAAATAAATAAATACATATGTGCAGTATATACACTTCACTTAGAGGGAAACAAAAGAAAGAATGTTTGCAACTGTCTATAATTTCAATCTGTGTTATTCACGACCAAAGAGATTCCAGAACAGTAGGTTAAAATAATGTTAGGAAAAGAAATGTTCTTCAGCATACCAACATTAGAAACAATTTTTTTTAAAGTAAAATGTTTAAAATATACACTGTATATTACAGTAATATCCAAGTAATAATACTAAGCAACTACAGGTAGTCGTTTACTTACAACCACAATGGAGTCCAAAATTTCTGTTGCTAAGTGAGACAGTTATTAAGTAAGTTTTGTCCCATTTCTTGCCACAGTTGTTATGTGAATCACTGTAGTTAAGATAGTAACACAGTTGTTAAGTGAATCCCAAATTCCCTTTGCTTGCCAGAAGGTTGCAAAAGGTGGTCACCTGATACCAGGACACTGCAACTGTCATAAATATGAAGCAATTGCCAAGCATACAAATTTTGATTATGTGACTGTGGGGATGCTGCGACAGTCATAAGAGTGAAAAACAGTCACAAGTCACTTTCAGTGCCGTTGTAACTTTGAACGGTCACTAAATGAACTGTTGTAACTCCTGTATATGGTTTATTTGGTTGGTTATTAGGGTGGTCTGTACACATTCTTTCACCCAATTTTTTTTTTGCTGAATTATGTTCCTGCAAAGCTAAATCTGCCTAAAATTATTTAAAATCATTCCAGGTCTGCTGCACTGTGTCTGTGAAGCATCTTTATGGAAAACCACAAGGCTTCTGAAGCAGATGCATAATAGAAATTTACTATCAAGTCATCTGAGTGCAATGTAAGTAGCATATCATATATTCTCACAAATTGTCTTATGAAAGGGAAAATTGCAATAGAAAGTGAGCTCTCTAGGAAGAAACTTTACAAATATATTAATCCTGCCTGCTACATAAGTCTCTTCTGGATGAAAAATGTCTATGAATGAACATGTACATTAAAGCAAATACTAAGAAAGATCATGTTCAGCTCCACTTTGAAAATGTATTTATTTTAGAATATGATAGCTGGCCTTAGCTATCTGCTGTGTGTATTTGGAAAGTCCTTTTACCACTGAATTATAGATTCTCAAGCTATATGAAAAACTAGCACAAATTCTCAGGTGTTCTTCAAATATTATCAGTTGTCTCTTGGTTACCTACAATTTTAGAATCCCAAGTTTGTATTCTGAAAGAAAATATTTGGAAGAAAATATTAAACTCCATGGCAAATGCTGAGCCTGCATATGCATGAGTTAAAAATATGATGATATGAAGGCACATGCAAACCCTTTGTGTCTATATGCCTAGTTTCTCTGAGAAACTACTGGAGTTTATAGATAATTGTAAGCATGAGCAGTTGAATGAATTTAGAAATGATTCTGAAGGCCATTTATTAAGACAATATTCCAGCAAAGGGAGATCTATAAGTGCATTGAGCTGTAGACATTTACAGTACAATCCATATTTATTTTGGAGTTTAGCTATGAAGATCTACATAGATACTGTACTTTATATCCATGGAACCTTAAGTTGGGACTTTCTGCATGCTGTCACCCTAGTTACTCTTCTTTCCTTTCCTTATGTATAACTTATACAGTATAAGAATGTATGAAAATGGCTGAATACTATTCTGAGTGCCTTCAATTGTGCAATTCTATCTCTCATTGGTGTCCGATTTTTATTCATAATATTTTGCCACACTGAAGAACAACATTGACCTCTGCTCATAGTAGACTTTTGGAATATCAATAGTTTCATATGCAGTGTAAAATTATGCACTGTTGGTCTTCCCTCTATCATCTATTTTGTCAAGGAGGACATTTGTATGCTTCTCTGGATATAAAAACAGTCTTCTTTCATATTACCATTCTATTACAATACTGGCATTTTCTTCAGTTTGCAGTTGGCACCAGCATTATTAGTTAATGTATCCCCTTTTGGTATAGCTACTGCTCTAGCAATCTTTATTGAAAGTCTGGCCACACTTACTCATCTCCTGTTATCAAGCCTGCAAAATCTGTGCCAGACAAACAAAGGTTGTTCTGTGAAATTAAGATAATTCTCTTGACCTTACGGTTCCTAGGACATTTGGTCAACTTGGAGAAGCCTTTAACATGCTTTTTCTATCCTATTCATCAGGGAGGCCCTTCAATTTTGTCTCTGCAATGGCTTATTTTTCATGGGATTGCATGGTTGCCTTTTTTCAGCAAATTGGTTTGGGATTATTTTTCTGCTATGATTAGTTATAACTTATTAGGTTATATATGAAATTGTTCTTTCCATAGCAACACAGCTGGGTTTTCAATAATTATTGGTTATTGGTTTCCTGTGTATCCCTTTCACCCTACCATCATACACTCATCATTCCCCTTTAGTCAGAACAGGGAAAAGCAATTTCTGGATGTTGTATGTCAGGGATGACCATAGGGGACAGGTTGGTCAATGACAACTACAGTCTCATGTTGTAAAACTCAAATGTACTGCTTGCATGAAAGGGTACTGCTTGCAGCTGGTGTCACAATGGGACAATATTGCTTTCATCATTTTGATGAAGGGGTCAGATCCTATGGACGCCATTGCACAATCCCACCTTCATTGCTCAGGGAGACTTCTCTATGTATGAATCTGATGTGTTGCATTTCAAAATACCCTCTTATTTGGTCAGGTGATCTTTAATAGCTCCTAGAACAGGCATGTCAAACTCGCGACGTCACATGACATCGTGCGACGTATCGGAGCTTTTTCGCCATTGCCGGCAATGGGGTGGGTGCGGCTCCGGTATGATGAAACCGGCCCGTAGGCCGGCAGTTTGACACCCCTGTCTTAGAAAGTTTGAATTGACTTTAGTCCTTGGAATATTTTGAATTTATGGTCATTCTTTCCTTCTGTAGTGTGGCCATGTTGAGAAATCTATGAATTTTTATTTCTTTTTAAATCAAAATTCACCATTATGTCCATATTCTACACAGAAGTTAATTTTAACTTTGATTTATTGAAACAAATCAACTTTATAAGCCCAGCTTTGAATGTTACTTACACTAGTAAAAATATCAGCAAGTGTTAATCACACTTATCCAAGTTTATATCTTCTTCTGAGCTCTGTTACAGAAGTGGGCAAGGGTCGGACCTGGGAACTTGAGACCCAGTTAAAATTAATTTTTGTTAGGCTCACAGACATCCTGTGTTGAAATACTTGCTTTAAATTACCCCAAGTCATGCTTCATATTTGTTCTTCCGAAAGAATGTAATTTTAAGGGAAGTTCTGATATTACAATATGGATTTATACAATACCTTTTAAAGCAAATTAATTTTATTCATATATCCCAGGGTAATGCACAGATTATTCCATTCTATATTATTTGAACAAATGTTCACCAGAAGGAGCAGCCAGTTATCTACCCCAATGCTGTTTGGGGCCGCAAAGTGGTACAGACCATTTCTGAAAAATAAACTTAACATCTGCCTTTCTGAAGAGCCAGGAGTGTCAGTAAGCAGAATTACTGCTACTAATAAAAAAGAACTTTCTTGTAATTCTCACTTGTCATGATTAGAAAATAGGATTTCAAAAATTTCCCAACATCCTTTGGTGTCGTGTTTAAAAGGAAACTGCCCTTCCAGTTCTGAAGTCCATCTTTTGATTTTTATTTTTCTTCCAGATATAGGATATACATGATTTGACTGTTTCAAAATGGAGAGATCTATTAATGTGAAAATGTTCAAAAAAGATAAAATAAAGAGGAATACATTATTTAGGTGTGTACAATGTTAACATTAGTTAACAGCATAGCAATCTAAATTAAACTAAATTAATATATTTAAGACCAAAGAGTAACAATTATACATTGGTATGCCTTCTTTTTGGAATTCCAAACCACACTTAAGAACATTATGAAATACATTGTGTCTTATTCTTCTGTTCTGAACAGGACAGAGTGGAAAAATAATTTCACGCTGCATATAATCCATTTGGTATGAAAGAAACTTGAAAATTATTTAGTTACAGATTCTCTGACCAGACTTGCAAAATAGCATACATTATGTTAATAGGCAACTATTTGAAAATGAACTTGAATATTAAACACAGGAAGTTTGAGTTCTAACATGACAGTAGGTATTAATAGACTGTCAAGAAAATAGGTTTGCTTTAAGAGTTTTAGTTCTTTTAATTACTTACTAAATTACTATCACCTCTTTCTCCTTTTTAAGTTACTTTCTCAATTATTATCAGCTAAAAGTGCAGTTCAGTTAAAGTACAATGTTTGGATTTAACACCATTTAGTAACCTAGAAGTCAATGAGATTAAATAGGCTTATATCTATTGTAGAAAAAAACTGTGCATCATCTGGATAATGAACACAAAGAAATGTAAAAACATAATTTATATACTACTAAAACCTTTTGTCTGTTTGTAACTTTCATTTGGGCAAAATTGGAAGATATAAGACAACAGTTATTGAACCAAAGTAACTCAAATGGGCTAACTTACAGAATGCCAGGATCCATGACTCCCATGTGAATGAAATTTGGGGATGTTGTGGCCCTTTCAGCACTACTGCTGCTTCAGTGTCATATGCTCTTCATTTCCCATGCTTCCTGATAGCTTCCAAGAAGTCAATGGGAAATCTGGCAGAAAGTTGATCAGGATTGCCAACACTCCTTGCAACCTTTCCAGTAGCAAAGTCTTAGTTTATGGGAAGCTTGAAGAGAGAAAGTCAATAGGGAAGCCAGCAAGGAAACTCGTAGGATACTTGGGCAAGTTCCCCTACTCACATACCCTCCCTTAGTCCCTCTGTGCTCACACCATGCTGGCCATTCATGCAACCACTCGCTCCTAACCCACTCACAATAGCCATTTATCTGCCTGCTGACTGTGGCTTTGCACGTTCCTACCAGCTTTGTGATCCTAATTTAAGCAAATGGGAAAGGTGTGAGAGGAAGGAGGGAGGGAGGGAGAGAGGAAGGATTTCTGATGCTCCCTGCCAGCTTCCCACAAAGAAACTGATAGGAAGTCGGAAGTCGCTCCTCTCCCACTGTTTTTTTTTTTTTTTTTTTGCCAATCCAAGGTAGTTCTGGGTTTTTCGTTTTTCTTTAAATAAGATAATAATATAGATATATGGATATAATAGAATTATGGGATTACAATATAATAATATTTTTAGTATCTTACCAGAATGGGTGGGTAGAAAGGAATCTTAAGTAACCACAAAGGAAGTAAAAAAGGTTATGTAATTATGTACTTCATTGGTTTAAAAAATCATTTTATTGAACCTTCTGCAAAACTTCCCTACAATATCAGCATGAGAAGAATAGCATATTTTAACTATGTTTAACATTCTTTTCTTGTCTGCCATTTTAGTTGTTGCCTTGTACAGTGACCATTCACAGTTACATCAGTGATGAAAATATAACTTTGCAACAAATTGTTCCACTTACAACCTTTGCAGGTCTGTAAAGCGAAGGAAGGCTGAAATAGGATCATAAGACAGATGGTTTCACTTAGTGATATGTCAGGTATGCCATCATAAATAGCATCATTGAACTAGGAAATTCTAGGAAAGAAGCCAAAGAGTCTAGGATTCATGTGATAATCTCATTCACCTTTCCAGGCCATGGAAGACAACCAAAGGGAAATAATACAGTAATTTAATTATTGTATAAATGCTATCAACAGGAATTGATTGGAACAAAATATGTTAAATCTGCTAATATTTTCTTTGATGGGGCAAGCTAGATCAGAAGGGCTTTAAATGAAAGTTTCCAGAAAATGGCCAAATTGTAGTAATTGTGCTGTTACACAGTGATGGACCTCAATATGCATGGTTTCTATTGTAAGCAGAACTTTTATTCTAGATTTGTTGTATTTTAGCTTTGGTTTAGGGATTTTGAGTCTTGACTCTACATGAACAAAGCAACTGATGGCACTTTTAATTGGGCTGCAAGACTGTCAGAAATATGGGTTATCTTACCAACAATGTGGCTACTGCATTCTGGACTAAATGAAGCTTCCATATTATCCCCCCAAACTGCCAATGTAGTATATATTGCAGTAGTCAAGTCATGTGGTGACTTGGTTGTGAGTTATTATTGAAGTTGAACAAAACCTCCCAAACTCTAGGTTCTACTTACTCCTTTTATATTTTGTTCTAACTGAAAGAAGGCAAACTACCAAACAGGAACAAGAAGTCTTGAATGCTTTTGGCTGAAAATTTCTGTGCTTTATTTAAATAAGGATAGGCCCAACTACCTTGACTTATTAGCTTAGGGGAATTTTCCTGAGAGATAATAGAGTGCTATTTTAGTTAGAATTATGATTCTGTTGGTTAATAGTCAAAGATGAGTTTTTGAATTGATGAATTTTATTTTAAGGAATCAAATAACATAAATTAAATTTATAAGGCCTCCGATTTATAAATGCCCAATTATATCATGGTTCTGGGTGGCACACAATAGCAAAAATTGGAGTAAAACAATCCACAGAATACAAAATACAAAAATAATATATGGAGATACAGGCACTATGTCACGAATCAGAACCTGTCAAGGGTCCAGCCGGCCTTAAGAGATAGTCTAAATAAGGTCAGAGTGGAGACTGAATTATTCATCATATTTATCTGAAATTTAGAAAGACATTCAGATCAGGACATTTTTTAATCATTTTTTTTTAATTTTTCTTGGCCATTCACTTCGTTAGTGTCTGATTAGTTGTCTACTTCTTCCCCTACAGCATCTTGATTTGTCATAAGAAATTACTGTAGCATTCATTGTTCCTAATAAATATAGATAGCACAATCTCTTTTCCAGTCTAGAATTTAAGCTAAGGGCCAGATTCCCCATTCCTTTATTATATTTTTTTTCTACTATACACACAGAGAACCATTTGATTTAAGAATACTTAATAAAGCACATATTGAGGTAGAAGGTGTCAAAACAAGCAGGATGGTGGGCCACAGTATTTCCAATCAAACATGTACAAAAGAGGTAGGGATTGGATTTTGGAGACATAACTGCTGTCTTTCCTGTTTTGACTGCCATTTCCTTTGATCACAAAGTTTAGTTCCATACACAGGCTTTGATTGCCAGTTTTTATTCATTGGTCTGGGAGGAAATACAATGAACTTTGAAACGTATGAATCAAGCGGTTCTTATAAGAACCCTTCATCTTTTAAGAATTTTCACTTGAATGTCTAGGCTGTTGATTATTAACAAGTAACCTGGGATCATGGTGAGGATCTGTGGAGATTCTGCAAGTATATCATGCTGCACACACCCAAAGAAAAATAAAAACAGAGGTTTTGGGGAGTAAAGCTACAGGTGGCATATACCTAGTTGGCTTTCCTCAGGAAGTGGCAGAAAGGCTCAGCAGCATTGTGAGAATAAGGTATGGCAACTCCTTGGCCCAGCAACTTCCATGAATTAACTGAGCTTTCACATTGGTTGGAAATAACAGTGCTACATAAATTCACATCCGGATATATATTGGGTATACTTCCTTTCTTGAAATAAGGAGCTATAGCATAAGCCATAGCCAAAAAGAAGAGCGAGCACACAAATATTGGCAATACAAATTTCCTTTTAAACTATCAACACTAGCCAAAAAAAAAAAGATATTTGGAGCATTCCTTTCCAATTTGATGAATATATTTATTAGATTTATGTACTTTCTTTACTCAAGGTCAAGATGGTGCTCTGTCCTGTGAAATCAATTAGAATAAGAGTGACTGACCCAAAGTCATCCGTTGAGCTTCCATGGCTAAGGGAGATTTGATCTTGGAATTTGTCATTTCTAGTCCCATGTGCTCATCAATTCTACCCTACTGTTCCCTGTGTGAATCACGGGAAAATGAATGTCTGAGATGGTTGGATTGTGGCCTGATTGAGGAGTTAGGATTATGTCTTCAGTTTGCTTGTAATTGTATAAGTTGCAAATCTAGAAAGTAGAACTGCTTTAATTGCTCCCCGGCCCCATTCCCATTAGATCAGAGCCTTTATGTTTGTAAATTTATACTTAAAAATGTTTGTCAATCTATATATTTAAAAATATATTGATGGTAGAGTTAAATGATGATCTCTTGGAAAAGGCAATAAGGTTTGAAATGCTGCTTACTGACTGAAGACACAGCTGCTTTGACTGGCATTCTGAGAATGGGAGAGCATCTGTGAGTTGTCAGTGCTACTGTTGCCTCTACCTGTTAAATAACTTTACAAATGTAGCAAAAGTGTGGATTAGGTTAGGAATACCATTGACTGCAGCACACATCGCTCTTACGCACAGAAATGGATTCTGTGCTTGGAATGCTTTTTTGCTTAACTGCCTGAAAATACTCCTTTGCTTCCAGGCAGTCCAGAGACAGTTTCTTTGTAGTTAATGGCAAAAACAGTGGGAAAATCTGAACAGACATACTCAGTATCTTATTTTTTACTGTTATTGTTTATAGTGAAAGCAGCTTAATGACAAAAGCTTCAAAACCAGGAAGATGCAAACACACAAACACCTACATGTAATCTTTGATTGGCCTGTTAAAAAATTATCAATTTATACTTCCTTCTCCTCCTCCTCCTATTTTCTCTACAAAACAGCTCTGTGAGGTGAGTTGGGCTGAAAGACAGTGACTGGACCAATGGGTTTTCATGATTAAGGTGGGACTAGAACTCACAGTCTCCTGCTTTCTAGCCTGGTGCCTTAACCAAACTAGACCAAGCTAATGGAGAATGCCATGTTTCCCCATTCATAAAACTCAAAGCAATTTCCAAAATTGCCTCTAAATTTAATGCATAGCAGGTTAATAGTTAACAGTAAACATGGAATTTTTTCTCCTCTGTCCCTCTCCCTTCTTTCCCAAAGCATATTTCTGTTGAAAGAGCAGAGCATTACAGTAGACCGGATGTTTTAGGTCATTTATTTTGTTTTTGCTCTGGGTCATTTTACAAAAGCACGTCTGCTCTTTAGTGTTCAAATGAGAGCCATTCTTACTCCCCAGATATTACCCAGAAGCACTCAGAGGGCTGTAATGATTAATACCATCACAGTCCAGCCACAAACCTTTCTGGCGCAGATAATGCCAGCCAGCAAGCACGCTTGACACTTTTAATGTATAATTAAGTAGAAAAAGTCAGCACTCAGTATGCAAATTTTTCAAAATGATAAATGATGCCATCCAGCAGTAGGGATTGATTTGGTGTAAATGAAACTAATTAAGGAAATGTCAAACATAATTAATAAAACAGGTTTAAGCTGCAAAACATTGTCAATTGAATGAATGAGGAGGCATTGGCTCCCATTGTTTCTGCTTTATTTAGGGCTTGTGTTTAGCTTGTACTCTGTTCCTAAATGCACTCTTTCTACCTCACACCCTCCACAACCAATTCCCAGAGAGGGGGGAAATAAATTTGCTTGTCTCTCCACTGACTGCAGAAATTAATTGTAGAAATCTTGTCCCATCCAAGTGTTACATTCACTCACAGGACATTAACATAACTAATTTGAAAGAGCCCAAATGACTGCATAATAGAGCACTGTCAGTATGGCTGACAGTCTTTGGTCATACCAAATTAGCTTGGTTTTCTAATTGAAATTTTTTTCCCCCTCAGACATGCTCACACATGCACCCCCCCTGACATTTCCTCGTTTTTCCCATTCTTCCACTATTCATTTTTGATAAGAACAAAGGTTTTATAATTTACAAAAAAGTGCTTGACCTATAATTATTAGGAGGAAATTAGGGGAGCTGGGAAAGTCAGATTTCGTTCTGGTAATGATGCTAGAGACCTGGCCTCCTCGGGGAACTGGAAGAATAATGGAATCTTCTATTTTTACGGACGACCTGTGCACTGGTGCTGACTCTCACTGTGAATCCACTTTACCTTTTAGATCACTTGCTTAACACTAAAAGTGCCAGCAGAATCACAGGCCATTATTCCAAATGTCATTCTGTGCCAAAGCCATTTCCAGTGCCCTTCCCTTCAAATGAATGAATCAAGGAACATCTGCCAGTTCGGTTATCTCGTCCTTGTAAATCTTCTGTAAGGAGAGTTTAACATAACTTAATTTGTACTCACTTTGAGTAAAAGAGGTTACTGAGAACTCTTCAGAAATACAGAGATGGGATCTTAGCTCCTTAAATGAAAGAGATTTGTGCCTTAATGCTGTTAAATATGGGAATTAATATCCCCCTCCCTCCCAGTAATGAAGACTTTTTCTGTTCCTGTTCATCCAGCAGAAACTGTGCCCTTTTCTTCATGCTGGAATCTTTGCTTCCAGCAGAGCTTTTTAAGTCAAGAAGTCTATGCCCAGGGTGGAACACATTGGGGTAAAGTTTTATTATCATTCATTGTTGCATTGCAGGAAATGTTCTTAATAGAGCAGTTCATTGTTCTTATGACAAATGTTTTGCATCCAGGAAATAGCAGAGAACCACTAAAGAAATAAATCAAAATTCAAAACTTATTCTAATAATGAGTTTGAATAGCGGTTTTTACAGATATTATCAAAATCCAAACTTGCAGAGCACCTGGATGTTTATGGAATATTCCCATGACTATCTAGCTAGTACACTTAATAAATTAAGAGGGAATTGTGAGGACTGACCTTATATAACTTTAATATTAAAACACACAAGAAATATAAGAAAACCAGCTAAACATTAATTGAAAAGCTGCTTGAGATGCTGTGATAATGCAAAGGTGGTGTAGTAGACTCGGAATATTTTCAACTGAAGCACTCTTTAAATATCTGGTGCCGTACTCCTTTGTTATTACAACAACAAATGTTTTAGATTAGTCGTTTGATGATATAAAAAACTATAAAACCAATACAGAAAAAGTAGGACATAATCATACTAATGATCATTTCTGTAGTTAACCCCTATCTGTTCTAGGTAGTCTATCTTCTTTGAAATGGCTTTTGATATAAAATTTGCAGTTTTTAATCAATATGCAGGTTTGTTCCATGCAAGAAGTAGAAAAGTTTTTCCTGGCTATCTCAATAATTTTTAGTTTTTAAATGAGGCTCTGAGTAAATGGCCCTTTCCACAGAAAATAGCTTGCAATCAAATAATAGTAATGTCCAATAGCTGGTACACCACAGGTACAGAGTCTTCTTTCAAATGGAATTCCATGAAACCACTTATACCTTATTATGGAATCTAGTTGTTCAGAATGTGCTCTAGAGAAAAGCTGTTGTTGAGGCATGTAAGTTGTTAAATACTTTTCTACCAGGGAAGCTGATTTGTGTTAAGCCAGCCACTTCAAGGACTTAGCACATTCAAGGAATGCAGTATTATTTTGAGCAGACTCATCCTGAAGCTTTGCCATTTTTCATTGATTTTATGGCATTTGATACTTCCTCCACTAGGATATCTCTAGGCATTTCCTTTTTCGTGGGTATTGTTACTTTTGAGTGATCTTGATCTTTGTAGAGCTCTGAATATATTTCTAACATTTGCTGTCTTGTCTACACACAGAACCTTCTTCACATTTTAGTGCAAAAACCTTCTTTTTTGTATTTATAAGTTTGCATTTTGCTTAATTAATTCCTTTGTTTTCTTCAATTGCTTTTTTTGCATTAAACTGATGTGTTTCTTGGATACGTTTTCTTATGCTCTTGCANTTAACATGGTTGATGACAGTACAATTGCAGGATATGGTTTTATCATTTGACATGATGTAGTCAATTTTGCTTGTGTACCCAGATGGGCTCTTCCATATCCATTCTGCTAGCTTTTTTCTTGTAAAATGAGTTCATGATATAAAGTTCATGATATCATGTAACTATTTTGTTTGAATTAGATGGGTTTGGTCTTCCAAATCTGTTTGAATCTTGATATACAATTGATTATGTCAAAATCAAATCCAATTCAAATTTCATCAATAATTTGAATTGGATTTGACTTTATTCAAATATTTCTAATCAAAATAGTATCCAATGCTTTCTTGAAACTAAAGTATATTATGTCTATTGCATTACCACAATCTATTAAAGAAGGTGTTCAACCCAAAATAGTACGACAAAACCTTTCTTAATAGATCTATTCTGAATTAATAACTATTTACTGAAGGCTCATAAAATAATCAGTTTAGGACACCCTGTACAATCTTCCCAGGTATTAATGTAATACTGATAGTTCCTTGGGTCCTTCTTGTCAACTTTTTGAACATAATGTTCAATAACATATTGAGAAAAATAGATAAATGATTTTGAATTGAAGAAAAAGTATGGATTGCAGAGGTGGATGAAAAACAAGAAAGCCAATAAACTAGATCTGAATATCAACTAAATAGATAAAAATTGTTATGTAGCAGGTCACAGTTAGCAATACTTTAAGATAGCAACCAGAAATGAGAACAGGCATGTAGGAGGTCACGTTTGACTCAGCAACTTAACAGATCAATGAAGCAACAATTGATGGGATGAAATGTGATGGGATGCTGATGAAGTAGGACTGGTAAAGGTTAAAAGAACAAGCTGCTCAGATCTCTATCAGAAGCCCCCTAATTCATGCCTGTAACTATCATCTATGGAGTGTTCCTTCTTTCCCAGCCCCCATGCATTACTTGGCCTGAGGGTAGCAGAGCAAGTGAATCGATGTATAATGCTTAATGAAATGCAATAGTAAACTCTTTGTATTGATTTATAAGTACCCTTTGAACATTTAATTATTGTGTAAGATTCTATACCAGGGGTCTTCAAACCTGGCCCTTTTATGACTTGTGGACTTCTTCCCAGAATTCCTTAGCCAGGCACGCTAATATCTCTTATATCTCTTTGAAAGTCTGTCCCTGTATCCACTAATAAATACCGTTATCATTGGCCACTTATGCACCACTGTTTTGGCCACCTGAATCCAGGTGAGTTAGGTAGATTGCAAAGGAGACAATCTGGACCTATATCTTAGTAGGAAATTTGAAATAGCAAAAAAGTACAAATGGAGGAATTTGGAACAATACGGATGTCTATGGATATTCTCAATCATCCAGGTCATGGCTGTCCCAAAGATGCCTTTTTCACGAGGCAACTGGACTTTCTTGTTTTTCTTTGAAGACCTTTCGCTTCTCATCCAAGAAGCTTCTTCAGTTCTGACTGGAATGGCAGGATTTATACTCCTTACATTTTGATTCTTACCACCCACTGGAGCACAAAATGGGAGTTATCAGAACCCTACACCACCAAGCTGAAGGCCTACCTACCAGCAAAGATGGAAAAGAAAAAAAAACTAAAACACATCAAGGAAGCCCTCAGAACTTGTGGCTATCCCAAGTAGGCCTTCATCAAATCACAAAAAGACCCAGCAGGAGCTCCTCTATAACAGACAACAATAAACAGAACAATGTAGTCATTCCATATGTTGCAGGTGTATGGGAAAAGCTCAGGAGGATCTTCAGCCCACAGATCATATGTGTACACTTCAAACCCAAGAATATACTAAGGCAGAAACTTGTCCACCCCAAGGATAAAACACCCAGACAAAACTGAGCAATGTGGTATATGCAGTACAATGCAATGAGCCAGGTGCAGATCTGTACATTGGGAAAACGAAACAACAACTTCATAAACTCATGGCACAATATAGGAGAACAAACCCATCAGGACAAGATTCAGCAGTCCATCTGCACTTAAAAGACAAAGCCATTCTTTTGAAGAAAGCAAAGTCTATATTCTGGACAGAGAGGACCTCTGGTTTGAAATAGGAGTCAAAGAGGCCATCTATGTCAAAATTGAACAGCTCTCTCTCAACAGAGGGGGAGGGATATATCATCATCTATCTCCAGTCTACAAAACAGTCCTTTCAGCAGTTCCAAGAAAGTGCCACTACTCAGGTGACCCAACAACACAGATAAACCTCCAGAGACTTCAACAACTCTCTAAAAGGAGGAAATGACCAGTTGTCTGCAAGGAGTATAAATCCTGCCATTCTCCACCATCCAGTCAGAGCTGAAGAAGCTTCTTGGATGAGAATTGAAAACTCTTCAAAGACTTGTGAAAAAAGCACCTTTGGGAGAACAATAGGGATATTGGTTCTTTTCCATTTATTTTCTCCAGACAATCAATTATTATTTTGTTTCTTATCTTGTCTGCAATCCAGGGGGAGGATTTTCTTTCTTCCATAGCCCCCTTGTTGTGGGGTAAGACTTTACCTATATTATTGATCCTTATGAGCAAAGTTGAAATAGAGTTTTTTACTAGTTAAAATATTTGATACTAGAGAACACTGGAATTAGATTTTGATTCTGTATCCTGTAAAGTTACAAAATGTGTTTCCAAGAAAACGTCATGTTTGTTTGTTTAGTTTAGGGGATTCATTGTAATAGGTTTCGCTTTCACCAACAAGCTATGATGAGAAGTAGAAATCATGAAGTTGTCCTATCACTCCTAACCTGTTATGACATTTGAAAAAAATAATTCTGCTTTAACTCTTAGGCCATGAAAAGAGGATTTATTAGTTTCAACCTTATTCCATTCCAGAGATTTTACTTTTAGATGTGGTGGTGCTTTTTGGTGCCTCCAAACATATTGCAAGAATTCACTTTGCAGGGGAGGAAGACATTGCATTTTACTCCTTAAACTTTAATAGAAAGAAATAATATTTTATTTATGCCTTTCATGGCTGTTCACTAAGCATAGAAACCCATAATTAATTCCTTCTCTTGAGAATGATTTCAGTTTTTTTTTCCCATTGATTTTATCCTGTCTCTTTATTCCCCATTTTCCCTCCCACATGGAACTGTTTGCTAAGTAGCCAGGAATATTTCCCATTCAACCAGGTTGAGTGCAAGAATCCTGTTCATATAACTGAACTTCATTCCATAATTTATATTCTAATAGAATGTTAAATATGTCACAATATTGAAATCCATCACTGAGTCATATTGGATACAGGCCCTAAAATCATATAGAGAAACTGTGTATGCAATGTAAGGATGTAAAGATGGTAGAAAAAATGTTTCTATCTACAGTAACTAAGGTGACCAACAGTCCTCCTTTAGGGAGGACAGTCCTCCTTTTGTAAGTTCTGTCCTCCCTCGAAAAGTGTCCTCCTACATGTCCTCCTTTTTGATATTTGAAGACTAATCTGCAGGGCTTTTTTTTCTCATAGAACGCTCAGAACGGCGTTCCGGCACCTTTTTTTGATGGTTTTTTCCCCAACTTTTACATGAGCCGTGCTACTCCCGCTATTGGCTTTCAAAAGCCAATAGGAATTGCTGCTGAGCGCACCAAAACACCCGGCTGGCAAACTTTGCACATGCAATTTATCTGTATTATTGTTGCAATGAATAAAATGTTTCTTTTATTTACGATATTTTTTTCTTCAATTTATTTGTGTCCTCCTTTTCATTGTAACAGAAATACAATAATCACCTTTGACAAGTAAGTTTTGTCAGGGTTTTTTTTGGGGGGGGGGTGAGTTTTCCATGATTTATATTTAGCTGTTTCTCAGACAGACATCCAAGCTTTTGCCTTAAAAAAAAATCAGTTGATAATGTTTAGGCCTCAATAGGAATTCTAGGCAGATATTCCAATGAAATTTCTCAGTATTTTCTAGGATTTTACTGTGGTGGAACATTGTAATAAATACCTCAACTCTCCAAACTGAACTGATCTTGAAAATCTTACTTTCCACAAAAAGTAATTTGATTTCATGATGAAAAAATGATAGTGGCTTTTTAAGGTCTCAGAAATTAACGGATAGTTAGTGCCTTATAAATGAGTATGGTGTTTCCCTTAGAGTTCTTTGTTGTTAGTTCAATAACATGAGCATAACTGGAAGGAAAACTTAATAACTAGTTATTATTCCATACTGTTGTGAAAAATATTTCATTATCTAACCCTAATCATTTACTGAAAGAACAATGGCCATTGGATCTGTCCTGCAGGAGAAGTGCCAACATCTATTCAGCAAATGTTTGTTATCACTTCCATATGCACAATCCATTGGTCATAGTGTCACAACTTGATTGGTTACCATAAAATCTGTATGATATTGATATAGTAATAAATAGAAAAAAGACTTCAATTGTCACTTAAGCCTATTTAATAACATAGTGTCTTCAGTTATATTCATTATGAGGTAGAGATATTAGATAACTTTTCTTATGTCAAACTAGGGATATTACATGCTTTGAAAGAAATGAAGTGTATACAAATGGGAAATCTTCAAATTTTTCTGTAAAGGGTCACTTTACTAATTTCTCAAGATGAAAATATTTACACCATAGTCTTAATGAAAGAAAATGGAGTTTATACTTTTCAGGCCACTGAAAAAAGTTATCTTTCACAACTTACTCAGAAACAAATAAACTAGACATAATGTATGCTTTTTTGCCACTTCTCCTAATGTGTGAACTGATTCTGAATTAGTAAATACTGCAATTGTATAATGTTAACAATAAATATCTATTTATATTTCTAAAGTTTAGTATAGAACTAGCATGCTTAATAATTGATTGTTTCTTCATTTCAATCACATTTAATATTTACAAAGGCTTTATATATTGAAAAATATATTTGGTTTTATGCAGGTACAGTAAATGATTTATGTAAGGAGAACAATCAAGGAGTTGCCCTGAATTGGGGCCATTCAGTTGTGTTTTTAGTACATTTTCAAGATAATCATATCAATGCATTTTTTTTCAGTTTTACATTTCATATTCAAAATGCTTAAAAGAAATAAAATTTTCTGTATCTCAAACAGTATTTGTATGCCATAAAAGCAAGCAGTATTAAGCACTGTAAAATGCCCCATGCATTTTCTTTCTTCTTTGATCCTAGGATTCAGATTAATGAAACAAGTCCTTTTCCATCCTACATGCTAACTTTTTTATTTCAACATCATCATGGGAATAAAACCTTCTAAGTACTCTTGACAATACTGCCTCATTTATTCTTTCAGTAACTACTTCTTAGAAGAAATCCAAAGACAAAGGTAGTCAGAATGGGAAACATAGTAGGAAAGTTTATGACGTATAAAATGAATTCGTCAAAAGAATTTTGGTTTAAAATGCCAAGGGTAAAAAGTCAAATATATATTGCACATATTAATATTTATTACATTGCATTCAGCTGAAATACATTTCCTCTGAAAAGCTAAGATAAATCCTGTTAGATATTTTATAAAATGCTGGTAAAAATACAATATAAAATAAAAACTTAAAAAAAGAAAGAAAACAAAGCATAATACATTTTGCCAACTTGTTTAAATCAGCTCCATACCTAAATGCTTTATAGAAACTAGTAGCTTTATGTGTTTCTTTGGAAGCCATAACAGGGAAGAAAAGTTATTTGTCAAAAGTTATTTAATTTTAATTGTGCTGCTAGATCAATAGAGAGGGGGGGAGGAGGAGAGATGCTGTGGTTACTTTAAGGAAACATGCAATGTTTCAGTATAGGTATAGCTAGATGTGGTTTTAATAATGTTGGTGGTTCTTAGAAACATAGTGCTTTATTGCAATGTTTGACTTATTATCGCTTATTATGAAAAGGACAAGAGGTGACATGATAGCAGTATTCCAATATCTCAGGGGTTGCCACAGAGAAGAGGGAGTCAAGCTATTCTCCAAAGCGCCTGAAGACAGGACAAGAAGCAACGGATGGAAACTAACCAAGGAGAGAAGCAACCTAGAACTAAGGAGAAATTTCCTGACAGTTAGAACAATTAACCAGTGGAACAACCTGCCTCCAGAAGCTGTGAATGCTTCAACACTGGAAGTTTTTAAGAAGAGACTGGACAGCCATTTGTCTGAAATGGTATAGGGTTTTCTGCCTGAGCAGGGGGTTGGACTAGATGACCTCCAAGATCCCTTCAACTTTATTATGATGATGATGAGTCCTATGGGAGAAGGGCGGAATACAAATTAAAATAATAATAATAATAATAATAATAATAATAATAATAAAATTATTGTCACCTAAACAATTAAGAAAAATAAGAAGAGTAACATCCCAAAACACACAATTGGAAAAACATAATAATCCTGCATCTATCAAATCACAATGGACATTATACTTACCACCAAGGCAATACTGATCCACCAAAGGTCATCTTACATATTTTGTAATATCTTACAAAATATTTTGGAGGGCAGATAGGCAACCTTCTATCCTGAATTGGACTCATTTTCCCCCTAAAGGAATGGTTTCCAATCTCTTCTATGCCCACACCCCTAGGAAATGTTTGATTAATGTTTGCATCTCCTACAAAAATAATTGTGACTCCTGGCTTATCACCAAGTGACATAAGTCACTCATTCTTATACTCCCTGAAATTCCATCTCATCCCCCTGGAAGTGCAGGCAACTCCAGGCTGAGAGCCCCTGCCTTAGAGATTCATTAAGGATGACTAGTACAAAATTTCCTTATTCCTTCTGTTAAATATAGACCCAGTAAATCTTAGCTTGCTAGTGGCAATTTAATACAATAAGTGTTGTATTAATTTTAATTATGCACCTTGACCAACAGAGGGGGGGGGAAGAGTCTGACTCTTGATGACTTTATAGGCAAGTGCTTTCCATGTTACCCTGTCAAGAACAGCTTCTTTCAGTTGTTGGATGTTCATCTTTGTATCAGTTTTGATGTTATCAAGCCAGCATGTTCTTTGCTTGCCCCTTCTTCTTGTTTCACTAAAAGTACATAAATAGAACCCATTTAATTTAGTTAACTTCATAATTCTCTTCCTTCTCTAAAGACATGCAGTATGTATTCTGTGGAACACTTGCACTACAATGGGATGTAGAAATCTTTCGATATATTACCATTATTATTATAATTGTTCACATTATTTGGTAATGTTATTAAATCTTCATCTTAAAGTACAGATTATTCAATAAACCATTAATTAAGATATACACAGCAAATTGAATTCAAAATAAGATGCCTCTTTTTAACAAAGAACAACATTTTGTTTTCCTCATTTTATTGAAAGGTACTGTAGGTAATTTATTTTTAAATCATTCTTTAATACTATTAGCTAGCATATAATTTAATGTTCTCCCAAGCAGCATGACTTTTGTATTTTGTTCAAAACATTAATTAGCTTTTGCAAATTGATATAAAAGATCCTTTTGATCCCCAGGAAAGATCAGAACCATTACAAATAAATTATCTTTGAGAAATATATATCCATTATGTTTTCTTTTATTGTGCTTTCAGTTATAATGCATTTATAGTTACTTCTAGTGTGATAATTTTACACACAGGAGAAATAAGACTGTTTGTTACTGGTATAATTTTTAACAAAGTCATATCAAAATTACTTATTTATGGTCATCTGGCATATAGTTCCACTAACTATAAGCTCCAAATTTCAACAGGAAACTTAACTTATTTTAATTATTTATTAACATTTTGTTACAAGTATCTTGTACTTATAACAATATATAAGTACTTTACTTCTCACCAAGCAACTATAATTGCCCCATGAAAATAAGATTGAGACAACATAAACTAATAAAAGCAATATTAGAAATCCTAGCTCAGCAGGCATATGAAATTAGGTCCAATAAAATCAATACCTCTTTTACACAAATTTGAAATATTTTGAAAAAGGGAATTACTGAATTCTGCTTTGCTAGATTTTGCTGAATGTTCAATGTTTCTCAAGGGTTTTTGAAAAGATATTTGCCAATTTCTATCTATTTGTATAATGCTTGGCTTCAGTGTAGGAGAAGCATCTCATGAATGGAAGGGCTGTTTACCAACTTCTGCCTTTCTCTATACTATTTACCAACAAAATCATATAATAATAAACATTTTTCCATAGGTGTGTAAACAATGCAAAATAAATGAAATAACATGTTTTAGGACCATTTGCCACAATAAACAACAAAAATCAAAATAGTAAATTCTGAAATAAAATTAATTAGGAAAAAACATAATAATCCTGCATTGATCAAACCATGATGGACCATTAACACTTATCAGCAAGGCAACATTGATCCGCCAATGGCCATCTTCAATAATTCATCTTTAAAACGTTTTGGAATGCTATCCAGGGTAGATAGGTAACCTTCTTTCCTGATTTAGACTCATATTTTCCTAAAGCTTCATTAAGGCTGGTTGGTACAACATTTCCATATTGCTTCTGTTAAATGTACAGTATTAACTTGGTAGTAATCATTTAGCACAATTAATAAATAGAACCCATTTAATTTAGTCAACTTCATAATTCTCTTCTTTCTCTAAAGACATATATATTCTGTGGAGTATTTGCACTACAACAGGATGCAGAAATCTTTCCATATATCACTAGTCTCTAAGTTAAGGGGGCAATATACATGGAGTGGAGTCTCTTTTAAAGATTTATGTGCTTCTCAGCTAATATACACATCTAGTTTCTTTGAATCAATTCCTTAACTTGAATACATAGAATTGTTGAATGGAAGAAAAAAGATACAGTGGCTTAGGTTCTGGCTATACTGAATGTATCAAAGCTTATAGAATTGCATAGAGAATTTTCCCCCTTAATTAGATTGATATGAAAGTTTTTTATGTTTGAAATGAATCGAACAGGAACTTATTTTTAAAACTGAGATGTAGATGACATTAGTCTTCTCGACTCCATGTGAATGTAAGCCAGAGAACTGTTTCAAGAAAACAGTAAGAGAATTGTTTATTAGATACTGAGAAATTCTAGATATTAGAGTATTTTTCTTTGTACTGTGACTTCACATTGTTGTAAACAGATAATATTAATAGGAAGATCAGGCTGGAAAATAAGATCAACATGCTAAGATCAAATGTGAACAAGCTAGAACAGATGAAATAAAGGAACCTGAAGAACAAGAAGACCAAGAAATACCTGATCAAGAAATATCATCTAGAAACAAGGAAGATCAAGGAAGCACAGGAAATACTGAAGCAGCAAAGAACAACTATAGCCAAGAATATCAGTGGATATGAAGCTTGACCCAAAGGTGCTTTTTCAGGAGGCAACTGGACTTTCTTATTTTTCTTTGAAGATGTTTCACTTTTCATCCAAGAAGCTTCTTCAGCTCTGACTAGATGGAGATGAAACTGGATATTGGTTAGCCTCTGACAAAACTTACCTGAAAAATCCAGCAAAAGGGACAGCACTAGGCAACTACAGATCAATTACCTGCTTATCAACAATTTTCAGATTGCTAACTGATGTGATAGCTGATGCAATTGAACAGAATCTAGCTGAAAACAAGATCTTTCCACCTGACCAGAAAGGAAACTGCCCAAATAGCAGAAGAACAAAAGATCAGTTCCTAATTGACAAGATCATTTTGAAAAAACTGTAAGAGAAGGAAGAACAACTTGAATATAGCTTGGATTGATTAGAAGAAGGCATTTGACTCCCTGGCATATGACTGAATAATAGAAATAAGTGTTGTCAGAAATGTTGTGCAAAGATCAATGGTACAATGGAAGATATGCTACAAATACTTGAACATCCTTCATGTTGATAACGTCAAGCACACTGAAGTCAAGAAGAAGGTGAATACATTATGAGAGTGAAGAAGATCTCAAAATCAAAACTGATCAAGACAATGAACACCTAGGCAATTCCAGTCATTATATACACAACTAAAATAGTGGACAGAACTAATGCAGAACTAAAAGCCTTGGATAGAAAGACCAGAAAAATAATGACAACGAATCTTGTCCATGTCTACCTTGAAACATCTATTTATAATGTGATTTTTTTCATTGCATGTATCATTCCAATGTCAATTCTTTACCTTTTTAAAATTACTTTCTTCTTATGACTTCGATGCAGGTTCTTGAAAGACTGATGGATAGGGTTCTTTTTAAAAAATGTCTTTCCCTTGAAGATAAAAACCCTCCTAAAATATTTCACTTCTGAGGAACTAACTAAAGACCTGCTAACTTTGTTATTAAAGGGAATACAGATATATTTTCAAATTAAATACGTATTTCAGTATTACCACCAGTAGATTAGGCTTGCTTCTCATCAACCATGTAGAAAGGGTTTATCTGGGCTATCTCACTCTATATTGGTGATGGGGATTTCCATGTTTGAGCTATGATAAAAAATAGTTTGCATTGTATTTTAGAATGAAGCACTCTAACATATTTATTTTATACATACCATGATTATTTTTATGTGTGTGTTTATTTTTTGAGTGGGCATTCAATCATCTTCAATCTGAAGTGGTATGGTTTCAATATGCATTTATCATTTTTTTAATTTTTAATTTCATGCATTCTATTTCAAATCAGTGTAATTTTAAGACAACACCCCCCCCACACACAAATTTGCATTTATCTAAATGAAGGAATATCTGAGGATCTTTGTGCTTGATGTATTTTTTCTGTCTAACATACTTTTCTCTTTTTGCAACATCCATTGCCCCTCCTTCTGCATATTTCTGTTCCACTTTCAATGAATTATATGTTGGAAACAATACTTCCCTTAATATAAATGCATGTTTGTGCATACTTTCCCCTAGTATGCACATTGTTCTATGCATTTTTTATTAGGAAATGCATGACAAAGTTCTATGAAGTGCGAATACAACAGGATATCTGCTTTTTGGTTCACTGAAGTGCAAATTAACTGGAATCTCATTAAAATACAAATTGAACAAATATCTCTTCCATCCCTAGTTGTGACACATAACTTTATTAACTATTGAAAGATCTACAGCACATATAATGTATCTAAGGGCACACAATTTTAGGCATTTTTTCCTATTAACTACATTCCTCCTTAAGTGATCCTACAGATAAATTTCCCACCATTGCCTATCCAATGAAGATGGGCTGAGAGGGTCCCTTGGTGACTCCATACAATTCCTGTATATTAGTATTCCATTTTGTAGAAACTAAATAAACCAAAGATGTCACCTCAATTATATCGAGTTGATAGGGAATGTAAGACAAAATGGTACAGAGTCCCTTTGTACCCCATGCTTTTTATTAATCCATTTAATCCATTACCTCTGTGATTTCCTTTGCTACTTGCCAACAAAATAAAAAGGCAACTGGCTTAATTTGCTCCTAAACAACCTTTGTAAATGTAGCGATTTTCTTTTTGCTCTGTCCCTACAATCTCTGTACACCAAGGCCTTCTACATAATCATTCTTTCTCTGTCTCTCTCTGTATTTTTGTCTTTCATACGCATACAATATCAGGGATACAAAGAAAATAAAATATTAAAGCACATTCAGTTTTATAGTCTGACAACTGCCTCAACTACTTTTATCACAAGTATGAAATGCCCTAACCTTTGTTGCTTGTACTTATGCAGCAAGTGCTTCCATAATTTATTTTTTTCTTAGATTTCTATTAGTAAGACTGTGGCCTCTATTTTTTTTCTTGCATAACATTAATTTTACTGTAGGAATATAATATTTTGATGCTTTGGCCTCCTGCCTCTTTTGCTTAAATGAACTTGGTATTTGATCCTTAGGCAGTGGTTGATCAGTGAAGTCATAACCCTGAAAGCTTACTGTCTGAGTTTCACCGTTGTGGGTGAATCAGTGTCACAATTTCAGTACAGACACTGAGGTAAAAGTCCCTTCTAAAGGGCAAAAATAAAATTTACTACAAATGGAAATGAGGCTACTAATTTTTGTTCACCCTCATAAAACTCCTACCACAGAGGAAGGCACAGAGATCACAGGAAGATTTGGAAGGTCAGTAGCAAAATATTATATAAATAAATCTAAGGATATAAACGGGTGAAGAAAAGAATGTAGAAATAAAATGAAGTGTTTACCTTCTGACATGGCTATCCGCCTGCAAGGACAAAAATGAGACAATGAATTCAAGTCTCCAGGGCCAGATGGCTTATGTTGCAAGGTTATTGGAGGTGATAGTGGAGGTGAACACAGCCGGCTCCCGGTAGTGTTTGAGAACTCCTGGAGTACTGGTTACATCTGAGAAGGCTGGATTAACTGACACTCCCTTTTTAAACATGGGGAAGATGAAGTATGCAGGGCAATAATCAAAGTATTATTAAGCAGCATATGGTGAGCATTTAGATAGGATTAAGGATGCAACATGGATCTATTGCTAACAAATTGGGCTAGATTAACCTTATCTTTTTCTTTGATTGAGTTATTAATTTAGTAGATCAGGGAAATGACTCATATAGTATACTTAGACAACCTTTAGCAGTGTGTCATGATATTCTCCTTAATAAAAGTAAAATATAGACTAGTTCAGTGTTTTGTCAATATGCTGGCTAAAGGACTTTTAAGAGTTGAAATATGCACATCTTTTAGTTGCTGAGTTTAAAGTTGGGAAGTCCTAGATTGGCAATAGTACATGTGAACAGACTCTAGGTGTCCTTATTAACCATAAGCTACTGTAAATAGGAATCAGCATTAATAGAAACACAGAGTCCAGACTGCATAAAGTCATTATTGTACTCTACTTTGCCTTGGTCTGACACATTTTGGATTACTATGTCAGTTTTGGATATCACAGTACAAAAAGGACACCTGAACAAAAATGTCATATTTGCAAAGTGAGATAAATAAGAAAAGGAGGATTTCTCATAAGCGTTGCCATGCAGTACCTCTACATGTAATCCAGTTCCAATAAAGGCTTTTCCTTGTTTAAAAACATAAAATGTTACAAATACTGGGATTCTGGGAATGATTGTCAGCCCAAGGAAATCCAGACAAGGAGCACAACCATGAGTACTGATACTTTCTTATTGTAAGGTTACAGTGACAGAATCTTGCAAGTCTGAAAGCATTTCTCCCCTCCTTTATTTTATATTCCAAAAAACTAGGGAGGGTCCCTTCTGTGATGCATCCTATGACTTGTTTCCTTCCATGGGCTGAGATACCTTTTGAATCATGGCTGTCTAGTTTATGGCTCTTCCTTCTGTCTCCCAAGGTCATTCTTACATACCGTTATATAAACAATCTTTCCAGATAAATTGAAGGGGAAGGCTGCATTGCAGACAGAAACATTGTAAAGAAGATTTCTGAAAAAGTTAAGGAACCAGAACTTTCAAAGCTCACAAGGATACTTGTTCAAAGTAATTTCATGAGATCCAGGGGGACTTCAGTCCAGGAAAAAAAAACAAACCGAAAGCTCTTTGAATAGTTTTAACTGGGCCCAGTCATGTGACCAAAAATTCAGCCAGGGTTGCACCAAATGATATGGATTTGAATGGAGAATTTCACCTAAATTAAAGAAAATAATTTGGTTTCCTAACTCAATTAGAAAGCAGTTCACGGTGGTCAATTAGGTACAACACATCCTATATGAGGGAGGATTTCACTATTTCTCTCTTTCATTCAAGGCTTCTATTTAGAAGGATTCACTGGAATGATGATATAAGATTTGTGAATCTGTGTGCATGTGTAGCATCAGTCTACCATATGTACTCTTAACTAAAAGGATGTAACATATGCAAAAGGGCACTGCTTCACTAAGAAACAAGCCACAATAATGAAGCATGATGAAAAATGAACCTTAAACTTGAGGCACAAATACTAAAGTTCTCCTTATATAACTCTGTCTCTCCAGAGTCATTCTCCAGAGTGTAGATGTCAAAAATGTCTCCATATGCAAGATTCAAACTGCTAAATAAATTAGCAATTTATTCTTCTTACTTCATTTGGCTTCTGCTGCATTGCCATTGGTTTTGCTCTTTGGCTTTGCCCCTTATCTTTCTGCCTTTGCGGCACTTCTCAGTGCAGGGCTAATTTAGAGGAAATGCAAGATAATTGACAATTTGGACACCCTGAGGAATGAGATAATGACCATGGCCTTCGTGGGAGACTTGAGTGGATATAAGCAGCAAGGATATAATGATAGAAGATGGTGGGGCTGCTGTAATGATACCTCCGACTCTTGTGCTGTTTTTGTCTTACCAGAGAAGCTTTAACTTTCAGAGCACTGAAGGCTCTGTTAAAATGGGGAAACTCTCGTTATATAGTCAGGAGTTTAATGGGATCATCATCATCTCTCTTTATATTTGAATTTGCTGGATTAGTACAAGTACAGAGAGGGCTCAGCATTTTCAGCAAAAATACCTTTTACTATTCTCTGGAAAGTGAAAGCATATGCTATTAGTGATCTCCTTTATTGTCTAGGGGTGTCGGCTGAGATTATATGTCTGTGCTGTGACGAAAGAACGTTACATTCCTAATGAAAATGGTATTGTGAACATAATTTGAGCAATTTGCATAATAGGTTATAGCAAAAGGCTCCAAGAAAGATATAGCTGGACTCTTATTCTAAGAAGTGGTGGAATGCCAGTTCCCATTCAGATAATAAATCCTGCATGCATACTCCATGGATATGTGGTTTGCATCTCTATGCAACACTGACGAGACCACCCGCTCCAGTTCTAAAATAAGAAATGGATGAACACCCCCAAATAACGGATAGAAAAGAAAATAATTATTCCATGAAAGGCATTCTGAGGTTGTGGTACTACACTTGAAAATGACTTTTCTCTCCTGTATTAATTTGCCATCTATGATTGGAAGGAAAATAGAAAAAGAGATTCAGTTGTGGCCTGAAATGTAAATTCTGATGTTGAGCCTTGCAGCTACCACATATGGCTATCATTTCAGCTAGCAACCTTCAGTGAATATTTCTGGTTAGACTATATTAAAAGGTTTATCCAAGCCAATTTATTCTTTATACCTTTTCAGATGTGACATACTGATTAAGGTGTGAGACTAGAGCCATTGAATGTAGGCTTCAAATTTTCACTTTACTGTGGAGCTAAGTAGACCTTCAGTTAGTCACTCTCAAACCAAACTTACCCCACAGAGATGTTGGGATAAAATATTACTTTTGTGGAAAAGCTTTGGGGGAAGGAATTCTTGATGATACAACAGTAGTGGGCCTTATTCAGGATGACAAGGTGGAAGCTTACCGCAAGGAGGTTGAAGGGTTGATGAACTGGTGTAAGAAAAACAGCCTAGTTTTAAATACCGGAAAAACCAAAGAGACCATTGTTGATTTCAGAAAAGGAAGGCACAGCCACACTTCTCTGTGCATAAATGATTCACCTGTGGAGATGGTTACCAGCATCAAATTCCTGGGTGTGCAGCTAACGAGTAGGCTGACTTGGTCGCTCAACAGTGAGAAACTGGTGAAGCGGGCACAGCAGCGCCTGCATTTTCTGTGCCGCATGAGAAAAGCACATCTTCCTTCCCCTGTCCTGACCACTTTATACAGGGGGACAATCGAGAGCATCCTGTCATACAGCATCACAGTCTGGTTTGGAGGCATCACTGCTTCAGACAGGAAGGCGGTGCAGAGAGTGGTGAGAATGGCCGAAAAGATCATCGGCAGTTCCCTCCCTCCTATCCAGGACATAGCACAGAAACGCTGCTTGAGCAGGATCCGTAAGATTATCTGGGACACTACACATCCTCTTCACGACCTGTTTTCCTTGTTACCTTCTGGGAGGAGGCTTCGTGGTATCTGAAGCAGAACATTCAGATTCAGCCAGAGTTTCATTCCATACAGCATTAACCTTGCGAACTCTCAAGCTTCCTCCTTCCGTTATATATTCAAGATGGACAATATTTAATATTTATTTGCTACATATATGTAGGGATGTGGGTCTATACATATGTTGTTCATAGTATGTTTAGGTGTGTGTCATGTATGTGTTTCACTTTGAGAGCGGGCAACT
>NW_015386478.1:156631-191620 GCF_001527695.2 Protobothrops mucrosquamatus
GTCTGAACCCCTAATCAGAATCATGAGGAGATTACTCATGTTTTGAGACTATTAGAGGAGGATTTGCTTGCCTATTGCTTACCAAAACTGTGGGATAAGCCTAGCATTAATGTACCATGTAAACTCAATCAGTAATAGTTAAAGAGTATAGTTGTAGAAGAAAGCTTTTGCTATTAATAGGTTTAGTTTTAATCAAATCTGCATTTATAACTTTATAATCTTAAGTATATAATTTTGGTACAGACAGATTTGGATTCAACATGTCTAAAAACACTTTAAAGAAGCATTAAGCAATTAAATTACTTTCAAATAATTATCAGTTTTAGAAATCTACTGGACTATGAAAGCCACTTCATTCAGAGAGAGTTAATTCCAGGTAAATACCTAGATCTAGGTACATTTTTTAACTCAGCAGACTACACTCAGATTTAGAATATGGAACAGTCTGAAATATTTTAGTAAAGATGTGTCAAGAAGACAATGTGTCTGAGGAAGAAACAAGAGGAGAAGGTATGCTAGCAAGACATTTATTTTGGACAGTCTTGGAGGTAATCTTTTCAGAGCTGTCCCATTGTTTAGTGTTTATTATGTCTATTTGTAACTATGCTGAAACCCCAGAAGCTGCCTGGACCTTCCAAGTATATCCTAATTCACAAAGCTATGAATCCTGCTCTAGTTCCCAGCGCTGGATATCTGTAGCTCATTGTGTACTTTCCTCTTCATAGAAAACATAAAGGTAGGATTTATAATACTTTATTCTCCATTTTCTTGCTTGCTTCTCCACCCACAGCCGGATGCCATGACAAGTCACTAATCATTATAGTTTCATTTTGTCCTGCTTTTTCAATAAAACACACTTTCCTGGGATAGTTCTGGTACCATTTATTGTTTCCCAAGTTATTTATTTATGGACTTTATAAGCTGTCTCAAAGACCATGTTCAACAGCAATAGTGCCAAAGCCAATGCAGCAATGTAGTAAATACAATAAGTTTTTTTTTTTAAAAAAATCTCACTTTTATACTACCACAAATAAAAACAACATTCATACTGAAATCTATAAATCTTGCAGGTCTTCTGAAACATCTACTTTTTACAAGCTTTTAGTCTTGGGGTGGGCTGGCTGCTCCAAGTGAGGGACCGGCCGTCAGGTTTCCTGTCTAGGTAGGTGAGGACCTTCAACAGGCATTCTCTGTTTATTCAAAGTGGGGGCAAAGTTTGTCTGTGATAGGTGGCTCCATAAATCCCTGAGACTAAGCCAGAAAAGGATCTATAGATGATAACCAACACTTTGAGCTGCAATCAGAAACCTACCTGTAAATAAGGCTGCTCTTAGACTACCCAGTAAGAAAAATTTTGCACCAGCTGAAATTTCTGGGATTTCAGTTTATGGGGAATCTGGGACTTGGAAATTTTTTATCCTAGAACATTTGAGCTACATTTCTTCACTGAGTATAGAAGAGTTGGCAGACATATCTAAAGATTCATATTCCAAGCTGGTATGGTAACACAGTAGAAGGTTAAAAACTCCACTTTCTGGAAAGATTCTTCACAGCCTATTCCCAGACTGGCATTATAAGAAAAATAATAGGCTTTCATATCCTTCTTGAAAATCATTCATTCATTCTTTACCTCTCTTTGATGAAAAGTATAGTAAGAGATGGGGTGATGAGTGGGATCTGGACAGAGGGAGAGGAGGGATATGGGAAGTAGCACAGCTGTAGCACAATTTAATTGACAATGACTATTTGGATTGTGTTCAAATTGCTATGAAATATTCTTGGATCTGAGGCTGCCCATGTGTCTCTTCAGCCATATTTGAATGGCTGCCAGTAAAAAGTGTTATTGCTATTGTTAAGGTTAGATCTGCAAGGCATCTCTGCCAGAAGAGACAATGATATATTCTTAGATCATGTGGAATAAAAGGGTAGAATTTTTAGGATAACATCAAATTGGTTAGAAATGTAATTATCTTTGTCAGCAGACTCTCGTGGTATACTGACTATGCAGCTCATCAGGAACCATTACTATAAAATATGTTTTCCCTCAGGGATCTATTCTTACCCTTTTATTTGTGTATATATACACTTTCTTGGCAGCATTATTAATAGATCAGGGCTTTATTACCATGTCGCTGCTGATAATATTCAGTCTTAGTAACTGGTTTTTATAGATCCAAACAAAGCAGTCCCTTACTTGACACCTTGCTTTATTAAAACTGAGTGGGATGGCAGCTAATTTTTAGATGAACATTGGAAAGGCTGATCTAGTTCATCTGAATGTAAAATGCTTTTTTGATATTAACTCTTTTAGTGGTTTTCTAATGGTTTAATCTTTTTCCTTGTGAGAAGATTGGCAGGTAGATAGATGCATAGATACAGAGAAAAAAAATAATTCTTTGTAACTAAGAAAATGTAGTAATGGCAGAATGATCTCCAACAGAGTCTTTTTACTACAAAAAATGTTAATACTTCATTCATGGTTATTTGTTTATTTATATATTTGTATAGCCATCCTTCCCCTAGGAAAGTGGCTCTGAGAGGTGCACAACACTTAATTAAAAAATGAATAAATACATAAAAACAAGCATAATTTAAAATTACTATATAAAAGGAAAGGATGACAAAATAGGAAAGGATGATGCTAACTACAATAAGAGAGCCATCAGAGAACCTGTCTAGTCCTCTGGGACCCTCAAGCTTGATGACATAGCAGATCTTGAGGAACTTGCAGAAAGATACTACTACTACTACTACTAATAATAATGATAATGATAATGATAATAATAAAAGTTGGAAGGGACCTTGGAGGCAGGAAACCCTATACCATTTCAGACAAATGGTTGTCCAGTTTCTTCTTAAAAACTTCCAGTATTGGAGCATTCATAGCTTCTGGAGGCAGATTGTTCCACTGGTTAATCATTCTAACTGTCAGTAAATTTCTCCTTAGTTTTAGGTTGCTTCTCTCTTTGTAACCAATCATCCATTGCTTCTTGTCCTGCCTTCAGGTGCTTTGGAGAATAGCTTGACTCCCTCTTCTTTGTGGCAGCCCCTGAGATACTGGAACACTGCTATCATATCACCCCTTGTCCTTCTCTTCATTAAACTAGACATACCCAATTCTAGCAACTGTTCCTTATATGTTTTAGTCTCCAGTCCCCTAATCATCTTTGTTGCTCTTCTCTGTACTCTTTCTAGAGTCTCAAAATCTTTTTCACATTGTGGCAACCAAAACTGGATGCAGTATTCCATGTGCGGCCTTACCAAGGCATTGTAAAGTGGTATTAACACTTCACGTGATCTTGATTCTATCCCTCTGTTAATGCAGCCTAGCACTGTATTGGCTTTTTTGGCAGCTGCAGCACACTGCTGGCTCATATTTAAGTGATTGTCCATTAGTATTCCAAGATCCCTCTCACAGTTGCTACTATTGAGCAAAATACCACCTATACTACACCTGTGCATTTGGTTTTTCTTGCCTAAATGTAGAACCTTACTTTTTTCACCATTGAATATCATTTTGTTAGATAATGCCCAATGTTCAAGTCTGTCAAGATCCTTCTGTATCTTAAGCCTATCTTCTGGAGTGTTGGCTATTCCTGTCAGCTTGGTGTTGTCTACAAATTTGATGAGTTCCCTATCTATCCTTCATCCAAATCATTGATGAAAATGTTTAAGAGCACTGGGCCCAGAACAGACACTGGGCACCCCATTACACACTTCCATGTAGATGCAGTTCCATTGAGGACCACACACGGAGTACGGCCAGTCAGCCAGCTACGAATCCACCTGGTGGTGGTGCTGTCTAACCCACATTTTTCTATCTTGTCAAGTAGTAGATTGTGGTCTACTTTATCAAATGCCTTACTGAAGTCCAAGTAAATTATATCCACAGCATTCCTCTGGTCGACTAATTTTGTCACCTGGTCAAAGAATGCAATAAGATTTGTCTGGCACGATCTGTTTTTGAGATGGATGGAACTAATTTCACTTCAGGGGAGAGAAGATTCCACAAGGTGGGCACTAAAGCAGAGAAAACCCATCTTCCAGGGATGCTAGATGTTATTCCCTGGCACACAGGTCCTGCAGATGCCTTCTCTGCCAGATCTGATGGGGCAGGCAGATGTAATCAGAGAAAGACGGCTCTCAGATAACCTGGTTCTATGCCATAAAAGGCTTTAAAAGTTAATACCAGCAGCTTGAATTGGATCCAGAAGCAGACTGGCAACCAATGTAGCTTGCAAAGCAGAGATATAATGTGTACTGCTCTAGGGGCAGATGTAACTGCCTGCACTACTGCATTTTATATTAGCTGAAATTTCTATATACTCTCCAACAGCAGGCTCATGTAGAATGTATTACAGAAGTGTGAATGGAGGGGATTAGGGCATGAGTGATGGTGAGCAAAGATCCTCCCTCCTGAACTGGGAATGGATGCATCTGGCACACAACAGGAAGCAGTTTTGAACAGAAGTTGTGAGTCCAGGTGTCAACTCTACAAATGAGCATGATGCAGATCTCTAGATTGTGCACAAAATCTGCTTGGGAGAGTTCTGCCCCAATCAGCACCAACGATAGCATTCTCCTAAAACCAGAAGGCACCCCAAACCCAAAGCCACTCAGTCTTGCCAAGGTTCAGCTGATGCCTGTTGTTCCCCATCCAGATCCTCACAGCCTCCAGGCACTGGGATAAGACATTCACAGCATCACTTAATTAACCAGGGGCAGAGATAATTTGGTGTCATCAGCATACTGGTAATACCTCACAACAAGGCAATGGATGAGCTCACTCAGTAGCCTCATGTAGGTGTTAAATAGAATGAAGAGTACTGAATCAGTGGCATCCCACATAGTAAGGGCTGAGGGTGGGATCTCTCCTCCCCAATAGCCACCAATTGGAATTGGCCATATACAAAAAGATGAACCAGCTCAACACTGTGCCATTGACCTCCAATCCTCTGAGCCAATCCAGAAAGATAACATGGATGTTAGTATCCAAAGCTGCAAAGAATTCAAGTAGGGCAAGGATGGATAAATAACCCATATCCTGCCCTTGCAAGAGATCAGGCAATGCTGTTTCTGTCCTATACTCAGCTGTGAATCATGACTGAAAGTGATTCACAGAATTTGCTTCATCTGAGATCCTCTAAAGCTGATGCATATCCACTCTTCTCAATCACCTTCCCCAAAAAGGAAAGATTAAATACTGGATAGAAATTGTCCAGTATGTAACATTTTGTGATGGCTTTTTAAGGAAATAGTGAACCTGTATCTTCTTAAGAGGCAAAAGAACAACTCCCTCACTCAAGGAAGCATTAACCATCACTAGAACCTACTCACATAATACTCCTGGGCTGCTTTAACCAATCTGAAGGACACTTCCTCAGGTCCAAAATTCCCAGATAACAAGGCAAAACTCCTCTCTACATGTCTCCCCTAGATGTGCAATAAAGCCAGCATCCAACTAAGAATGAATCTGAATGAATTTATCCAATAGATGCTGAGAAAATTCCTCTGCAATTTTGGAAAAGATCTCCTAGCCCTCCTTACCCTGGTAATTTTCAACTGAAATGTGTACTCTTTCTCCCATCCCCCTTTCCCTTTCTCTCTATAATAATTCCATGGGCCATATTTGTAAATATACAAAACAGTTTGCCTCAAATTCTTAAGTTTGCTTTATTTTTTCCTTTGCTCATGCTGTCTTGCTTGGAAGACCAAGAATCTAAATGCATTTGGTGGATCTGGAAAAGAGGTAGGCAACTGATACAATGGGTTCTGTATGCATTTTCCAGGGATGTCCTCAGATTGTGGCCAAAAGAGTCAAAATGATGGTGTGATTGAAGTTCCAGCTGTTTTTTATATGGGATGTTAACTTCAAAGAAACATGTGGATTCAATGAAGCATCAGATGAATAGTTCTATAAAAGCAGATTTACAAATGAAACAGAAGTAATGTTTCAAAGTAATTAATCAACTAAATGTTCTTTTTAAGGGTTCAAAAAAGCTATATTATGAATTATGCCAATATAGTACACAAGTAGTCCTCTACCTACAACTTTTCATTTAGTGACCATTCAAAGTTACAACAGCATTTTTCAGACTTATGACCATTGCAGCATCCCCATGAACACATGATCAAAATTCAGATGTTTGCAAATTGGCATGTATTTATGATGTTTGCAATTTCCTGGGGCCAAGTTATCATATTTTGCAATCTTCTGTCAAAGTCAGTGGGGAAGCCAGATTCACTTTACAACCATGTTAATACTTTAACAATTGCAATGATTCATTTAACAATTGTGGCTAGAAAGGTTGTAAAATAGGGAAAACCTCACTTAACAACTGCGTAACTTAGCAACAGAAATGTTGGGCACCACTGTTGTCATAAGTCTAAGATCTAACTGTAATACTTTACTGGCATTTTGACATGACTAACAATAAGCCCCCCCCCCACTTACCACCAAAAACATTTTGTATAGCATGATTTCAATATGTTGATCTGGAATTTCACTTAAAGACCATAATGTTTTCAAATCTGGAACTAAACTGTACATCTCCCATATTTCTCTATAATGATGGTTAACGTCTAGCCATGCAATCCTATGCATATCTATCCAGAACTAAGTCCTACTGTGCAATTTTACTCATAGGTAATTGTCTGTATCCTTTATGTATCTCCACAGAAAGGAGTACCCAGAGGCTCAGTAACTAGATAAGCAGATGTAGAATTATATTTTTTTAGTCCTGATGCCTTCTGTTAATAATTAGGTGGAATGCACATCAGACATACAGACAAAATGGGATTATATGGAACAAGGGAGTGAAGTAATACAATAAGCATAACATTTTTGTAAGCTGTACGTGGTGAGTTAAATATTTCTGCATAACCCCACATTATGCATTCTATTTGTTTGTCAAGTTTTTGTGTTGTCAGCCAGAAATATACAGTTCCTTTATCATCTCACTGTGCTGCAAGGTTTTTGATGGACAAATTTTTTTTATTTTAAATGGATCAGAAATGTCATTAGTAAATAACCAGGCTGACATCTTTACAAAAGAAATATTACACCAGTATATGCACAAGCAGTATGTGTAATAATGCTTATTATTCTTAATGTCCCAAAGAATCAATGCCTTAAAAACTTTATTGTTTGACTGATCAGGTGTAGTTACAACTCTTTTGTTGTTTGGTGACTGCTGGATTATAACTATATTCAGCAGAGCTGTAATTTGTGATCTAGTTATCTCACCTGGTATTGGCAGGGTTTTAATATCCACATAAAAGGGTATTTCACTCTCTGCACATCTCTGGTTTATTTTATATGTAGTGCAAATCTCAGAATGCTCTCTTTAATAACTTGAAATTTTAATAAGGACCTAAGGAACAGTTGAAATGTGAGTGAACTTATATTTAAATGAGGGCTTTGAGACCCTGGAGAGTCTAACTTGGTGAACTCTAATTAAATCCCACAAGGCGACCAGGTCTGCCTCCTTTGCTCTTGATAGTAAAAGTGAGGTCTTCAAAAAGAGTCCCCTGGCAGTATACAAGTGGTAGGGAAAAAAAATCCTTCAACCCTGCACCGTAATATTTTTAAAGGAAGAATTCCAGAAGGATTTTCAGAGAAAGGAACAATAGCTAGAGCATGGAAATGAAAACCAGCAGGCTGAAAAATATGCAGTGACTATTAGAAAGCAAATCCTTTTCTAGAGATTTTTCCCCCCACCGCATACAAGCATACCGTATCAGACAGCCTATGTTTGATTTCATAAAACCATGTTTTCATGAGCAACCTTTAATTAAGATCAAAGCTAGCTTTAAACTTATAAATACTATTTTAGAAGCATTAGAATGTGCCAAGCTCAAGAACACTTGACAAATTCATTTTTTTTCAACCAACAGTGAGTTTCGTATTCTTTTGCTAGTGATAACTATATTCTGCCAAGTAATCTGTGGGTGACCAATTACAGGGCTGGAGAGTGTGGCTAAAACAAGTGATGGGCAGAAAAAGATGGAAAGTGGGTTGGCTAACAATTTTTTCACTCTCTATGGGTTTAGGGCAGGCTTTAGGGCATCTATGGAATATACTGTAGATGTTGCCAAACTATAATTCACATAATTCTTCAACAATAACATATATTAGGGATGCTGGAAGCTATAGTTTAGCAATACTTGCTGGATGTCAGCTTTCTATAATTAACTGGATGGTATAAACATAGTTTCCCAGGTTGTTTACTGTTCTTGTGTTTGTAAAGACATATAATGATGGAACAGCCAATGTATATGATTGGCTTCTTGGATGAGCATCTTGGATGAGAAGCGAAATGTCTTCAAAGAAAAACAAGGAAGTCCAGTTGCCTCCTGAAAAAAGCACCTTTGAGACAACAGCCAATGTTAAGCAGAAGAAGCAAGATGTCTTGAACATGTCTCAAGTAGTGGGTATCTCAAAAAGATAGTAAGTGGTGGCTTACTTATATGGCTTATTTCACTTATATGGCTATATTTCACTGCAAAGACTGAGAAAATGTGTTCATTTGTTTTCACATGCAAAAAATAATGGTTATTTTAAGATACCTTGACAGGGAGAGGAATATGTTTCCTATTTATATCAAATAATAGAATGTCTTGAGCCAGCCATGGCATAGTGTCAAGGAAATATTTCCATATGGCTGTCTGTGAAATAGCCTCTTCAAAACAAGGATTGTGCAAGATTATGAATATAGATCCTTTTGTTGCCTATTTCAGTTGGTGAGGTTGTCACTAATACTGGGCGAGACTCTTTTAAGCTTGATTACATGTGAATTACACTGAAGATATGTTTTCCAAAAATAGTTATGGACTGCTGATGTAGGATTTTGGATTGCCTTGTTGGAAGTCTTAGATGCAGTCTGGTAGTTTGTTATTTCAGACAGGAGTTTTCCAGATTTCAGCTGCTTTTTTCATATTCAGAAGACTCATTTTGTTATAAAAGTCCTTGGGATCTTCACAACCTGGAAAGTATAAAAGTACAATGAAGGTATAGATAAAACAGGTAGTATGAGAAAGATAACGATATGTATTATGTCTACCCATGAGTAATGGGAAAGGAAGTTTTAGATTATTTTATCTTCAATAGGGTCATTCATACTTATTCTAAGTTACTGTAGTTGGATATGCATGATACTTGTTACTATTTCAAATTTTAACAAAATTTGTTGTTTAAACAAAAACAAAAGGTAACAAAAGTGGATTGAAATGATCTCTTTTAATTTTTTAAAATACGGTATAATTTCCTCTTCCGATATAACATATGTTTATGAAGATCTGACATTTTCTTAATACATCGTATATCTAATTTACAGGGAACTCTGCTACTACAGGTGAATACTGTCTTTTCTATTAAACATTTTTTTTAATGGCTTAGACTGACATTTCCATCTTCACATAGCTGATACAATTAGTGTTTTAAATTCACAAACTGCTTTTTTGATTGTGAAGAAAATGGATGGATTAGAAGGGAAATAATTTTTAAAAAGACAACAACCACATAGTCTTGGAAAAACCTCTTGAGACTGGGAAAAACACTGTAGCCTATTCATTTAGACCAAAGACAATGTATTATACGGAGCTACACTGAACACTAGGCTGTCAAATTCTTTTAAGATAAAATGATCAGTCTGTAATTTTAGATTCCGTATAGCTCATGAATTCCTTTTTGTCACCCGTAGAATCATCCTGATTATGTTACTGAAATTCAGTCATAAAATACGGTAGTATGCGATTTTTTCCATAATGGTAAAAAGTGGCTGAAATCCTACTTCTTTGGACATCTCAGTCTATTTTGTTAAATGCTTTGCTGAAAACATGATATACTTTAACCATATCATTCCTATACAATCTTTTAAGAATGTTGCCTAGGTTCCAAAAATTAATTAAGATTAATGAAACATTGCATTATTCATATAAATGCATATAAATGAATTTTACAATCTGTTCTAGAATCTACCTTTAGAACTCTCTCCTTATCTATCATGTGTTTTCCTAAGGAGGAATTCTGAAATTCTTCATCTCACTGTTGAAAGAGATGGCTAAGAAAAAGTTATTCTTAGCAGTCACCATCTTATGGAACAGCTTACCCTCTGGAGTTCATAGGAATTTACAACACACTAGCCTTCCACAAGATTTTTAAGACTATTCTGTACTGTTGTGAATGTGGCTACTACTAGTGATTGTGGACTGCCTTTTTGATTCAATTTACATTTATTTTTCTTACTTTTTTGTTGGAGTGTTTCTTTTATTGCAAATCACCTAGAGTGAGCAATATATTTTACATCACAATAACATAAAAAATATTCCCAGGTATTAAGAGTCAGACAATCCAGATAGTCCAGACCCTCCTTTTTTCACTTGCTGAAGCTAGAAATCATACCTTACACTTGCAGTATTAGTCATCCAGCACTTTGTTCATTCTCCAAAGATTTCTCATGAATAATGAATTCAGTCAAATTATTTTAGGGTACAACCATTCTTGCCCTTTGTACTTAACTCACTTAAGTTCTGTAGGTATTTCCAGGCTACATTTTTACCAACTTTGAAGCTAGAATCTTTTCCTTCAATTAGTTCCCATAAATGTCTGGTGGAACTGATATCCTTTTAGTGAAGACTGAACCAGAATAGGAACTGTGTAGCTCTGATGTCTCTTTGATATCTAATATCCTGTTGCCATCTTCAATTGACAAGCTGGTATACTGTTTCATTATTTTTTTACTTCCTTTTATTTTGAACATCTTTAAACAAGTACTTGATGGATCTCTTGCTAACCTCAATGTTTTCTGGGGTTTAGCTTTTTTGACAACTGTTCTATAAAACTAGATTACCTATTTGTACTCTTCCTGACAATCTGTCTTTTTAAAGCACATATATTTCTCTTTTGATTTTCAGATTTTCCTGGATACTTTACATTTTTTTCCCTTTGAGATGTTGGCAGAGGGAGGAACATATTTGGATGCAGAAATGTTCTATGGTAACCCCATTTCTTAGCTTTTTTTTCTGTTCAATTGCATCCAATTTTTGGAGATTCCATGGACAAGTCCCTGCAGTTTTGTTGGCAAGGTTTTTCGGAAGTGGTTTGCCATTGCCTGCTTCTTAGGGCCCAGAGAAAGTGACTAGTCCAAGGTCAATTGGCTTTGTGGGCAAAGCAGAGTTAGAACACATGTTTAGCATTCCAAAGGGAAGTGAATACTGTGCTTTTCCATCAGAAAAAGTAAGATGCTTTTTATGAGGCTACTTTAGTTTTTGGTTCAATTCCTCTGTTGATGTCATGATTTTATGATTTTAAGTGAGCCTCCCAGAATTTTTGAATATGGGCACATTTAATAAATACTTTTGTTTTTATTAAAAATACATTAATTTTGCATGAGAATTCTTATTTTATGAAATTTTATAATGACTAATGTTTTGCTACAATCAGTTTAGTGAATGGTTGTCTAATTACAATTGCTAAAAGGTTTAGGTTTAATTTTGAGGTAAAAAGTCTCAAACTGATATCATTAATTAAACAAGTGAAGAGCCAATTTGGTGTAAATATTGTCTAAAGCACCAAACTAGAAACAGGGAGACTGTGAGTTGAAGTCCAGTCAGGCACATAGCCAGCTGGATGACCTTGGGCAAATCACACTATGCCAGTCTTAGGAAGAAGGCAAGGGCAAAATACTGCTAAAATATTGCCAAGAAAATGCTGTGAATCAAGGCTTTTGAGTTAACACTGATTTAAAGGAGAGCACACACATGCATGTACTTACAAATAAATAAAAGGGAAGTACTTGGCAATGCAAGGGTAGTAAAATCCTATGGAAGTAAGAAAAGTAGCATGTTCACTGTAGAGAGTACAGAAGTTGACTTTTATTGAAATGTGCTGAAGCCATTATCTGAAATATTTTTTAAGTCCTGAAAAATATAATAACATCTGGAACGGCTCAGGAAGACACCTCCCTAATTCACAGAAATATAAGAAAGATGGAGAGGAGGTACAGCACAATCAGCTTGCAAGATTATATTATTATAATTCTCAATAAAGTTAGTGTTAGTCTTCCTGGGAAATGGATTTCCTGGTCTGGTACACCTAGTGGGACTGACATTATAAAATAAAGTACCTACATTATATGAAAATGTGTGTATTCATAATTATTTTATTGCAAATATAAAATTATTTCTTTCTAGTCAATCTAAATATTATAGAAATATGTATGATGATGACTTAATCTGTAGATGAGTCAAGCTTATTTATATTCAGAGTTATAGCTTGATTTTATTGCTTTAGCTTGTTTATAATAATCTTGAGTTCATAAGCATTTCTATAATGCATAGATGTTCATTCAGTCTGCTTGTAAAGGTCACTGTTCTTTTTATTAAGTATGATAATAACCATCCTATAAAGTTCAGAATTTCACAGCTATATAAAAAATGTATGTGGTCAGTAAACATTGAAAACCATTTTTTTCTATTTTTATAGCTCCAGCTTCAGTGAACTATTGAGAATGTGTTTAAGAGCAGCATTTTCTGTTTCTATCACTTGTGCATCCAGCTAGAATATTCCTTGATATTCCCTTTATAGAGCTTTGGCTTAAGAAAGGCACTGAACATTATCTGGCACATTTGTGGATTTGCCACAGTGCTTCAATACAATGCTCTATCAGGATATTTAACAACACTTCCTAGGGCCCTTCTTGTGAAGTCAGAGGAGTCTGCTAATATTGCAGGAAAGTCAGTGGAAGAGAATCTCCATGAAAATGGAGGCAATTTTGAAGATAGAACAATTTCAAGTGGTGAGGTCAAGAGTTGCAATAAAGTTCTAAGACAATGATCACATTACAATTATATCAGGTATTGTACTTTATATAAGATTGATTAGGACCACAGAGAATCCTTTTTATTTGCATCCCTGGAAGTAGGCAGTAGCAGAACTCAATCAAGTGATAATAGTTTTATTTCCTTCCTCTTACAATAAATAATAATTTCATGCTAATTTGGGGGAAGTGGAAGATATGTGTTGATGTATCTAAAGATGTTTCATGTCTCTGTTCAGTGAGAGTGGTCTGTTCTTGTAAATGAGACACTTTTACCTTCTCTGCACTATCCCTAATAAAATTCACCACAGTCAGGTTTACTGACTTTTTCTTATCAGCTGTGATTAGCCATTGTTATTTCTTACCAACCAGGTGAATATGCTAATTTGACTGCCTCTAAATGAATAGCATAAGAGCCTGTCAGTCAGAAGTGTCTGTCTATAGAGAATTGTACCTTGAGAGAGCTTCAGTTACAAGGAGAAAAAACCATTTTGTGACTGATAATAGTAATTCTTTGTAGTAATAATGGGGTGGGGTGGAACATAGGAACAATGTGTGACATTTATAATATCTTCAGAAACACTCCACAGTATGAATTTGAAAGTATCAAAAATGTAGGGGTCTGGCTGTATTTAAAGCAAAGGAATAGCAATGTGTGATCTTCAGGTGAAAAATCTTCATAAAGCAAAAATAAGAATAATAGGATATTTATGTGCAGGTTGCATATTGAAATATCACTCTAGCAATGCCCATCCATCCTTGTTCAAATTTTGGAAGAAATTCATTAATTTTTCCACACATTTAAATAACTAAAAATATACTCTGAATATTTTGTACTGTATTTATTTCTGTTTAAATTGCCAGACACCTACCATCTGCTGTTATAGACCATGTAATCTATGATTGTGATGTTCTTCTTTTATATCCTCCTATATAATTAAATATTTCAACTCAGTGAAAATTTCTGTCTCACCATCCCCCACAAAAAGAAAAAAAAATCTAAGTTTACTAAAGTGTATTAATCATTTCCCTGCTGCTCACTGATAAGAGCAGAGCTCTGTATAGTTGAAAGCTATTAAACTTGTCTATTCAGAAATGTTAAAAATCCTCAACTGAGCATTTGGCTAGGTTCCAAAATTATTACCATAATACCTTCTGAAATGAGACAGAAAACATAATGTATTACAATTGATAAGTGCATGATTTTTGTAATATTGAATATTTTAATTGTTTTGGTCCCAATTACACCGCATGCTGGTTACTTGATTTATTTATTGCATTGACAGTATGTACAATCGTAAATATTTTACATTTTAAGTTTAACAAGTATATAGATTTGAAAGTGATTATCATGTGGTTATTACTTTGCATTTGCTCAATTGTATAAACTAACCCTCATTGCAATGTTTCAAAGGATCGTTCTATATACATATTTTTTTTTGTTTGCCAGGATGCAGAGAGAAAGTTTTTCATATGGACAGCTGTAAACACAGTTTACAGTGCATGTAGTGTAAATAGAATAATGCTAAGAGATGCTCAATATGTATGTGAAATTACATCTGGAGTTCATTTGGAAAGACAATTTAAACTACACAAAGGAAAAAATCAATGCATATTTTATATACAAACTATGGTAAATGGTATCAAGTGTGTACATTAGTTGTACAAACATCAGTTAATGCAGGAAAGCAGTCAGTGTGTTCCCTTTTTAAATCACAAGATTATCAACTTTTTATCTCGATGTAGATTGTTTAACTATATGCCTGTGGTGTTATAGAAAAAGAGCAAATAGCAAATGATATAATCCTTATGGCAAAATAGGTTAATTCAACTTTAACGGTGTAATTGAAAAGCTATTGTGATGCTCTTTGTTGTGGTTACTTATAGATTTGTTATTGAGTTGCAGTCCTGTATTCATTTCTGCATATTTCAATTTTCATTTATTGTAATGGGATTTATACATTGCTTGTTTAGCTCTTGCCTGAGATTTTCAAATTACAGAACACTGTTCTTGTCCCTGGGAAGACATTTTAGGACCATGTGTAATTCAAAACAACCCTTTTCTTTAGAGTGGTAGTTCCAGTTCTGGATGTCCCTCTCATTCTGCTGAAAACTTTAAGACCTTTGTATATCTGATACCAGACTTTCAAAATCACAGGAACCAAAAGAATGTGGTTTCAAGGTGCTTATCTTGGGGAATCTGGAAAGACTATGAATATAGGGGATCCCAAAGCTTTCTTGGCAAGACTAGAGAAGAGTGGAGTCAGATGGGATTGGAAATCAGTCTTCATGGCAATGACCTCATACGAAATGTATACTAACTCTGTAACTGATCTGCAGTTTAACAAACCTTTAAGGTTACCCTCAGTATTTCTTATGAAGTTTTGATATTAAATGCATGACTAGGTATTTGGCAGCACCTTACTTGAGACAAGATATGATTGGTAAAAAATGTGGCCACCATGCAGGCTATTGGGAGGAGGAGCTACATAGAATTACAGATACTAATGGCTGGTCATTTAACTACCATTCAAGTTATTTTTTTGCCGATTACTTCCAGTTTCCAGAAAAAAAAATAGCCATTGGGGGATGTAGATTCACTTAACAACCTTAGTGTTTGCTTAATGAATGCCACATTCACTTAACTGAAATGACTTATAACCATAATGCAGGGCTCAATTATGGTTAAAAGTTGAGGGCTACCTGCATTCTGTTATTTGAAAAACTTTATGTGTTATCAGTCAGTCATGTTGTACAGCAGAAATGATACACCTGTATCTTTCAGTCTAGTTTCAAAAGCAGAAGAATTGATCTCTTGCATAGCATTCTGATATGTGAGAAAGACCAGGAAAGGGAAAAGAGAATCTCTGAAACAACAAAAGAGTGACAAAGGAATAGAAAGGGACAGAAAGAGAGATAATGGATAGATATATTTTAGATACATATTTTGTCTCTGGGCCCCATGCATAATTTCTTTCAGTTTCATTTACGACTGGTAATGCTAGAGGTAATTGCTGGATTGATGGCAGATTCCACCCACCCACCCCTTGTTCTCTGCTCTCTACCTGTCCACCCTTCTTTTTTGGTAATTATATAGTTAATTCTTGTTGTGTTCTTTTCCATTGTTTATTTTATTGTTCTGTAGTCTTACTTCTGTTCACACTGTTTTCATTGCTTCCTTTTATTGTTGTAAGCTGTCTACAGTAACCTCACGGTGAGATGGGACTGCTTAACAAACAAGCAAATGAACAAGACTGTGTCCCTTGGGTTCAATAGAAGAAACTTCCCCTAATCTCCAATTCTCACTTCCACTCCTGTAATTTATGTTCTGCCTTTAAAGAAATTTAGAAACAACAATTGATCCAAAATGCAATTGCTATATTATTTTTAAAAGAACAATTGGAGGCTGCTACATCAATGCAACATCAGTTTCCTCATTCCTAGCACATTACATAATAAAGGATGCAATATCACTCTATAGAGAAGCAGTTTGCACAATTTATATAATTATGATTTTTTTTAGTTTCACAAAAATAACAAAGAAGACAAATTCACTGTAACAATGATGTTATGGTGCAATAAATATGGTAATGGGCATTTCTTTGCAAATTTGATTTAAAGGTGTAGAAATTAGAGTGTTTGGATAGCACAAACTTTTAAAAAAAATGCAGAATTTGACCTCTATGAAAAAATAAAGATTTGGGACCACTTTCTTTTTGACTTTAGAGTGGATAAACAGTAAGTATGCAAATTAGCTTTAAACATTTCACAATTGCAAATGTTACTGGTTTCTTAATAGGAAAAACGTAAATGTGCTTTGCTCCATGTTATGCAATGAGGTATATAATTTGTATCTTTTTACTGATGGTTAATTTCAGTTGTGGAATATACTGAGCTAAAGATCTCATTTAGCTAGAATGTAAAATCTAATATTTGTGGAACCAGTTAATTAAATAAAAAGTAATTTTGCAACATTCTTGCAAACTATTTGTTGGTATTTCATTTTGGCCACAGTTTTATTGCTTTCTTGCTTAGTGAATGAAAGGATTTGGAATGAATCATTTAAGCATTACATAGATTTACCTCTGTATAGGGTCAGGTAAATACTATTTTAATGAAGGCAATAAACCAGATTACTAGAAGATAAGAAATAGAATAAGTGTAGCAGCCTATATTTCTGTTCAAGACATGAAAAAAGTGAAAATAGCATCTCACATTCAATGCTAATGAGGGTTTTCTTTGAACTGATATTTACTCCCCAAAACACCAGAAACATATCACCTCAATATTTGGTAGAAATGTGGAAATGGTTTGCCCCTTATTTTGCCACTGTCTTCTACATACTCTGACAGTTTCCCATCCAAGTTGTTTTCATAGTTATGATCATGTTGTTAAATACTAATAAAATAAATAGATAGTGAACAATGACTTCATAGCACAGGTTTCTGGCTCCTGATATGTATGAAAATGGAAATATTTGGAGTTATGTCATATGATTTTGGGTGGCAAATGAGATATTGCTACTTGAGCATTAGTTTGGTGTAGTAGTTAAAGCATCAAGCTAGAAAGCAGAAGATTGTGAGTTCTAGTCCCACCTTAGGCACAAAGACATCTGGGTAACCTTAGACCAATCATTCTGTCTCAGCCCTAGCAAGCTGGCAAGAGAAAACACTTCTCAATTTTTGCCAAGAAAATGCAGGCAGTCACCAGGCAGTCACCAGGAATCAATACTGACTCAAAGGAACAAAGACAATAATAACAAAAACCATTGCTAATTATCTCATGACAAAAACGTTTAGGAAATCCTTTTATTCCATAAATGTGAGCCTTTTCTTGGCAGTGGTACTGAATTTCTAATAGTGTGACATTCTCCTAGGGAACTGGACTAAAATTGGTTTGTACTATATATTGTGGGATGTTCATGATATATTATTTATTGTTGCTTGTGGTATATCACAAACCATTCAATGGAAATGGATAGATTTGTAAATGGCATAAGTAGCCTTGCTGGACAGCTCTCAAGTGTTACTCTGTTAAATTAAAATTACCTTGATATTTCTACTAAGATTTTATTCAGCATTTTTGTTTATGTTTTCATCCCTCCCTTCTTCATTCATTTTGTTTCCCTAACATGTTGCATCTCTGTGTGGCATAAATGCATTTTTGTTTACCATACTAGTGGAAGTGGATGAAAGACTTGAAAGTGAACATATAATCCCCTGGCTATGGTGACTATACGTGCTAATATCAATGGAAAAGAACAGCTCTATAGATTTTGCTTGGCAATGTCATGTATGTTTGCTGAAAGAAATATCTAGGAACAGGTTCTTAGTTACCAACAATCTCTAATTGCCTACAGCTCAGGCATATTTACACAGCCCATTATGACTGATTTAAAATGTAAGGACTCTACCAGATTGTTTTAAAACTCAAAAAAGAATAAACAGGATTATTTGTATACACATCATCTCTTAAAATATCAAAGAGATTTGATTCATTCAGATCATGATTATTGTTGTGCACATACAACATAGACCCTATTTAAATATGTACATAGTTTGGTGGTAAAAAGATTTATTATTACTTTGGAAGCATTGCAGGGTTTTTTGGCTTCATGTTTGTAAACGATGTGGCAAATAATAAGCAGTCATCAAAAGCAATGGCACACATTGTCTGCATTTTCTACACATTTGGCAGGGATTTCTCATTTTGTACTTTATTGGCTTTGCTGTGTTATAGCACAACAGAGCCCTACTGTTCTCTCAACAGAGCAGTTTTTACATTCTGGAGGTACTGTACTAAATACTTTTCCCTCTGCTGGTGTTCTTCCACAGTGTTCTTCGCAGTCAAATATATAAGGTAAGTAGTGATGATATTCAGTAATGAGCAAGTTCCAGCTGAAAAATTCAACAAGAAGCTTTGGCTCTCATATTAAGCTCTACGCAATTCGGAAAACTCTTCTTTGTTACAAGAAAACAAAAATAAAGGAGTTTTTGCTTTGTTAAGGTTAAAGTTAAAAGAGATAAATAATTTCCTAATGTTGAAGGCCTGAGTGCAAAGTAGAGTTTCTGGCACATTGATGAGAATACTAAGAGATATTTGGGAAATGCAAATATGCAAAAATATTCTGGATATCCCAATTTGCAAAAACATTATTCCTTTAGGACAAGTAAATACAAATGGGCAATGTATGATCTACCGTCTGTATGTGATTCTCCAGAGCCTTTAAGGGCAGCATTTTATGTATGGTTGCAGTGGGCTACTTCTCTGCTTTTTTCTCCCTTGCTGGTATTAGAAACTTTGCCATCCCTGCCAATTTCTAAAACTTTTTCTAGAAGAGCCACTAATGAAGGTTTCCCTGAAGTAGAAATTAGAATTGTAAGGGGAGAAATGTGATGTCAAACCATGCAGGAGGAAATAAAAATTGGCACACTTCCGATGAATCAAAATTTACTCTCTCTCCTAATGCCACTTTATTTATTAAACTTATATGCTGCCCATCTTACCTAGAGGTGACTCTAGGTGATTACAATCAACATAAAATTTTTGTAGCAGTAAATAAATAAATGTGCATATGCATCACCCAATATTACATATTTCGATATTATGATCCTATCAGTGCTATATATTGTATTCTTTAACATGTTGTTCAGGATTAGTGGGAAAAGTCTTTGCTTCTTTTTCTAAGGAGAAAATACAGTTTAAATGCAAAAGTACTTTTTTTCTTGAACAGCTAAAGAGAAATAGGGTAGGAACAAATAGGTAATGACTTTAATGATATCCACATTGGTATCTAATAAAATTACAATCCAAAACATAATAAAATTACAATCCAAAACACTAAACAAGATTTTTATCTAAAATGTCTAAAAATGCTAGTGAAACTATCCCCATAAATCTATTACTAGTGCATATCTGTTATATGTGTTCTCTTCAAAGTATAAGACTCAAGTTTTGTCTATGTTTCTATAGCAAAGAATTGTGTTACACAAACAACAGATTTTTGACTCTATTTATCAAATAACTAGAGTCCTTCTTAGATTATGGTGACAGAAGGCAAACAATGATTTAGAAAGGGCAGGCTATATGAATTTTCTGGGCTATAATTTTTAAAGCAATGGTACAAGATGGCATCTTTTATTTAATACTTAATCATACTGTGTTAGGTAACAATCTGCCCTGATAAAGGTTATAGGATTCTTTTTCTTAACACACACAGACAAAGAAACTTCTTTCTAAAATTCCTAAAGTAGGGAATGAACATATTTTACAATGGGACACATACACAATTCCTGCTTAAAAATAACCCACTCTTTTGTAAATCCAATAGGCAACCCTACATTATAGTTTTCTATATCAATGTCTTTCATAATTTCCCCAGATGCTACCTTGCCTATCAATGATGTACAAAAATAATTTAAATTTAAATAACTAAATGTCAAAATGTTTATTACTACAACCTTGGCAAGCAGTCAAATGTCAATTACATTTATTTTCTGGATGTTTAATTCTTTTATTATTTTTAATTGATTTAATTGGTCTATAATTTTAGAATTGTAAGTTATCCAGAGTCACCTGGTTGAGTTGGGTGAGTATAGAATTTGAAAATACATACATACATACATACATACATACATACAGTACATATTTCATATTTGGTGAAAGAATGCAATACACAACTTCCAAGGTAGTTAATTGTTGGTATGTGCTGTGTTAAACATTGCAGGTTGAAAATATAATCTCTTAAAAGCAGAACATTGGCAGCCAGTATTCGTTACTAAACGTTTTCAAATAATAGTCAAGAATTCAAATTTTATTGGACTGTTTTCAAATCTTTGATTTTTTAAGGGCCTAGTTACAATTTCAGAAAATTCATTGTATGATGCCTTGGACAGTGCCTCTTTAAACAAAGCTGTATGGCTGCATGACTAAATATTCTTTTATATATTAAAAATGGTTGCACACTTGTAAAAGAACCATCTCTCTCTTTTTTGCCATGTGTGTGTGTGCGTGCGTGCATGTATGTATACACACACATACACACAAACACACACACATATACTAAATCTAATCTAAATACTTGTTTTAAATTGTTGATAGAGTCTTAGAAGGTTATCAGCAGAAGGACATGTAATGAATATTGAGTTTCTAATGTAATGAATATTGAGTTTTTAACTGAGGAACTAGAGTTCAAATTCTTTTTTAGCTACCTTATTTTCATTTGAGTTTATTTTTCTTTCTTATTTCTCAACCCTATGTTGAATTTCTACTCTCAGAAGAAAACTCATCATGAATAATTGGGTACTCAGTATCATACTTAAGAATAAATAATTTATCTGTGGCAAAATGCTTCAGACCTGGTGTTGGAACTAGGATGCGAAAACTGACCAGACTTTTTTAAATGTGTGCATCTCTCATTATTTCAGACACTATATATTTTCTTAATCCCATTCCCATTCCATCCCATGTTATTATGGGGGCTTTTGCTCCCTCACAAAACAAGAGTTACTGGATCAGTTAGAACATCTCTACCAAATAAGACCAGTAGAATATTATTAACCTGACTTAAGCTAATCACTGTTTCTTTCTTTTCCCTTTATATCTCAGGGTTTTTAAAATTTTATAAGTTTTAGGGCAATATCCAATTAAGGAGAAAAGCATAATTTATATTTAATGATAATTATCCAAAATGTATTTCTTGAACTTACATGCAAAGCACAATAAAATTACATGCAAAGCACAAACTTTTTCAGTGAAGTTCATAATACACAGACACAAACACACACAAAACAGAGAATAGATTTAAAACAAGAGGCAGCATTCCTTGATAAAGTGGATATGTTAGAACATTTTAAAAAATCAGATAAAATTTACATCAGGAAAAAAATATACCAAAAATAAGATTATATGAAGAGTATCTCTTGTATTTTATGGGGATTATTTAAAAAAAATAACAAAAGTGATACAAACGTATAATGGAATAAAATAATATGGAGGATAAAGAAACTGAACTAATTTGATAGGTTCACTATCCCAGCATGACTTTCTCATGAATATTATTTTTGAAGCGAGCATCTCTGAAACATAGAACATAACCCAATATCAGTATCTGAATATAGAACAGTCAATTATCAGCATCTTTTTATTCTGTCTTTTTTATTTGCATTATTAATATCTACAAGACTTTACAACTGAAGAAAAAAGAAAAGACAAAACAAGAAAGGTTCTGCCTGAAGGATTATAGTATTGAAGGGACATCACATATAGCACCAGCATCCCATAATCTCTACTATGGGTGACAAAGTGTTAACAATAGCTAGTATTTCCATAAGTACATGATACCATATTATTCATAGCTTTATAATGTTAGATCTTTGTATTGTTGTAATTAATGGGATAATATTTTTGTCATGTTAATTGCCAAGAAATGAAGACAAAATCTTTCATTGTAACTTAAAATGTTCATTAATCTTCTGGCAGTGGCAAAGAAATGGCAATGGAAATTTACCCAATGAAAGTAATATCTTCTAATGGGACACAACCATACTTAATATATTCAGGGACTGAGAACTCATTCAAGAATCCCAGGATTTCTGATTACGCACTGTGAACAGAATATGTAATACACTGGATAACCATTCTAAGTCCCTATGGAATATTGTTAGATGAGCTTAAAACACTTTCCTCTGGATTTCAACTCCAGAATAGCATTGAAAGTGAATCAGAGATATTAGGACAGGCTGTTTTAGGTCTGAATGAAAAAGGGACATATAATTTGAGGTTCTGAGTACAATTATCAAGTCAACTAATATTTAACTAGCTTCTTAATCAGATATTTTGTTAAAGTTGTTTCTGAAATTAAGCTATATTATGTATAGATTATTCCTACAGTCTACTCAAGAAAATATTGGATCAGAAACTGAGAAAAGGCTAACATGATGTCCCTGAAAAATCCATGATGATTTTTTACTATCCATTGAAAAATTAAAAAAAAAGCATCATTTATTTTCACATATGAACAGAAAACAAAATTAAAAAATAACCTAAAGTTAATAAAATCCTTTATTTATTTATTCTATTTTAAATAAGCATTTTCTGGACTTATTTGCGGAGAATTTAAAAAAATTAAAATTTCTCAACTTGTGAGTGGAGGAAAAGTTGTCTTTCTTTGCTGCAGATAGGAGTCACTTGTTGCCATTATTATGTGCCCCATACACAGACTCTTGCAGGAGTGTATGATTATTCTTTTTCCTACAATTGTGGCTATAGAAAAAAGGGGAACCAGTGCCTGTGGGAAGGCAAACTGGATCATTATTCAGTGGAAGAAAGTAAATTCAGACAGATCTGCCTCATCCATCTTATGCACATAGCAAGCTAAGGCAAATTCTCCTCCAACTAGTGATATTTTCTAAAGAAATGCTCATTTCTTCCCATTTGGTTCACTACTTTGCCCCATTCTATATGGAGCGAAAAAAAATGTGCAAACTGAAATGTGCAAATTGTACAGATTGAAACTAAATGAGAACAAAATATTATTTCTTTATGTTTATAATCTATACATAATCTGGCCTAGGGATAAAAAACTAGTCTGCCTCTAGTTTATCTCTCTTTCATGTGTGTTCACCTATAAATCTGCTATGTTTCATATAAACCTTTGCATTTAAAAACCTATATGCAATCAATATAATTATGCATAAATAATTAATGATTGTTAAACAAATAAACAAATAAATGAATAAATAAATAAGCAGCCTCCTTAAAGTCAGGGGCTTCTTAATGGATTAGACCAGTGGTGGCGAACCTATGGCACGCGTGCCAGAAGCGGCACTTGGAGCCCTCTCTGTGGGCACATGTGCCATTGCCCCAGCCTTGCCTTCCCCCGCAAACTTCTCCTCACCAGCATCCCCCCTGGAGGAGAGTTGCCCCTGAGCGTGGCCCACATGGAGCAGCACAGCCAAGGACATGGCAGCCAGGCAGTGTAGACAAGACTCTGCCCTCACACCCCATCACTCACAGTTGATGGGGCACGGGCAGAGGGCATGGCTGCCATGGCTTGCTGGGCTGCCTGGGCGATCTGCGGCAGGCCCTGGAGGTGGTGAATGGCCCTGTGGGCAGGCAGGGTGGAGGCGGGGCAGGGGGTGGAATGGGGGCAGGGCCAGGTTTTGGGCACTCGGTCTCTAAAAGGTTCGCCATCACTGGATTAGACAATAACTTCCATTATCCATAGAAAGTATAACTGAAAAGTGTAGGGCACATCTTGCCAGGAAAATAGAAACCAATATATAATCAATTAGCCCTTCCTCAGACTTGTCCACTTTTTAGAACCATGAGCATAGACCGTAATGAAGAAAAACTCATCTAGAAACTAGCTATCTGGTTCCAAGAACAGCTAACCTGCTTCTACGATTCCCTGTAGGTTAGTCCCCAGTCTCTAGTTTTCTCAGCTGTCTGGTAGAATTTCTCCAGACAAGAGAAAGCAAAATTGCCTGCATTCCAGATGGTTATTTCTAATAAGGACACTGTAGGAACTGAATGTTACCTTGATTGACTCATGTGTTGACTTGCCAGAAGTCATGTAACTACTAGCATACACTTACCTGCAGTACAGCCTTTAAAGGACACTTGGTTCACTCAAAACTTAATCTTCTTAATCACTTTGGGAAACCATTAATTTATACTTAAAAAGAACTTTTCAGACCATCAGGAATTAAAAAAAGAACTTGGTGAGTCAGCCTTCACTCCGGATCAAAGAAAGAAAAAAAGGAAAATAATTATTTTAAGAATAACAAGGAGCAAAACCTTAATAATTTTTGACCTAAGAAAGTTATAAACTGACAAAGGAGACAGCTTGAATTTAAAGAATTAACAGTTTGACAAAAGTGCTTTTAATATTACTTGGAAACAATTAGATGAACAGGCCATACCTTCCTGGGAATGTTGAATTCTATGACATCAAAAGACAAGACAGTTGATAGATTTTATAAAACAAAGAGATAGATTTAATAGTTGATAGACTGTGTGATGAGAACTGCAAGAACTGTAGAGTGTCAGACTGGACTAAAGCCATAAGGGCAAATAAAAGGATTACAAACAAAAAGGGCAAATACTAGAAAGACAGCAAAACTTGGTAAAGGCAAGAGCAATCAACAGAAAAAGGATAACTGCAAAAATTTGGGGATTTTTTTAAAAAAAAAAGATGGGGGGAAAGTATCTAAAGCTGTCAGATTTTCGGTTCAAATACACAGAATGTAGAAAGAATTTTAAAGATTAAGATTAAATTGAAACCGGAACTTTTCTTGCTAGGATCAACTCTTTTCTAACCCATGAGAAAAGAACCGCAAAACTCTTTTTGTGATTACTGTTGCAAAATTATTTTATGCACAAAAATAGATAAATACCCACAACAGAGGAATGGATGGGTGAAGATTACAGATTAGCAGGGGTGGCAAAGTTGACATGTGTTTATGGAAAAAAATACTTATTTATTTTCACTTACTTATTTTCTTTGCTTGTCTTACCTTTTTTCTTTCAAAATTTGTATTTATTTACTCTTTAAAAAATATTTAATAAAAATGGTATAGCCCAAAATATGATCAAGATCCATTTGTACACAACTGAGGTATTGCAGTTTTTGAAGGACTTTCTGGAATCCATCTTGTTCTATCTTCATTACAGAGATAAAAACATTTTTTTTCTACCAAGAACATGAGATGTAGAGTGCATCCTTATACTCACTTACCCGAGGAAAACCTTCCTGAGCTCAGTGAAGTTTACTTCTTAACAGAGATGAATAGGAATGCATTATTAAGATGGCATCCAATATTCCTTTTTTACTGGTGCAACTTTGTCAATGGCTATAGAAGATACATCTTCCATCAGTCAAAGTAAGCAATTTCCCCTTTCTTCTGTACCTGTTCAAGTCTTCCTTAGAAAGTTAGTGGCACTCTGGGATAAATTGTGGAAGGCCACATTAAACTTTTAGGGGAAGGAAACTAATCTTTTCCAAATGCTGCTGATGAAAAAAAAAAGTCTTTAATGGATAATGGAGTACCAGACACTTTCCTTAATATGTTTCTGGTACTAGTTTTAAATGGAACTAAGTGTCCTGCTTTTTTAAAACACTGGAATGCATTCTGGAGTGTTTGCTTGTGTTTGAATTCTATATACATAGCGCTGGGCATTTAGATACTGTATATAAAAGTGGTCTTAAGTATATGTTGAAGATGAAGCAATGTTAATTGATGGGAAACTAAGTAAAGAAAATTTCAACTGGAGTATTCAGCTTCAGTTAATTGATACACCCAGGTAGATAGTAACTTAGAAATAATCAGCTATGGTATTTTTGCCCTAATGATTACTGTAAATATAAGCAGCTTCTGTGAAGTCCTGCCTTGGTCATGAAAGCCAGCTGGATGCCTTTGGGCTCTTTCTCAGCCCAAACCACCTTACAGGATTGTTATTGTGGGGAAAATTGGAGGAGGATGGAGTAGGCATGTTTGCCACTTTTACATATAAAAATAATAAAGTTGGGATGAAAATGAATGAATAAATAATGTAAGTAAGAAAAAAAAGAAAAAGCAAGAAATCGAAAAGAAAACTAAAACTGCAAGAAAGGGGAAAAAAGAAAAAAATACAAAATAGCGTTCAATCTTCTTTACAGCATTTATAAATACAATTATAAATTTATTTTTTCATTCTGTGGTTATTTATTTAGCATAACTGCCCATCTCAGATATGTGAGTCTGGGAGATTGGACAATCATAAAATCCATTAAAAACCAGTACAAGTAATACATATATAAATACATACATATAGCCCAGAAAGGCCAGTATAACAAGGCCCTTAACACACTTAGGACCTCAAGTCTGGGCCCATAAATAGGTATTCAAGCCTGATGAAAGGGCTGTCCTAATCTCTGGAGGAAGAATGTTCTAAAGGCTGGGTCTACATAAGAGAAGGGACATCTCCTGGTTCCCACCAGGCAACATTCCTTGTCTGATGCAATCCAATCTGCCTACATAACTTTTTTCTTTCTATAATTTATTCTATCTAATCATCAAAACCATAAATCATGTTCCTTTTCATACATCAAATCTACAAGTGGTTTCCAGTCAGCAATAAACATAGATATTGTCTTTTCTCAAGAAATCAATTTAGCCATCTCACGAGATCCATCATTTTCACCAGCTGTTCCTGTGAATATTGCCAAATCTTTCCATCTTTATGTTCACAATAATCTTGCTGGAGTCATATAGAAAAACAAATTTCATAACTTTTTTCCAATTGTTTGTCCATCAATTTCAAAAGGAAAAAAAGCTCTGGTCTCAATTGCATAGTAATCTTTAAAATCCTCCGAATCAGCATATATGTTTAAATCAATAATTTTATAGCTTTTTTTTTACATTTCCACCAAACATGACAAATGTTCCTTCCTGTTGCTCACATTTCCAACATAAAATTAAAGTGCCTTTATAGAGTACACCCTAGACAATTTCTCTGGTGACATATACCAATGATACATTATTTTTTAAAAATTCTCTTTAAGATTATAACATTGTGAAAATTTCAATTATTTCAGTTACATGTTCGCTTATTGTTCCATCCATATTATAACCAATTTTAACGTATTTTATTATGTATTTTTCATCTGTTCTTTTGTTTCAATATCAACAAAAGTGCATATTAATTTTAAAGATTATATGTTCATCATTTGCACACAACTCTATTTCAAACTCTATTTCAAACTCTATTTCAAACAAAATTTAAAATCATACATTCCTTTGTTTATCTTAAGTCTTTCTAATATTGTGAATATTAGAATAGAAATATTGTAAATAAGAAAACCATTGACAATCCACCAGTCACCAAATGTTCTCCTGATTTTATTTTACATACTCCTTGTCAAAATTTTAGTTTCTCATAATTAGTTAGCTAATTATGTTTGTCTTTTATTTGTCTATAAAATATTTCTTGTGCTGAAAAACAAATATTTTCTTAGGTACAACTTGAGTTTATATCTATTCTATATTCTCAATATGGCACTTCTAACATAATGATTTTTAAAATCCATAATAACCTTGATTTTATCATACCACAAATATACATGCCATCCAAATCTCAAGTTATGTCGTTTAACTCCCAAATCCGTTTGTTTCTCAGTAGTACACACACAGAGACACTATTTAATCCAAATCAAGTAGCAAGTTAAAAATACAATTTAAAATCAGGTAAACAGAACCCTCCTTTCTTTTGCATCTTGTAAGACCTTATATTTAACTCATGTTTTTGCCCATGCCACACAAATTTAAATATATCCTTCTGCCACAGTTAAAATGTGGCATCAATTGTCAAAAATGTATATTTTCTGAAAGAAAAACATCATTCAAGATAAAACATTCTTTTTTAATCATAGAATTTGTCACCAGTAATGACAGTTGTAATCTCTCTCATTTTACCATTTCTTTTAAAATTTCATTCCATGTCTTCACATAGTTATTTTGAAATAACACACAATTCATATTTGTCATAGTTATACCCAGATATTTTACATTCTTCTTAATCTTAAAACCCATTTATCCATCAATTCTGTTTGATTTTCTATATTCACATTTGACACTTTGGTCTTCTGTTTATTAATCCTAAAATCTTTTAATTTGACCATTAAAATTTCAATTCTTTTAAAGGATCTTATAGAATCAACACCAAAACTTCTGCAAAAGTCCTTAAATTATAAATTTCTTTTTTAATCTGTACTCTGACAATCTCTCATCTTTTCTAATATTTCAATTCAATATTTCAAAACCAAAATGAACAAGAGAGGAGACAGTGGACATCTCTGTTTTGTTCTTTTTTGTATCTCTCAGGGTTTTGTTAGATGTTCATTAACAATTTTTATATTTTCTGTGAAATATAAAACAATCTTTTTCATTTTATAAATTCTCTTCAAAATTAATGCCTTCCAAAGCTGTGAACAAGAAAGCTGGGTTCACATTGTCAAAGGCCTCCTCTGCATCCAAGATCAATGAAGCCTGTTTTTCATTATCCTGCTCAAAATATTCCAAAATGTCCAACACACTGTTAACATTGTTCTTTAACTGTTTTTCAAGTAAAAATCCAGATTGATTCTTATGAATACATTCTTGCATGATTATTTTCAGGATATCAGCTAAAATCATTGTGAACAGCATGCAGTCAATATTCAATAATGATACCAGGCCATAGTTTCTTGTTAAAATCAATCTTGTCCGAATTTAGATATTAATGCTATTTTTGGCCTCTTTCCAACTCTCTGGCATCTATCCTCAAGGTAGGATAGAGTTCATTATGTTTTGTAAAGGTCATAGAAGTTTGTACTCAATATGTTCATAATAATCCAGTAATCCATCTGGTCCAGGCATCTAAAAATTGGTTAAAACTTTAATAATCTTTATTCATATTCACTAGAATCCAGTGGGGTTGCTCTAAATCTCAAACAAAATGCCTTCTCCAATAAAGCCAGATTATTGAGCTTTCTCTCCAGCTCTCTGTTTAACAACTTCTGTCTTATTCTCCAAAATTTCCTTTTCATCATTAATTTGTTTTACCCATCCAAACACTTTTACAGAGCTTTCCACCTTCTTAACTTCTTTTCTTTTCTCTTTACCAGTCTTTCATCCATCCATTTTTCAAAAGCTGTTAATTTATTATCAAGTGATTTGGCTAACTTATTGGCCAGTTGTTCAAACATCTTCTGAAGCAAAGCTGATGTATTACCTCTCTCTTCTAGTAATACTCCCCTCTTCTCCATTCTTGCCATTTTTCAGTGGTTGCCATTGTAATCCAAATATTAATCCACAAATGAAGGGTCACAAACAAGGCAAAAAGCAAAGATAGACTTCCACCACCATTTTTTTCTTTTGTCTGCCTCTGTCCTTAATACTTTTTGTCTCAAGTGACACTCCCTAGTTGCGGTCAGCATCACAGTCAGTGTCTCTGTAAAAACAGTCAGCATCACAATCTAGCTCATATTATCTTTATCTTTAGTTTTGTAAAATTCACAAATTGTTTGCACTTTTTAGTAGTAAACAAAAAAATTTCCCATCAGGGTCTGGTTTCTTAGTCTAATTTAATTCCAATTTGTTCAAAAGTACTTTTACTTTTTTTAAAAAAATAATCTTTCAAAATAACTTTTCTCTTTTCTCATTTTAAACTTTCTTTCGTCGACTGTTAAAGTTTTTGCTGAAAGTTTTTAAGTCTTTAAAACCTTTTTCTTCTTTATTTTTTTATAAGAAAGAAATTCACCAAGTGAGAATTTCTTATTCTCCTGCTCAGAAAATCTCTGTTGATATAATAGTATGTGGAAAAAGCTTTGGGAGACTGGGCAAAGAGTTGTGCCAAAGATGCTATTTCAAATGGCAACTGGACTTTGTTTTTCCTTGAAGATGTCAGAAGGAGGAGAAGATGTAAAGGAGACAGGGGAAAAACTAAATATTCAGACTTACAAGATTCTGTTAATGAAGCTTTAAAATGAAGGAAAATTAGCTCATTTGGTTGTGTTGTGTTTCCTGTCTGGTCTGCTTTCCATCATGCAAATCTCTTATCTGACCATTTCCTTGACAATGTCTTTTGCTCAGTCTCCCAAGGTCTTTCTCACACACCATTACATTTTTGCTGTAAATTAATATAAGTTAGTTACATTTGGAAGTGATTGAGAAATGATGGCTCCATTACAGTTCTGAACTTGATTGAAACCCATCAGCTCATGGCTGCTCAACTCATTAGCTGAATGTAAAAACCTCAATTTCTGCATTCTGCTTATGAGGAGCAGCTGTACAGAGTGCAAGCGGGTGATCTCATAATCTTTCCTTTTTCTGGAGAGACTTTGCTGGCCAGAATTCATCCTCTGGCTGCTGATCTCTACCACAATTCTATATCCCTGCTCCTTCAAGGGACATCTAGTTCGCCATGATCCTCACTGGCAATCCCAAAATAAATGTATTCCTAATATTATTTTGCTGAACAAGCACATCCCTTGAGTCAAGCAATGTATTTTAAGGTAGTGTTCAAGCAGTAAATTATCTGTCTGTATTACATAGCATGGGAAATTATCATCTTAATTAAATACTCTCCAAATAATATCTACATGAAATGCAGGAGCAGTTCTGATTACAGAGCTGATTAATTAAATTACGATGAAAAATACAAAATAGATAAATACATTTATAGTGTCTTAATTTAACCATAATTATTTACACTCTGTAAAATCAATTTCTATCATATTTAAGTTATTTAAGTTGATATCAAATTGAAACCTTATAACACATCCATATACACCTTGTACTCCATGTGTAATGCAACAAGTGAACAATTCCATTCATCAAAAGTTTACTAAAAGCATGGCTAGCCAGGAGAACAGAAGATCGTAAGGAGCAGACAAAGATTAATTATACCTGTGCTCATACAGCAATGTTTGTGTTCAAAACAAATTATATTTGCTTGTGCTTAAACGATGCATAAATCTGATCCATGCAGATGAACGTGTGTTCAGGATGACTGAGCACACTTGTTTGAATGTCATATTTATCCCTGTATTTTGTCAGAAAATTAACTTCTTTGGAGTTTGTGCTTGAGCTGAGCATATGGTTGTTGATCTCTGGAGATGACAGTCTATCTGAGCAATAGCTCCTTATGGTTCCAGCTCTCCTCTGCTGGCAGATGCTTTGGGCTTTTCTACAATTAAGTGGAGATCATCACTGTTTTCTTTGAGCACTGCTGTGCCTTGTACTCTGAAGTGTTTTGTTAATCACTGTCTGCCTTCGACAGAAGCTGCCAAAGCTCTCATTAAGTTTGAATTTTGAGACGTCATGCTCGAATGATGAAGTTTCAACCCTTTTCTGCATGAATGGAATTGGCGGTGGAGAAGTGCCGGGGATGTGGGGGGAAGGACTCCAAAGTACATTTGTTTTACATTTAATCTGGAACAAAAATAAAATAGGAACTTTGCCTCTCAACTTTGTTTTAAACCCAGAAAAGACCTTGCTTCTGCTATTCCCTAAACTTAATAATCACAGGGCACTAACCTTGTCATCTGCAGGGCATACTCTGTTGCTTTCAATTAATAATCCATCACTGCCTTGTTCACAATTTGAACTTTAAACCTTCCTTCCTATACCAAATATTGTGCTCATTATTGTGTGGAAGTCATTGCAAATGACATGACAGATGCTTGACATCCTTTAAAGGATGACGTAGAAATGTATGCCACGATGGGTTTTTGATAAATTCTTATTGGATCAAAAATTAATGTTATTTTTGCCCTTCAAGAAAAATTGCCCGCACGTGTTTGCAAATAGAAAACAAAATGCATCTGTTGGTGGTTTAATGATTTGCAGCACGAAACTAAGTGTTTTGGGAAATACAGTATGAGAAGACATTGCCCATTTCTCATGGTGAATCTATTTGTTTCATCTGGATCCATAAAAGTATGCCTTAAAGAAAAAGTTAGACTAATTAACTGCATTGCCTAATCATTTTCAGTCATAAACTGTTTAAGAATTGATTAAGGCAAATACATAGCCAAGTATCTCAGAAAAATAATATTTTCATGATGAATAGGACAGTCCTGGTAACAATTCTACTTAAAAGTGTATTATTGAGTATAAGTGCTCAATTGGATTTGTATGCATGATTTTGCCTCTTAATATGCATGAAATACAGAGGTGTACAGATGTTAGGGAAGATTTTAAGACAATGCAAGATTCTCAAAAGGAGAATCTAAAGGTTGAAATTGGAAAAGGGGTGACAACAATTGCTATATCTGAAGATTTTGGGGTTCATTGCTATTGATATTGTTCATATAAAGGAGATATAGGCAATGTGTAAACCCCAAAGGGCTTTTCTGTAAATCTCAGGATTTCTCTGACTACAGTTGCTGAAAAACAGTGGAACAATTTCTACCTTTCAGACAGGAAATACATGAAGAGAGCCTGAACTCTGTGTATGTCCATGCTTTCAAGGTAAGTAGAATCCTCCCCCACAAAATGGCCCTCACATGACCATATTGGAAGATGATGTGAAAAGCCATTGCTTCTTAACGTTAATTCATTATCTCCTCTCTCTCTTTCTCTCTCTCTCCCCTCCCCTCTCTGTGTGCACTTTTAAGTTAGTGTTGACTTCTGGCATACCAGTTTACAATCTTGATTTCCTAAGGGCCACAGCATGAGCACAGTTCTACAGAAATTTCAAACCAATGTTGTCTTGCCCAAATTTATCACTGTAAGCATATGAAATACCTATTCCTTTGAGGAATATTTAAAGGCAGGATAATATAGGTGAACACACGAGATTATCATAATGTGAGTTGCGACCTACCTACATAAAAAGATCTAAGTCCAGCTGCCCTTCAATTCCATTCAGATTCTTGTGAATAGGCTTCAATAAATTGCTTATGCTGCAACCTACATGAATGGTCATGATTCTTTGTGCCTGACCGCATTGGTCTCAGGGTGCAAAATGCAAGTACAGGCTGTCCTCAACTTACAAACACAATTGAGCCCCAAATTTATATTGCTAAGTGAGAAATTTGTTAAGTGAGTTTTTCCCCATTTTATGACTTTTTTTAACCACATTTGTTAAGTGAACCACTGCAGTTCTTAACTTCCCTGTTAACTTCCCTGTTAACTTTGCTTGTCAGAAGGTCATAAAAGGGGATCACATCCCGGCAACTATCATCAATGTGAGTCAGTTGTCAAGCATTTGAATGTAAATAAGATGCCCACGGGGACCATGCTGCAACAGTCATAAGTGTGAAAAATTGTCATAAGTCACTTTTTTCAGTGCCGTTGTAACTTCAAACAGTCACTAAATGAACTGTTGTAAGTCAAGGACTATCTGTATCCAGAAACCATCCATTAGTTCCTATCTGGCATTCAGCTCCTATGTACTTACTGTATACCTACCAGCCTGGCAGCTGTTATCAAGAAAAGATAACGGTTCCTGAAACATCTGGTAGCTCCTAAGATTTGCAAAAAATAAAAAGTAAAAAAGAGAGAGAGCCTATGCATATATGCATACTTTTCACATATTTATCAACTTATTCTATAAGAGAGAATAAAGGTACTAAATCTGAACTTCTGATCCAGAATGTTCTATATATATATTTTTAAACTGGATACACGTCTTTTAAGTAAAAGGCAGATATGTCATGAGGCTTAACAGTGAAATATTGCAAGGCAGCATTGAGATGACACTGCTTGGTGGCCTCCTGCCATTGATCTACAGGCAGATGACATGCCTTTTTTTTCCCTTTAGAGATATGTGCCACAAAATACTACAATCCCTCTTGCTGCTTTATGCTTCATTTTTCCAAAAATAATACCTGGCTGACAAAGGGAGAAAGGCTTTTCTTTTTTGATATACAGAGCTGGTGATGACATTGCATGAAATACAGCTAACTTTGTGATAGTTGATATTGTCATAAGATGTCCATGATCACAGAACAATCTTTCACGCTATCAGCTTAGGCTGCCTGACTTGTAGCTGAAATACACGTGTTGCTGGCAGCAGCTGGAGACGTGACATCCATCATCATGTTTCCCACCCAAAAGAATCAGCATCAGAAAAATGGTATTCTGAATATAGAAATAGAAATCATAATCTCAAATAGTACAGGTAGTCCTTGACCTATAACCACATTTGAGCCCAACATTTCTGTTGTTAAGTGAGACGTTTCTTAAGTGAGTTTTGACCCCTTTGTTACGATCTTTCTTGCCACAGCTGTTAAGTGAATCACTACAATTGTTAAGTTAGTAACACCGCTGTTAAGTGAATCTGGGTTTCCCCCATTGACTTTGCTTGTCAGAAGTTTGCAAAAGGGGATCACATGACCCAGGGACACTGCAGCCGTCATACATATGAGTCAGTTTCCAAGCGTCCGAATTTTGATCACGTGACCATGAGGATGCTACAATGGTCATCAGTGTGAAAAACAGTCATAAGTCACTATTTTCAGTGCTGTTGTAACTTCAAATGCTCACTAGATGAACTCTTGTAAGTTGAGGACTACCTGTATATGATTAAATATGTTATTAAAGAAAGACCATTACTTATTTGCTTTTATAAGGTATCTCTGCCTATCATATACATACAGCATTATGTATGACACCTTAGTAGTGAGTTCTCTCTTTCCTGTGTG
>NW_015386478.1:193152-194939 GCF_001527695.2 Protobothrops mucrosquamatus
CCCAAGAAGGTAGACTTGACTAGGAAACTAATGCCATATAGGTCAGGACTACTTTTATGTAACAGTTATAGTAACAGAATCTTCCACTGGGACTGGGGAGTTAGTGATGGGAGTTAGTGATGGGAGCTCTGGCATAGGTGTATGTGATTGCTGTAAAAATTGTACTGACCTCAACATGCTTTGTTATTCCTGATTTCTTCCTAACAGAGGTGGTATACAATTTGGGCATTTTCCTGGATTTATGACTGCTGGTCAAGTAATAAGTGGAAGCATGTCCATAAAGGCTGTCACATAACTAGAATACTAATTGTCACCCTTTATGAATCAGAGTCACTGTTACTCAAGGCCTTCTCATCACCCAATTGGATGGTTTTAATGGTTCTATATAAAGATGTCCTTGCAGATCATCTGAAACCTTAAACTGGCTGAGCCTGAAGCGGTAGTAATAATTGTTGCCATTAAATTGATTCACATAACCTCTCTGCTCTAGAGACTGCAATAGCTGCCAATCAGCTTCTAGATACAATTTATGATTCTGAATATCACTTTAGTCCTTCTTGGCTCAGGACATGGGTTATCTCTGAGACTGCCTACTCCAAAGAGAATCTGCCTGTCTGGTAAAATATAGCAGAAGGATTCTGCTGAGGTTCCTGTTTCAAAAATAGTTCCATCTAACAGGACCTTCTCAATGGTGGCACCCTTTTTATAGAAAAAAATTACCTGCCTCTTGTCTAATCAGTTTCTGTAAATAAGTAAAGAATAAAGTTTTTAGAAGTTAGTTTTTGGTATCTGCATCTGTTTGTAATTTCCATTATAATTTATATTGTTTACTATTGTCATGTTGCTTTTAATCCTCTGCGTATACAACTCTGAACCCGTGTATACTACTCTGGGAGTAGACTGCCATAAAACATTAGAAATAAATAAAAATAAATAAAACTGTGCATCTGCAAAGTATGCATGCTTAACATGTTGTATATTTGTTAGTTTATATATTTAATTATCTTAGTTCACATGGAGCTAGAATATCAGTGAATATATTTAAACAGATGACATGACACCAGTTTTTATTTAAATATTAGCTTGTAACAAAGAAAGCATGAATAAGCATAACAGCCTAGCATGTGCAGTAACTTCTAGGAAACAGATGTTATGTGTTTATTTTATTTATTTCCATTTATAGTCCACACTTTATCAACAATATGCCACATAAGGAAATAGTAAAACAAATCAATGTTAACCCCCCTAGTTGCTCACACTCTTTTTCAAAATGTGGGCATATTCGGTAAACATTCTTTCTTCCTTGGATCACTCTCTCACTACATGTCTTCTTGTACATTGGTGACCTTAACAAGATAAAACCTGTGGGTTTCCCCATACATTAATCTCATAGTAGTCCAGGCAATCCTTAACTGTCACTGAGGTCTTCAATTGTCAACTCTGTAGGCTTTGCTCTCTTGGGATGGACAGAATATGCCCCACACAAGCTATTGTTTCTCAGCTATGTGATATGGTTCCTGAAAATTACTTCTCTTATGAAAGAAAAAATATTCTGATAGTGACACCAGAATTCACTGTTTCTATGAAACTAAGTGGTTTCCCTCACTCTTTCTATGAAACTGGATTTGGACCAAGTCGCTAGCTTTTTTCAACCAATTTTTATGTGCTTTGTTCTAAATGTTTGGCCTTATTGTTATGTCCTGGGCCTGCCTATCATTCAGCAGGCTCAAAAATGTTGCAAAAGGTCCCTGGCAAACCACAAGGCTGCCCGGGACCAGACTGGCTGT
>NW_015386478.1:195582-227301 GCF_001527695.2 Protobothrops mucrosquamatus
TTGGTGTGATGAGCGTGCAAATTTTCTGCCTTTCTGCAAACTGAATTATTAGTTGGCTTTACTCCATAAACACAAGGTTGAATTAAGACCAGTTATCACAATTCTCTCAAAGATTGTGTCAGCATTCTGAAAATCTGTTGTAATACCTACAATTTATCCAATATCTGTGGTCCCCTAGAACTTTCATTACATGAATTGTATTGTCAAAGAGCCTTTTTTTAACTACAATTATGCAGAAGTCATGAGCGGCTTTTACTATTCTAGGGTATATGAGGAAGGGGCTGCCAGTTTCGTCTCCTCATTGTGAAAAACAAATCACTTCCGTTGTTGTTGGCTTTGTCTCTAGCCAACAAAGATTCATTATCTTAGATGAAGTCTCATTCTACCAGAGCCACTGCCAATTCAGCTGCCTTCTTTGCTGATGTGCCTTTTTCTAATCTGTGAAGTCCTCCTACTTAGGCTCAGTCCTCGACATTTATAAAATATGTGTGGATGTCAAATCTTAAGGCCCTCTATATTTTGGCACATTTAAGGTTTTTAAAAACCTTAAAAAATGGCACCTGCTTTCATGTGCTTTTAGACAACCTTGCTATTCAGACATAAATATAGCACATATAGACTATGAAGAACAAGTTACGTAACTATGTAACTGGATTATCTGTGCATTCACACTACTCAGCCATGCCTTTCATAGATAGTATATTTCACAGATATATTTAGTGGTTTTCTTAGGTTGCTTAGGCAATCTTGGAAACTAAGAAAAGATGATGAAACATAGCACTATAGTTCCTGTCAAAAATTCTTCAGAACATTCTAATGTGGCTTCAGTGTAACGACCTTATCCACATTTGTACATACTTAGACGACAACTCAAGGAAACCTAAATTACAGGTAATCATCTTTTCCTATCTGAAATACTATGCAGATTTAGTAATCTATAGGCCTAACATTCAACAGCAAAAAAATATACAGTATATACTTTGAACTATCTTTAGCAATAATAAAAAACTAGGAAATTCTATTTCTACACAAAACAATCAGTTTCAAGCAGCCAAGATCTGTTCAATACATTTTATGCATCCAGCATTAGTAACATAATACAGTTATTTAAAGAAAAAAACCTATGAATTCACTATAATGAATACTGTGGCAGATATACTTTTAGACAGAGGGAAATTGACTAGCAAGTGACAGAAAGCAAATATTGTGTTCTCCAAAGATGGAGATAACATTCTGGAGTTTATTCTCACCAGTCCTTGTTTATCCAGGGACAATGGTTGAAAACAAAAAGAGACTCCAAACCCAAAACTCAAGCTAACATAAAATAAAAGGTCCAACTAAGAAGGTAGCAATAATTTGAAACTTATTCTGCCCTACACATAGACTCAGTAAGCCTTCCAACCTCAGTTGTGGGTATAAGTAACTCCTTAGCAATAGCAATGGCAATAGCAGTAGCAATTAGACTTATATACTGCTTCATACTGCTTTATAGCCCTCTCTAAGAGGTTTATAGAGTCAGCATATTGCCCTCAACAATGGGGGTCCTCATTATACTAACCTCAGAAAGATGGAAGACTTAGTCAACTTTGAGCTGGTAGGATTGAACTCCTGGCAGTGAGCAGTGAGTTAGCCTGCAATACTGCATTCTAACCACTGGGCCGCCATGGCTCCTTACTTATATAGTCTCTGGTCCTCTTCCTGTTCTCTGAGGAAGTGGTTCCAAGTTGAGGAACCAGCTCTCTTCTTTATGTGGGTAATGAGTTGAACCTAGGCCACGAAGCAGAGAAAGGAGGGGGCTTTGTTTAGACAGGCCTGGTAATCCAGAAGGTGCTTTTTCTGCAGCCTTTTCTTTGTCTTCTTCTGGCATCCTCCTTCGGACTTCTTCTCCAATTCTCCCCCACCCTTCCATCTTGCTTTATTTTAGGGTAGCCTTTAGGCTCAAACAGACACTAAGTCTGCTGAAACTCACATTCTGCTATGGTTACTTATTCAAAAGGAGGCTGGTGTTTGTTTACCAACAACTATGTGGAATGTTTATTGTGTGTCAGATTTTATGTTGCCCAGTATTGCAATTTTTTCCTGTTTGGAATAAAAAAAAATACTTTGATATAAAAATTTAGGTTTAAAGGAAGATAAGAAAGCAGCTTCTTCTGCTGAGGGTAGAGTGATCTATTTCAATACTGCTGTATAGATATGTCAAAGTTTCATTCCAACTATTGAACACATTTATAATATTCATTGTAGTAAAAACCAACAAAAAACAGAACAACAATAGGACCTTGTAGCTCAATAGTGAATTAGTTGTTCATAATAGAAACTAATGTTTCTGCCACTTATTGACTGATCCATCCATGAGGAATATAATCAATATCATTTTCCTATACAAGATAATGACAAGAGATCCTACCAAGATTTGCTAGCCAAACAGTAATTAGTTGTGATTTCTTCTGTTGGCAAATTAAATCTAAATTGAAGGCTTCCCATACATGTCCAGAATTTCAAGGATAAACATAAGGAAACAAAAATAAAGAAAACTGCTGTGTGGAACATCTACAAACATAAAAGACTTTTGGGCTATGCAGAAGAGAGATATTAGTTTTTAGTATCAGATCTTCTGGAAGTGGCCTTGTAAAACAATTGCTGTGCAGATATAAGGAGATGGCTATCTCCATTTATTCATACAGGGCCTGACCTTGAATGCAATTGCTTAGAAAGTGGCAGAAAATTATATCCTTGCCAAAACCACCTCTTAACAGACCTTCATTTGCTGCTAAAATTGGGCTCTATTTTCTTCTATGTAATCCTTAGGGCAGATTGGGGCATAAATGCACAAATGGGTCAATATTACATCACAGCTCCTGAAATTGTTAAGATTTTGTGATTAATATTCATTTGTTTACATATCCAGGTTTATTGTGTAACGTGTGCAATGACATTTAGTTACACATACAGTAATTAAATGCTTAATAATTTTATTTATGGATTAAATATATTTAATTAACTTCAGTTCCTGGTACATTCATTTCAGGATAGTTCCTTATATACAATGATTCTGTGAGCAACCCTCAGAAATAATGTTCAGGACAGATGAACAAGACTGCCATTTAGAACAGTCTTACATCAGGGGTGTCAAACTCGCAACGTCATGTGACGTGTTGCGACATTTCACGACTTTTTTTCCATAGCCAGCAATGGGGTGGGTGCAATTTCGCTATGATGCATCCGGCCCATGGGTCAGCAGTTTGACACTCCTGGCTTACATGGATAGTTACATACAGCATACATACATAGGCATTGGGTTAAATGTTGAAATACTAAGAATTCAAGGAACCTAATGCTTGCTTTTGTTAAATTCTTTCAGACATTTGCTTGAATGGAGCAGCACATATATAGATTATTTACATAACGTCTGTTGCATGCATCGTAGTGTGGGCAATAGACCTGCCTGTATAGCACAGGCATTAGCTTTGGTGATAAATGCCTAGTTCTTCCTTGAGAGGATTATTAAAAGAGTTCTCTAGAGGGCAAAAATGGTGGAAGCCACACATTTAATAGTTCAGGTACAAAGAATCAGATTGTGCCAGTTGGCAAAAGTTAGCAGGAAGCTGTCACAATAAATGGCAGCAGCTGCTCATAGTTCTAAAGAGTATGTCCCAGTCAGAACTGAAAACTGATGGCATCTACATTAATACTACCTTAATAGTCCATCTGCTACTCCATAGGGTCCCTAGCTGTTGTATGGAGTCACAGGCATTTGACAGGCAGTCTCTGTATGCCAGATGAGCATTGTGCCAAATGTTTGAGGCTGTCTTGTATCATTCTGTTCTGTCAAACTTTCCCTACTCATATATCAGGTAGGGAGTTATGAGAGTTTTTACAAAAAAAAGAAGAAAAAAAAAGCTACGCATCATTGCTTTTAGCATCAGGGCAGCCAGGAGTTTGGAAGGAAAATTGTTTTGTTTACTCCCATCTCTTTTTATTGACAAGACACAGAAAATAACATTGGCTTCCTCTTAGCTTTTAGTGGCTGTGTTAACAAAGGATAGAAAGGATAGAAAGAAGCTTTACAGCAACATCAATCACTAGTTTGACTTTGCATTTCATAAACTCAGGTAGCAATGAAAGCACATCCAAAAATCACAGTAACCTCAGGAAAAAAAATTAAGCAATATACTAACAGAACGAGGTCATTTTAAAATTATTCACTGCACAACTATGTGCCAGCCTTGTTATATATCATTTCATGCAAGAGCATGTGTAATCTTTGTACATATCTTTAGAACTTTTTGCAACTATGCAACACTGCCACATTTTTAGAAGTACAAAAAATAAAAGCATATAGAAAAGCTAAGTAGCACCTAAAGCATTCAGAAATGCCAGAATGTAGAAATTAATCTTTCCATAGACCATTATAATTCTTTGTGATACATTATTAGTGCATTGTGGTATAAATCCTTATGTAAATAAAAAAGTCTACCATATCAAAACTTTATTATTGTATCATGTTATTATACACAGTCAACTATCATGTTTTCTGCTGGAAACAACCTGGAGTGATGCAGCGATCTGTTCAGTAAAACAATACAGTATTAGAACTTTTGCTATCTAGTGTAGGAAACTTTTTACTTCATTATGATGCACTTCTATATTTGCAAAGAAAATAAATATAAATATAAATCTCCAGTTCTCCCTCATCCCATACAATAAAGATCTGTAGACTAACTCTGGACATTTAATCATCCCATGGAAAGGGAGAAATGCTTAAACATCATATTTGCTTGAAGTAATTCCAAGAAGATTCAATATGCTTATTCCCAAACCTACTTAGTATAGCATCATCTGTACTAAAAACCACCACAAGAAACCTGGAGTATTGATGATCCTAAGTATTTACAGTACGTAGAATTTATTTTTATTTTACTGAGAAGTTTGTCTTCCAAAAACACTTTCACTGTAATCTAGAAATAGATTACATGTATTTCAAGCATAGCTTCTTCTAAATAGTGCAATGGTGGAAGCAGATTCACATGTAAACTTACTTTATTACATAAACATGCTTGTTCCTTTAAAATGAATGCTGAAGCAGCTTTTATTTTTATTTTTTTTTATTGCTGTTTATATTCCTTGTGTTTTGTTAATAAACTTAATTTAGAAGAGTGCATTCTAATCTGGTTGGTTTACAATAAATATTTTATGATCAGAGGATTTGACAACTATTAGTTAACTTATAGAGGTTTGAATGAAGTTGACTATCTCTAAAAGAGTTCTGGAGTGCTATTAAATTAGTGATTATTGTTGTTGTATATTTACCATTGAGAAAGATTCTTTTTTTCTTCTGCCTCACTTTGGGAATTATGGATCATGTATCTTCTGATTTTGACGAGTTGTTTCCTGTTTTATCGGCAAATGAAATGGTTTCGCTAGCTCATTTTGTAGCTGTAGTTTAGCTCTTTCAAGTTACTCAGGAAATATTCTAAACTTCCTAGGAGAGTTTAATGAATAGATATTAGAAGTTAACAACATTATAATTTACTAATGTGTTTATATCTACTTGAACAATAAATTACAGAAAAGCTCTACTAGCCTTTTAATTACTAATGACCTTTAGGATATTTTAGTATGGATTTAATTTCAACTATAAAGCTGAAGCAACTTCACCACCATCTGATTCAATTTACTTAGTGATCCCATGAGAGTACAACACAACTCTAAAGGTCCTCAGGGGTGTCACTTTTTGTTGAGTAAGAAATCTAATTTTCTATTGGAGTTGTGATATAATTTTACTTTATTGTCATAAACACAATGAATATTTGTTAAATGGACATTAATGCACAATTCTATGGTTTCCCCCCCCCAAAAAAAAATGGGGGTTGGAAATAGTTCTGCTTTCTTTAAAATCTTCTGAAAATAGTCTGGTGTGTATGTTTGTGATTTTAAACTATTCTTTTCATGTTCCGGAGTTTTCTTTTCAAGGTAGAAGTGCCATAATAGAAGAGATTTTTCTTCGTGGTTTTCCAAAATACCATAAACATTATATTATATGAGAATGCTAGATGAAATTACTGGGAAAAGCAACCTGCTGGTGGCATTACTATGGGAAAAATAAATCTGTAAAATATTTTTACATGAAAACATTGACTTTTTCTTTACCTTTTCAAAGGCTTTTTAATTAACTCCCCCCCCCCACACACACACAAACTTCCTTTATTAATCTATGTTAGTCTGTATAGTATGGACTGTTAAAAGGGAACATTTTACAATTTGGCTTCATGGTAGTTTTTTAACTTTGTTCTCACACTGAAGTGACTGGATGTACAACATGCAAATGTTAAATCTCCTGATGAATCTAAAATTAACATGAGCCACTACTGTCTTTGACTGACACCTTTTGGATCTTTTCAAGCTTCTGCAAACTACTGTGTGTAGGCACTTCTAAAGAAATTGTCACTCATTTTAGCCACTCAATCAACATTTGTCACATTTTTGCATACTTTTATGAAAAACCCAACCTGGCACACCAGATGTGGCAAATTTATGGAAATGTAATATTTTCATGCTGAAATGCCTTATGCAACAGAAGAGGGCAGTGCGTAATAAGCTTGGTCTGCAGCACTATGTATCAGACATAAAACCTTCTCCTTTTATAACCCTCTGTCTTTTGAAACAATCAGCCATAACAACTTCATCCATATTGTTTCTCTTTGGAGGCTTGATAAATAGCTAGTCAACTTAAAATATCGCAAATCACATTCCCTTTTGTCACTTTCCTCTGACAGATAATGTAGGATTAATATATGAAACAATATTTAGAGCATTCCTAGGTTATCAATGAACTGAATGTTACCAAGATTTGCTTGTAGTCTCTGAAGTCACGCATAAGAGGAATCTCACTTATTTGAACCTCTGTATCTCTTGCTGATTTGACTGTTCACCAAGTCTGTCAAGTAAACAAAAATATTATATGGTACATATTTTTTTAATCCGTTCTTTGTTATTTTTTATAAATAACTCAACCTAATAACTCTTCTTCCTTCTTTTTTCCCCACAAAAACAACCCTGTGAGGTGAGTTGACTGTCCAAAGTCACCCACCCTAAAACTTAGTCTTCTGGTTTCTAGCCTGGTGACTTAACCACTAGACCAAACTAGCTTTCTATTTTTTTTCATATCTTCATATTTCCTCTTAGGATTCTTGTTTTCTGTTACTGGATTAAGGTTTCAAGAAAAATAGAATAATATTATCTTCATATCAAGAAATAGATGTTATCTTAGTACTATTCTTTCACTTCCCATAATCATTTTCAACCCTTCTCCAAACGTTTACAAATGCTCATTATTATTCCAGTTTGCTCTCTGTTGTGATAGATCTATTCAAAAACTTCAGAAGATGATGGGTTTGGAATATGAGTTTCTGTGATTTGACATAGCTGCTGTTCTGCTGGTGTATGTCAGCAAATGGAGTGAGAAAAGATAGGAAGAGGCTCAATTCTGGCATTAAAGGACAGCTGTGCTGTCATGAACGCTGATGAGTTGTCCACCCGTGGTATATAGAAATCTAGAGCCCTGGGCAAAAATCACCTCCTTAGCTGCTGGGGAACATGCTGCCAGTCTAACTAAAAACTGGAGAGAGAGAAGGAAAGGAGAGAAAATGGAAAATGGAGTTGTGTGAATATGTGGAGCAGTTGCCAATTTCTCATCAGAGAGGAGAAGAAAAATCCACAGATGACTGTCCTAGAAAAGGGGAAGACCTGGAGAGATGACATTTTCATTCAAGATCCCAAATTGGGGGGGGGGAGGAGATTGTCCATCATTGGCAAAATCTTGGTAGGAGATCCTTTCCACAACAGAGAAGTAATAGGTATTCAGCTGACAGGTCTAGGAGAAGGTCAAATTGTGATGGGCTCATTACAGTAAATCCAGCTGATTCCTTTGCCTTAATAAGTCCAGAAATGCAGGAGAAGGAGAGAGAGAGTGAAAGAGGTAAGAAGTAGAATGGATGTGGGGGCAGGAGGGGGATAGTCTCTGGGATGGAGACCTAGAGAAAACCTGGTACTGGGTAAACACAGAGATTGTATTGTATTTACCTGTAGTAAAAACTTATACCTGTAGTAAAAACAGTAAAAAGCATGAAAGCCTCCACTTAATTGCCATCTTGCAAAGCAAAATACTTATCCAGTCTCTCTCCACTTCCAAATCCCATCACACTTTGATAGTGGAACACCAAGATGGTTGATGATATAAACTATTTATTTGGAAAACATTTAAAACATCAGCACTTTAATCAAATAGTTACTTAGCATTTTATCAGATCTTTTCCTGTAAAGAGTTTTCTAGATAAATTTCCAATAGCCTTTGTAGTTGTCACAACTTTCAAAAAATGTAATTTACTTCTTTCCAAAAAACTGCAATCAGAAATCCTAACTTTTTATTAAATAAATTCTTGAATGGTCAGAAATAAAAGAAGATACATAATAATAATTTCAGTAAGAGGTACTCAGAAATAAGTCCTTTATTTTTCAGCCTAACCTGATTTATTCAGGAAAGTAACTTATACTAACAAGTGGAAGTTTTCTTTCAAATTCTTATTTTGACCAGTCTCTTGTTATACAGGTCATCCTTGAGAAAGACATGGTGCTCTTTCAGATAAACTAGAATTACTTTGATTAATGGTGGACTTTCCAGATAATTAAAGTGTTACTATAACTCTGCCCGTCAATATGAGGATTTAAATTAATTATCTTATATTGGTCTCTAATTAAATAAAGCAGATGGTACCTGGAAGATGGTTACCTGCTGTTGGAAAAGCAAGCTTGACCTTCTTTCCCATGAAGAGGTCTGGAAAAGAAATAGTGGTAAGCATCAAGGCAAAAGTCAGATAATAAATAAAGTAGAATGGAAACAGAACTTTCTAGGGATGGAAAAGGATCAACTTTATCATTCCTTCCTCCTATGTTTTGGGAGTTTCCTTTTCTAATAGGCCCAAAATTGATGTTGTCAGTTGACTGAAACTAGGGAGGTTATTTTTGAGAACTGGGTGTTTTCTCACCTCTGTTTTTTATCCATTCTTACTCTCTCCATGGGGTTATACGTCTTACATTTTATATTTATGTATGTGGCATTAATTCAAGATTGAATTCAACAGTTCAGTTGTAATTAGTATTAAAAATGGCAGTACTTTCCTGCAAATAAATATTTTTGTAATTATTTTTTCAAATGTTGAGGGAAAAATAGGCTACGGAAAAGGCACATTGATTGCAAATGACAACATGAAACTTGAGTAGAAGTAGTTTATTTTACAGATAATTGTGCGGCAATTTATTTCAACAAGCAATTTCTTTGGTGTAAGATGGCTGCATAATTTCTTAGATTTAGTAATTTATGACTTTGTATTGATAACAATCAACATTTCAATACAAACAGTACTGAATTCTTTTCCTATTGTAGAAAACAGACGTTGATTTTATTTATCCATAATGGTTGCATTTGTATCTTAAGGGTGGGTGGGGGTAGAAACTGAACTACTATTTTCATCACAGAAAATAACACAAAGTAAATGCACTTCTTTTAGCATTTGAAGGAAACATAATTTTTTTAAGAGAACCAAGCTGTATAATTAATTTTAATCTGTATTTTATTTTTCTAATAATGACAGTTCAGCATGCTGTAGAATTTAATTATCCATTTCAGATTAAAGAGCTAAAGTGCAAGAACCTTTTTTAAGAATAAGTGGAAAGATTTATAAAAATAATTTGTATCCACTTGAAAAAAATGGGATTGTTACTGAACATTTTCTTCTACAAAATCCTTGGCAGTTTACAACATGACATTTTTTAAATAAATGGCCTTGTTCTATACGAACCTCACTGAAAATATAACTTAAAAGAGAGAATTATCCTTATTTCATTTTTATTTTGTACCCTCCTCCCCCCAAAAACCCACATCCCACACATATCAGAAAAGGATACAGTAAAAGGATGCACTTGTCTCCTGAGGCTACTGTTCAGTTACATGAGAACTGGATGTTTCTCTACATCACCAAGAACTATAATTTCTTTCTCACTGAAGAGTTCCCAGTTATTTACAGTTTTACAATTATGAACAAAAGAAGGAATTTACCTTACTTTGTCCAAACACAATCTTTAGGAATTTCATAATTAATCATTAATAGAGAAATTGGAAATACTCTTTCCGGTTTTCTTAGGCTAGTCACTAAATGTTGGAGTTAATGGCTTTTGTAGGTCAATGCTTAGTGTCAGAAAAAGTCTATCTGAAAATTATATTGTAATTGCGTTGTTGGTAGCTTTTAACTGTATAATCCAAGAAATCACTTATTCCAATCTCCTCTTAATCTAATATTGGCATGAAGAGTATATGTACAGGTATGACAGCCTCAATCTCTTGACTGACTTCCTTGTAACTGACCACCAATAGCTTGCAGCTATATAACTACTCTGAGGAATTATGAACTATTTCATGCAGATGCCTCACAATAATCAGACATGCCCCACTCTCCTTTATCCATGAGGATAAAGATTCCACGAGGATTACCTTTTCTTCTCCAAGCCTTTCATTCTCACTGTTCAACTCCTGCGTAATTTGCTGCAAATCTGCAGGTTCCTGAAGAGTTGCTTGAAGTTCTTCCGCTGTGCTATGCTGATTCTCTTCCATCTGATGAATCCGTTCTGTTAAAGGATGCTTCGCTGGCGTTGCCACTGCTGCCTTTTCTTTATGTCTCTATGCTTGGCAGTCCTTCTGACTCTGAAGACGATGGAGCATCTAAAGCATCGTCACTGGATGTGAGCGGCTGGTACACTTCACTGCACTCACTATCTAAGTTATCCATGGAGTTACTGTGTTGATTGTCCATCAAAATGTTCTCATCCTGACTTAGATCTTTCATGGAACCAGGAGCGGAACCTTCTATGGAAGAAGTAAGAGTTTCTCCACCATCGCTGTGGCTTCCAGTTGTCATTTCTGGGCTCAAAGACTGGTAGCCAAACAGCTTTTCAACAACTAATCAAGGAGAGAAGCAACCTAAGGAGAAACTTTCTGACAGTTAGAACAATTAACCAGTGGAACAACCTGCCTCCAGAAGTGGTGAATGCTCCAACACTGGAAGTTTTAAAGAAGAAACTGGACAGCCATTTGTCCAAAATGGTATAGGGTTACCTGCCTGAGCAGGGGGTTGGACTTGATGAACTCCAAGGTCCCTTCCAACTTTTTATTATTATTATTATTATTATTATTATTATTATTATTATTATTATTATTATTATTATTATTATTATTATTATTATTATTATGTTCTCCTTTTGGGGGCTATGGGGCAAACTCACGTAGTTGGGGACCAGGCAGGAGTGGGGAGGAAGAATAGTTCAGACTTCCCATGTGGAGGCCCCTCATAACAACAATCAGATTTAACCAGGACCTACAGTAATTGTAAAGTACCCTTTATGGATGTGCTATCTCAGTCTTAATTTTTTATCCATAGTATCTTTCTTAGAGGGATGTTAGAGGGATCCAGCCTTAGATTTTCCTGAGGAGTTGAAAATGATGATGATGGTGAAAACGATGATGATGATTTAAAATACTTGCTGTTACTGTGGCTTATTTTATTGTTGTTGTTTTTCCTCTGATTTTAGGAGATTTTTTTTTTTAGTTCCAAACTTGAAGTGCAACAAGACAAGAAAACAAAAACAAGAATACAATCCTGAAAATAATAAGATTTTAATAAACCAAAGTGAGATTTAGAGTTGTACCTAATAGACAGAGGTAAATTTAGCTGCCCAACCCATTTCAATTTTTTCTAAATATTTTGGTGCATCAATCAACATTTCAATGTACCAATCCAGATATAGGCAAGGCATAGCGCCACAATGAAATTAGCAGACAGAACACATTCCTGAGAATTATCATCCTAAAAGCAAATTCACTAGAAGCCTGCACAGCGAAGAAATGAAATTTATATGCAGAAACATGTTTGCCATTTTTATAGTTAAAACACTGATTAATATAGATACTTCATTGCCAAATTTACAATCTTTTATACAAACTTTATTTTGGTAGCTTATGGTAGAATAAAAATCAATCGGATCAAATCTGCTATTATGATCATGGAATAATAATTGCTGTATGACTTCCTATAAATTACAAAGATTTCCATTTTATGCCTCAGTCCAAGGCTGCAAATTTTAAGCTATTTGAAATCCTATTTTGATGAAAAATATATGAATATTCTCTCTCTCTCTCTCTCTCTCTCTCTCTCTCTCTCTCTCTCTCTCTCTCTCTCTCTCTCTCTCTCTCTCTCTCTCTCTCTCTCTCTCCTTTTTCTGCACAAACGATGAAATCAATATACCATCTTTAATGCTGGAGGAACATCACTGTAAACAAGTTATTGATGTGAAAAGTCATTTATACCTGACACTGGAGATAGATCGTGATATTATTAATTTAACTGGCAGTTGTATAATAAGTGCAATGCAAACCAACTATCCATCACCTGTAAAGTTCTGCACATTTTGTGGAGCTAATTCTATGGTATTTTGACAGCACAAAATCACTCTTAATTTGTCAATTTTAAATGTTCTCAACAAGAAGTTCAAGTCAAGGTGAAGGTCTGGTGATAACTCATGTTATCTACTAGACGATTTAGTTATCTCATTCCTTTGTTTGGGAAAGGGAATGCAGAACTTTCATGCATTGATTGCAAAATATCAAAAAATTAAAAACATATTATTTTTAGTAAGCAATATTTTAGTAAAATTAAATATGTTTTCCTGTGCAGTATTTCTCATATACATGTGTGTGAGAATAATGCATAGCTTACTTAGGAAACTTACTAGTAGGTGGAAAGGTTTAACCAAACAGTTGCAATTAGTCCTTGATTAATGATTGCCTCATGTAGCAACCATTCAATTACCATGCTCATGAACAAGTAACTTTATGACCAATCCTTGCATTTTATGATTTTTGAAGATTTGTAAAACAAAGGAGAGCTGAAGTAAGATAATCACGTTAGAGTTTCACTTAGCAACCACTTGCTAAGTGGTTGCTTAATGACTGAGTGGCTGGTCCAAATTACTTTTGAAAATTGTCTGCTGTTTGACTTGTGTCTATACATTGTGATTGCAGTCAACAAGAAATGAAAGAGTTGTGCTTTCCTAGTGCTGTAAAACAGATGAACACTTCTCTCTGATATTTTCTTTTTTTCTTGTATAATTCAGATCCTTTACACCTCATTCTGACACATCAGGAATCAATTTTTCTTCATTGCTCTAAAGTCTCCAGTCACACTCCTTCACTCTTTTCGGGCAAACCAAAATTTCCACTTTTACTTTTTTCTGCTTTTGTTAATTATAGCTATAATGATATATGCAGTTACTGTATATTTTAATTGATGCCATTGTTAGTGGATTCAAATACTTTGAGGCTTATTTTTAATATCCTTATTTAGTGTTTCAGAAATGGCATTTTTTTTCTACTAATCAAAAGATGCAGCAGTATGTTCTGAGATTCTGTGTATATTATAATAATATCTTGCATTGTTCATATTATAGTACTGAATTCATTGGTAAAATATTTTTTCCTTTTCCTTCTTAGTTTGTATATTTTTAGTTTATCCTTTAATTTTTTAAAAAAATAAAGTATTTTTGTTACAAGAATAGAGATATTAAATAAATTAAAAATCCTTATTGTTTACTAATATGCCCAGAATTTCAGCAGCTTTATCTTGTGGCATTCAATGTAACTTGTTTCTCCCTTTATTTTTTAAATGTATTTTAATGCATTTTATTTATATAACAATCATTCCCAAAAAGCTCTTGGTGGCTAAGAGTTTAAATAAAATACTAACTAAACCCACCCATAAAATAAAACCCATCCTTCAAGAATGCTAAATAAAGTCACCCATAAAATAAACCAAATATAGTATGAACACTATACAGAGAAAATATGTCAAAAAATGTCTCCACAAATTTATGTCTTCAATCACAGTATGCTGTCATCCTCTGCTTGAGGGAACTGCCATGTCTTAACTGTCAAATGTCTTAACAATCTGGAATGGAAAGTGTACATTGGAGGGTGTGGAAGTGGTGATCGAAAAGGCCCAGTTTTGAGATCCTGCCAAGTGGTATCCTGTTGTAGACAGATCTGGAAAGAGCAGATAAATGCAGGAGAAGGCAATCCTGCAAATACTATCCTGAAACTAACAAGAAATAGAAACTTTCACATTGCTATTTGAAGAAAAACAAAACGAAACCTGCACAGGCTGCACATAATAAAAGTAGGAACTAGAAAGACGTGTATAAGAAAGCAAATCATTTCATAGTACTCCTTATAGAACTTCAGAGGAGAAACCAAATTTGCTTCTTTCTCAGGACATCCATTCTAAGCTTCTTAGTTTCTGATCTGAAATAGAGATGGATGATTCACCTGCTAGAGATGATAATCAGAAACACAGGGACCAAATGAAACAATACATGAAACAATACACTGATACCACATGTTCAATTAGAAAATACATTATTAAAGTTAGTGATTTGTCCTGTTGCTCGCTGGCAGTAAGCTTTGGTCAATGTATAGGAATGATACGTTTGGAGCATTTCTAAATTTTGTTTTCACCTAATTAATATCAAAGATGGTGATATATTAGAAAAGCCAAGCATCCAAGAAAGGTCCAACTCAGTTGTAACAAGGTAGTAGTTCTCTTTTCTCTGATCTGGTGACTCCTGTAACTCACTACAGGATGTATGGGTTAGAGAAAGCAATTTAGTGGAAAAACCTAGACATTGTGAAGTGAACTTTATCCAAGCTATGAACAGCTGTTAGTGGCAGATTTATTGCAAGAGTTTGATCTTGAATTTTAATGTTTTCTTTTCCAAGACAAATATGACGACTACCTTTTATAAAGTAGCTAAAGCTGTTGTTTTCTGTGTTTATAAAACAGAGGAACTTACACCCAAATCTGATGCTGTAGAATGGCAGGATGGAAGTCAGAGCAAGATAGATATAAAATAGTATTAAAGTAATATCTTGATTTGAATCACTAAAAAGGCACAAAAGCTGAGCAGATTTTCTTCAAATTCATACTTGTTCACATATTGATAACCTTTGAATTGCCCCAACTAAAGTACTACTTCAGTGTTAATTCTGAGTTTCCCTCCTAATGGGCCAATAAACATAAAGTGGTAGTAAAAACAATCATATTGCCCCAAATTATTCCAGAACGATTCCTCAAATTATTCAGGCAAAATTAAAACCAAGTCTGATTTTTGTATCTCTATATTTGTACTTTATTCTTATTATTTTTCTGCATTGATATTTTCTAGCTCTAATTCTTGTTCTTTTTTTAAACTAAGTAGGCAAGCAAGCATCTTTCTGAAGTAATATCAATGTATCATCTTTAATTAGTCAGCAAGTAATTAATGAAGAGACTATCTCAATGCTACAAACATCCAGTTTTAGAATCATCAATGTTATGCAGCAAGTTTATCTGCATGTTCTTTTCAGTTTCATATTATAGATTTTAATTGGCCTATCTTTAATATGCCATTTTCCAATCTGCCCATTTTTAATGTCCCCATTTTATTTTAATATCCAGCTGTTAAAGTATGTTTCTTTACTATTATAACATTATAACATTTTCATGTGACAGAAGTAGACATTCAAAATAAAACATATGCATTAGTTAAAATGTACTGCTTCAACAGATGAAGAACATCTTTAATAAGCTCCAGTACTCCTGCTGAGTTCAAACCATTGGAACATGACTCTACCAGGCCAAATTTCATATTCTATTACTTTTCAATTAAATAATACAATGTAATTACCTAAAGCAAGAATAATTAGTTGAAATTGTTTTGATTTTTTATAGACATTCCTAAAATGTGTTATGCTTTTATAATTAAACATATGATTTTGCATTGTTTTCATTTTGATGTATTATTTAGCAGCAATGATGTATTTCTTTTAAAGCAGGATCCAATTGTTGCAATCCAGAAACCTATTGTTGAATAAATGTGTAATGCTATATTCTTAAATACTTATTATTATAACTGTCAGGTGGAAAAAGATGATGGAATTCAGAATCTTGTATTTTTACAGAAGAAAACATTCAGCAAGCATAATACATTTCATTTCCATTGATGCTTCTGTGATGCTTCAACTTCTAGAATAGAATTTACAAAAAACTAGAAGAAAAAATTGATTTCCCATCTCTGACTGGATGATAAACTTCAGACTTTTCAAGGTCAGAATCAAATGTATAGAGCAGAGTTCAATAGTAACACTACAATATATTCTCTTTTATTTGAGGTGCAAATCAAATTGCGAGTTGACCAACCTTCCTTTGTTAACTAACTCAGAAGCTATGCTTATCATTCTTCCTTCTCTACTCAACAAAATGTGGATTATGCAACACATATACAGTATAAACATCATTTGAAATTGAATATGCTGTGTCATTAATCTAAAAAAATATTATATGCTGAAAGGGGTTGAAAGGCTCTTTTGAGGTTATTCTCTACCCCTTTTGTGCAATCAAGATATCACTAGGTGATTATTAAAATGGTGTACCAACTGAATATGGACAGCATTGGGACATTTTCGTGTATAAGTGAAAACTCATCAACATTTGCAGTGCTTTTAATAGAACAGAAATAACTTCTGATTAATAATTCAGAAGTGAAAGTAAATGACATATAAGTGAAAAGTCATAGATTCAGCAACAGGTAAGATTAATTCTCGTCTCATCAATTTTGCTGTCAGTTGTATTGATATGTATGCAATCCTTCTACTTTTATTATAACAGTTTTTAGTTGAGTCCTCTGAGATCTCCTATATAAAAAGAGAAAGTTAATGTTTAAATGATTTTCGGCCAATAAAGTTTAAAAAAGAAAAGGACTGTCAAAGCATTAGTATTGACATTTCTAGTTACATGTAATTAATCTTAAAGCAGATGCTGGATTTATGTTTCTGTCATTGTGCTTTTCATGTGCTAGGCCTTCTGAAAATTACAGAGAGTTAAAGTCACTAAGAGTTAATTACCTGTATTATCTGCCAATATGAAATTGCAGATCTTTAACAATTTCCTGAGAATTTTAATTTCTGTTAATATTTATCTCATAGTTATAGGATAAGACTGCAAATGCATTTAGCTGTGGTTGTCACTATTATTTTACTCCTAAGCAGTATATAGGCAATTTAATTTTATACTAACTGAAAGACAGTAATTAAACTAAAAGACAGTAATTTAGATTTGGGACAATACAAATTAGCTGATATCTCATTGAGGACCATTAGATGTCCAGATTGAATGGCCATGTCACTAGAAGTCCATCCTAGAGAAGGAAATCCTTCCTGGACAATACAGAAAAATTAGTAGTGTTTCATGTATACAGTAGTAGTTCAATATATGGAAGTTTAATGGCATATTGAAAACAACTGATGATGCATGTTCTGTCAGAAAATGATTGGCAAGACAAATAACTCATAGCATAAAACCTGGAAACGAATAAGGAAAGAAAATCAAATTCAGGAGAAAATGAGATAGGAAAGACAACTGAAATGGAAGACAAAGAATATGACTAATTGATTATTAGTGATCCTTAGAAAGCTGACCTCTTTTTTCTGTTATTCAAAAACACTACAGGTACCACAATTGAGCCCAAAATTTATGTTCTAAGTGAAAGATTTGTTAAATGAGTTTTCCCCATTTTATGACTTTTCTTGCCACAGTTGTTAAGTGAATCATTGCATTTGTTAAGTTAGTAACATATGGTTGTTAAGTGAATCTGGCTTCCCCATTGACTTTGCTTCTCAGAACGTCGCAAAAGCTGACCACCTGACCCCGGGACATACTGCAACTGTCATAAATGTGAACCAGTTGTTAAGGATCTGAAGTTTGATCATGTGACCCTGGGGATGCTACAATGGTCATGAGTGTGAAAAATGGTCATGTCGCTTTTTCAGTGCTGTTGCAATTTTGAGTGGTTACTTAATGAACTGTTGTAAGTCGAGGACTACCTATACTTCATTTAGGATTAAAACACATAGTTCTTTTCTATATGAATAAAAAACGGCATTTTATCCTTTTTTTTTCACCCTGAGAAACAGAAACCAGAAATACAAAATGCCAACTTTAATTTATTTTATAGCCTGTAAAAATTGTCTGAGGTTTAATTAATTGCTAGATCTTATGTTCCTTCTTAAAGCTATATTTCAAAATAATAACAGTAATATAATACCTTTAACACCATCAAACTACAACATCTGCCTATATAAAGACCTTGGGAAGGATTCGATAGGTGGATAAAAATGCCAAATCCAGTCTAAATATTTGGCTGCCTGTGTGACAGACCATAAATGCTAACTGGTGTGGTGGTTGATGCAGTTCAACAGCATTTATTTAAAAATAAGCTTTTTCCACCTGAGCAGAAAGGAGACTGCTCAAGCAGCAGATTCAAAAAATCAGTTCCTAATTGACAAGATCATTTTGGAAAAGTGCAAGAAAAGGAAGACCAATTACAATGTACCCTGGACTGATTACGAGAAGGCATTTAACTCCTTGCCACATGATTGGATAATCAAGTACCTGTCTTGGTGTGGTTGTGGAGCTTGTATGCTCTAAGGAAAATATTAGCTGTGACAGAGTTTCAGTATTGGATAGGTCTCATCAGAGGAGTCAGAGACAGAGTGTCTCTCCCATAAATAATATGGTAGTGGATTGATCATTGCCTGAGTCAACAAGAATTCTACAGGGTGTTAGAGTTCCTGGACATCTGATGACAAATCCAGGACTCAGGACTGTTGGCTGAGAAGCCAGGAACAGCAGCTTCAGGGCTACCGGAAGAAAAGATTTACTCATAGCAAATAGACAAAGATTGAAAACAAAGAAATAATGATTTGTTCTTACCAATCAAGTCCAACAAAAAGAGGATATCTCAAAAGAATGCACCAGTTCTGGAAAGAACCACACCCAGAATAAGAAATAACAGAACAAAGCCTAGCAAATTAATGTCAATTCAGAAAGAACAAAGCCTTCTAACTAAAAAAGAACTGAAAGAAAGAACAATTGAGCATCCAGAACACCACAAAAACAATGGAATAAGATTGCCTGCATTGAGGCTTGTTCCAAAGAAATAGCTACCACAAGTATTAAAAGACATCAATACCGTAATATCAAAGATAAGTACCAGGTCACTGCAAGAAACAAACCAACTAATAACTTGTTGCAACATCATTCTGAAAATCAAGTACCTAGAAATAACAGGAGTCAGTAGAAATGTCAGAAACTTTGTGCACAGATCAATGGCACAATGGAAGACACGGTTGCTGCTCAAATGGTAATTTACTGGGAAAGATTAATATCAAGAGAGAAATCTTTCAAGGAGACTCACTCTCATCACTACTGGAAAATTGAAGAAAGACACAGATAGGCTACTTTTGGCTGCATAAGATCAAATCTTAAGGACCAATGCATGCAAAGCCAGAACTGAGAAGGCAACAACATAGAGCAAAGCTGCTACTGCAAAGAAGTGGAAGAAACAGTAGGCCCTTCCTTCCTTCCTTCCTTCCTTCCTTCCTTCCTTCCTTCCTTCCTTCCTTCCTTCCTTCCTTCCTTCCTTCCTTCCTTCACCACATTTCTGAAATGCCCATCTCCCTCAAAGAGGGACTTTGGGCATTGTACAATAAAATGTCAAAATATAAAGCAGTAGATATAAAACTTAAAACGTTAGGAGGCAAGAGTAATTAAACACTATTAAAATTAATTAAAAAGTGAAGGGAGGACTTTCAGGGAACTAATCAGCCCCATGTCTCCATGTTCCTCTGGACTCTCCATGCAATCACAGAGCCATGTTTTAATCCCTTTATGGAAGGCCAGGGTCTGCTTCACCGGGAGGAGAATATTCCACAGAGAAGGGCAATGGCAAAGAAAGTTCTCTTCCTATACCTTGTTAGTCAGAGTTCTTTAACTGATAGGGTCTGCAACATACCTTCCCTGCCTAACTGGGTGGGATGGGCTGATATGATGGGCAAAGACAATTCTCTAGGTAGCCTAATACCATGCTATGTAGTTATCTGCTGCAAGATCACACTGTCTAAAAACAGGAGCATGAGAAAGTAGCAATAATGGTACATTGGAATATCTGCAAGAAATACCATTTGTCTGCAGGCAAGAATTGGTGGGACCACAAAATAGAGAAATTTATAAAACATAAAGAAGCAAAAGTGCTCTAGGACTTTAAAATTTAAACAGACAAGCATCTGCCACATAACACCCCAGACTTAAGAACTGATTGTAAGAAAGACAGAAAAGTCTGGATAGTGGATGTGGAGTACCTGAAGACAGCAGAAGAGAAGAGAAAGAACAGAAGAAAATTACAAAATACAAAGACCTGAAAATAGAAGCAGCAAAAGAAAGCAAAGGCAGTACCAATAGTAATAGGTGCCTTGGGTGCAACCCCAAAACAACTGGAGCATCACTTGACAAAATCCCCATCAGTCAATTGCAAAATGCAGCTTTACTGGAATAGCTTACATCCTGAAACAATACCTTTAACACCATCAAACAACAACATTTAGCTATCCCAGGTCCCTTTGAAGGACTATAGCTGGTTAAAAATTCCACATCCAGTCTAAATATCTGGATAACTATACAAATAACAATAACAATAACAACAACAACAATAACAATAATCTCCTCCTCGACAAACCATAATAATATTTTGGATGTGTTCAAGTCATGTCCACATAATTCCAGGTTGCTTTTACAACTGCAACAAAACTTTGAAAAATGCCTGGCTGTTTTGTAATAGTAAAAGGATGTACATCCATACAGATATCAAGGAATCTGAACATACCAGTGTCTCTACAGAGATTAGTAGTGAATTTGCTTTATATAAAACTATTTACTTGTTGCCAAACTTTTCATTTGTAATTATCTGTACTATGAATATTCATTATCACTTCAGTAAATAAAATCCAGAGAGATTGCATGCATTTATTAATTTGTTTGTTCAAATTTGTGGCCTATTAAATAGATGAAATCCTTTCACAGAATTATCTACATGAAAAGGGTTGGGTAGAAGTGGGAAATAAATAGCAAAGGATATTTTTCTTTCTAATGTAAACATCTGGCAGTAATCCTTGCTTACACAATTAATGGGCATTTAATTGGCAATGATCAGTTTATTGCAGCAATACAAAGTGAATGTTTCCCCAGGAACAAACAGCTGTTGCAAGAATTTCACAGTGATTTAGCAAACACCAGGTGATAGCTGTATCTAGAATGGAGTGTTCTCTTGCTGAGCATATACAATTGAGGCACTTCAGAATGGGGGTGGAATAGGAAAATTTGCACTGTTACATTTTGTTAGTTTTTCACAAGCACAAATTTTTCTGTTTAATTAAAATTTAATAGAGCTCATCTAAATCTGAAGTGCTTATGGAAATATTTTTGTACCTTATGTTTCTGTTTAATTCAGTTATCAGCTTTGAGTACAGAGCTAATTTAGGCATACAGCCTACGAGAACAACTTAAAACAAAACCTTCCTTCCTTCCTTCCTTCCTTCCTTCCTTCCTTCCTTCCTTCCTTCCTTCCTTCCTTCCTTCCTTCCAGGATACCTTTTTTTGTCATAAGCTCCTTCTGAACTTCATTATCAAATATGAATAAAGATGCAACTATTTTCTTCTTTGAAGAATGACAGAGATATAGTAGTACCTTTCCCAGATTCAAAAGCAACTCTGATCTGATATTTCATATACATCTTTTTCCCAGTGTAAGTGGTACAAGAATGATTTCTGATAGAAAAAATCCATGCTTCAATGTATGGCAAATTTTAATGTAATCAGACAAAGACCAAATATTTTGTTTCCATGGATCATAATTAAGGAAAGTTACCAAATAAATTCAAAAGTTAGCCACTGCATATATTTAGGAAGAAAGATTAATTTCATTATTTGATATGTTTTCTAGGGGGGGGTTGCTTGTAATTAGGTGCTAGAGATCCTAAAGTTTGGTTACCTTCCCCCCCCTCAGTTTTAGTTTAAAGTCCTCCTACTAAGTTCAGCCAGGTGTTTTCTGAAAACATTCTTCCCAGTTTTTGTGAGGTGCAATCTGTCCCTTGCCAAAAGTCCATCATGGAGGTAGTACAGACCATGGTATAGGAATCCAAAGTTCTTTTGAACCATTTAGCCAATGGTTCACTTCTGGAATCCTTTGTTCTCTTACCAGATGTTGACCTTTCGTTGGTAATACAGATGAAAAAACTACTTGTGCACCCAACTCCTTGACCTTCTTACCTAGCTGTTTGTAATCACTCGATATTGTTTTCAGGTCCTTTTTCATGTCGTTCATCCCCACTTGTAGTAGTATAAAAGGGTAATAATTTGTGGGTTTTATTATTTTGGTTAGGTTCTCGGCCACATCTTCAAAATTTGCATTGCTTTTCAGCTACTTCTTGTTCCCATAAAATGTTTTTTTTTCATTTTTCAGTATGTAACTTTGTTACTAATTTAATAAAATGATAATAGCAACCTTCATTTGCTTGGATCTTGGCATATATTAAAATATACATTTTAAATTGGAACTTACTGCCCATGTGTCTAATTTCCCAAAAGTTGCTTTTCCTTGAGATACAACAATTCTGTTGTAGCCAAAAGTTTTTTTTTTATTTACTAAGTTAATAGACTATGTCGTACCCCATAGTCATGCCACCAAAATGAGCAAATCACCAAGGGTCAATGTGAAAGCAATATTTGTTTCATATATGTTTTTGGCAATAATTCATTTCTATGACAAGAGGAGACAATCAATTATTTTCTATTGTACATTTCTCCAATAAAATTACCATTTTTGATATCTCAAAAGAAGCTGGTTTTTAAGTAATTTGAGCATGCTTACATGGATCAATGAATTGATCATGCATTCTCTCCTAAAGCCACTTGGAATCATTAATATGACAATGATGGTTTGAATTATTTTTTCTATATTTATATTGAGTTGCTACCCAGGCACCTTTTTAAACTTTTTTCTTCAAAGGAACCCAAGAAATTGCTTTATCTGACAATGTATATTAGTAAGTAAATATTTGCTACATTTCTTTCTCAAGCCATAGTTGGAGCAGGAGAAGACATTTTGAGAACTACAGTGACAGTTCCCAAACTCTGGATTCATCCTTCAATTTGATTATGTGGAACTAAGTTTCTACAGCAAATAGACTCCCTATAGTTGATAATTTGTAGCAGATTTCTGTTCTATTTATTTTGTTCTTTACTCACAAAAGAGTTACAGAATTAAGGTAATAAAACAGCATATCATTAATTAGGAAAAAATCAAATTACTTTAGAATTCCTGAAAATTTATTTAATTATTATTTCTTAATGAATAAAACCAGATCATGAAATGTTTCCATAAAATGAAATCTTTTGTCACAGAATGTATGTTTTGGCATAATATATACACAAGAATATTGGAGATTTCAGAAATAATCCATATACCTATTATTTTTATCTTTACCTCTGTTAACCCCCCTTAAATATTCATTGCTGTATTATGAAACAACCCACAAAACAATACATAATGCACCATGTGGCACAGTGGTTAGAATGCAGTATTACAGACTAACTCTGAATTCCCACTGCCAGTAGTTTAAACCTGACTAGCTCAAGGTTGACTCAGCCTTCTATCCTTTCGAGGTTGGTAAAATGAGGACCCAAAATTGTTGGAAGCAATATATTGACTCTGTAAACCCCTTAGAGAGGGCTGTAAAGCACTATGAAGCAGTATATAAGTCTACTACATTGCTATTGCCAATGTATTTCTTTAGTAAACTGCTCTTAATATAAAAATATCTAAGAAAAAAATAAACAACACCTACTATATTCACCACATTTTCTTAGGCACTGTAGGCATCAGGATGATTAAGACAAGTTCCATTCAGTTTTTAGATCCTCTGTTATCTTTTATATATTCTACCTACATTTCTGCGCTATAATATTATAGCTGCATCATTAATATACAATTTTAAATATATGTAGATCTTAGTGATTAAATGATTATATTCTGCCCAGCCATTTTATTTAGTAATTTTAGCATTATAGGTAATTTTATATAATAGCATACCTCTAAACAGATGTATATATAAAATTATATATAGTGTATATATAGTTTTTACAGTAATTTATACTAAAATTAATTAAATACAAAAGATTAAAAATGGCAAGCATGAGGAAGTAGAGTATCATTTTCCCTACCAATGGCCCTGGTGGAGAGGCATGTCTTCATGATTCTTCTAAGCAACAGCAGGATGGAAAAATAATTATTATGATGTGAATTGAAGAATCATTTAAGAAAGTGCTGAGTTAAATGAGGTACTTTTTACCAGTTTATTAAAAACCAGTGTGGTTGCTTCACATTACTTAAAATTAAAACAGTATGAAATTGTCAAACTCTTTAAAAAAACTTACATTAAAAGTGGATTAGAGTTCAAGATAATCATGTACAACTTCCAAGATTGGATTTAGTCCCTTTGGACAGATCTTTTTTTAAAAAAAAAAAACACATACAAAGTAACATTTTTAAAAAATAGAGCAAGCATTTAATGAAAACCAGGGCTAATATAACACTCTGTCATATCTGTAAGAAGCAAGATTCTCCCAGACACCTATATTCATCTACCTTTTGATTATTAGTACCTTGTTATGTTCCTTTTTCACCATTATCACAAATGAGATTTGAAGAGAGGTAGTCATTCCAGTCTTACCAACAAGAACAATAGCTCAAATACTGATTTAATTCCTTTCACATTAGTTTTTGTGGATCAGAATCTAGTTCACCAGATCCATGGAGTACCGCCTGTGAAAGAAGTGATGTAGATGTAGAAGGAAAAAAAGACAGAAAGAAGGAATAGTAAAAGGAAAAATGAGAGATAATGAGAATAGCCTTAAATAGTGACCATTATCAAATCAGTAGTTAATTGTGATACAAGCATTCTCACATTGCTGGTTAATACGCACACAAACTGATTAATACAAAGATGCTTTATTTATACAACATGCATAACTAAGGCCTAGAGATTGCTTTTGTCTAACATACTAAGCTAAGGTAATAATCCTAATTTTTTGTGGTGCAGATTATCATGTGAATATATTTGTATAAATTATATGTTGATATAGTTCAGAGCATCATATGAATATAATCTGTTTGGTATCATATGAACGTAATATCATATGAATATATAGAGCATCATATGAATGTAGTCTGTTTGGTTAGGTATGGTTCAGTACATTGTATAAAACCAGAAAGTGGTTTTATAATCCAATAAAACATATTCTATGTCCACCAGAATGTAATGAGAAACGTTATTTTCTGCTTAACATACCAGGCTTTTTTTGGAGTTAGGGGCAAAAAAATCAAACATGTGAAATTTAATGTTGACATTTCCCCTATTTTCTTTCAGGCATTTTTTTTAGATGTTTGTGGTAATAGATTGCTAATATTTTCTGCTTTTTAGAAATGAATGAATTTGCCCATTTTTTTTACAAAGTAACAAAGAAGAAGACTTTTTAAGCAATATGATTACTTTAGGAGACTTTTCCACTTTATACCATAATTTCTCAGATAGTTTTTCTCCTTCTGATATTGTTCTTAGGATTGTTGCAGGGATTATTATCCCGTTAATACTGTTAAATATATTCTTTTGGTCAATGAGTTTGATGCAATAAATATAAAGTAACCATTGCACACGTGACCAATGGAAGCATGGGAATAACACTGGACTTGGTCTTCAGGTCCTAATCAGATAAGATATAGAAATGCCTGGACAATGAAAAGTCAAGAAAGCTCTAACTTTCATAACAAGTGATGAGAAGAACTTATCTCAATTAATACTGTAGAAAACAAAGCATTCTGCTAATTATCATTAGCTTCCAAGATGCAATTGGCCACAATCTAAGCACCAGCAGTACTAGTGGGAAGCATTGGAAAGCATTATGAGAAACCACTTAAATGGAAAACCATTTTCTGTGTAAAAAAGTATCATTTCCCTCCAAGTGTAGAATTGTAGTTACAGGAAAGTAACCAATTCTTTCTAGTTCTAGCATTTTTCATCTATGAACCTTGAAGATATGCCACCTGTTTGATTCTTTCAAAAGCAACCAGCCTCTCAGAATTCCTTAAAAAAGGTTTTCTTGTTACTGAAGAAATTCAGGAATATCAATAACAATCTTTCTTTGGTCATAGACCAGCATAAAATAATACAAAACTACAAATATGTGAAAATACAATAATTACAACAGTGTTATGTAAAACACTACATTTTAAAATTCTGTGAATAAAGTTGTAGTGCCAACACTAAACTATCTGAAAGATAAAATTCAATATATACTAATGTAAAAAATGAATAATAAAAGCTAATAAGCTATATGAATAAAATTAATTAGATTCACATCAATTTAACTCTGGATTATACAGTTTAAATGTTTATACAAGAGAATATCAAAGTCAGTTTAATTTGCTAAATTCTTCTTAATCATTTGAGTTTTATAAGCTGATATATACAAAAAGCAACTTTTCATGTTATTGAGAGTTTATAGATATATTTAATCAAACTTAACAGAATTCAGAAATTTAGGTTTACTTTTAGGTAAATGGATAGAGCATTTTGCACAAATCTGAGTTTCTTCCCTCTCTCTCCTTCATTTCTATAATCTATAAATGTAGCTATTTATTTAATTATAATATATAATAATATATAATAAGATTATAGTTAATTAATTATAATTAATTATAGTTAATTAATTATAAATATATATATACAGGCACCTGATCATTAGATAACCGTTTCAGTTAATATTGATAAGGAGCCGTGTAGATTTAAATCCTGAACCAAGGGCTTCTCTTTTTGATCTAGTTGTAATTAATTGCTAAGATACTGAAGCAATGTTAACTTTACCAGATCTCAATTGTTTACTACATCTAGTTTCCTACACCTAAAAGCATCCAGATTTGCTAAATCCTTGGAGAAGGAAACATGGGTTGCAGTAATATTTGCAAAAGTGTCAAGATGATGGTTGCAGCAGTGCAACTGAAACCTTGCTTCTTTGTACATGCATGAAATGTTGATGGACATACCAGAGCAGTAGAATTTTAACTGCACTGGCACAACTACTATTTTGACTTATTTTGAGCCAGTACTGCTGGCTCAGACAATTTGTAAAGAGATAAACATACCACTTATAATGATAATAATAGAGTTGGAAGGGACCTTGGAGGTCTTCTTGTCCAACGTCCTGCTCAGGCAGGAAACCCAATACCATTTCAGACAAATGATTGTCCAATCTCTTCTTAAAAACTTCCAGTGTTGGAGCATTCACAACTTCTGGAGGCAGGTTGTTCCACTGCTTAATTTTTCTAACTGTCAGGAAATTTCTCCTTAGTTCTAGGTTGCTTCTCTCTTTGATTAGTTTCCATCCATTGCTTCTTGTCCTGCCTTCAGGTACTTTGGAGAATAGCTTGACTCTCTCTTCTTTGTGGCAACCCCTGAGATATTGGAACACTGCTATCATGTCACCCCCAGTCCGTCTCTTCATTAAACTAGACATGCCCAATTCCAGCAACTGTTCTTTATAATCCAATCAAAGCAGAAATAGTAAACCATTTAAGCTGGTGCTTAAGAATAAGAAATGTGTTAAATTCATTTTCACTCTCTTATTTTTCTAAATTTACTTTATACCATTCCATTTCTGCATCTGTTTGAAGTTTCATAATATATGCTTATTCATATGTGAGTTTGCCTAGTATACGGTATGTAATTCTATTTACTTACTTTGAAGTATTGAATACAACATGCTTGCTGAAAGATTACTGCAAGTACAGGATCTAAAGTTTCTTGATGACTGAATTGACTGAAAGTAAATAAATGCTAATCTATTATTAAAGCCTACAATGCCCATACACTTCATGCTGTACAAACTCAACAGCAAACTTTATAGATACCCGGCCTAGTTCTATGAAATGTATCCATAAAGATTATTGAATTACATGAACCACACACAGATTTTTTATCTTCCTTATGAATCTTCACCCTTTGTGAAAGTTGTTACCATCAACCCAGTTATAATGTAAAATTGTTTATTTAATTTGAACTCTTAAGGGGAAAGCTGAAAACTAAAAGGGATACCAATTTATCAGATTGTAATTATCTGGGCTTTATTTGGCGTGGTGTGTACGTGCCTTCAAAGTTAACCTTGACCTCTGGCAACTATGCGAGTCTCTGCAGTTTTCTTGGCAACATTTTTGGAAGCGGTTTGCACTGTCTTCTTCCTAGAGGTGTGAGAGAGAATGACTGCCCAAAGTCATCCAGCTGGCTTCACATCTAAGGCAGGATTAGATCTTGCAGTTTCCATTTTGTATCTCAGTGCCTTGAACCACCACACCAAAGTTGCTCTCATTTCAGTATTAGCAATTCCATTTTTATCAAAAGAATGAAATAAGAATAGTATGAGTCATTCTTTTCAACTTTCTCAAAATCCAAATCAAATCTATGTTCTGATAAAAACCTCAGCGTTTGCACTGCAGGAATAGCTTTGGAATCACTATTTTATCACTTCTGCTTGCCTCCCCAGTTTCCATTTCATTTATCTTTAATAACAGTATATGTTATGAAAGGGTTATTGGGTTGAGTCAGGTAATGCTATTTCAGTAAGATACTGCTTCCTTTTCACCATAGTGTTTTCTTCCACTGAACCTATTTTTTTCATAATTTCTGGTAGCTTTCTCATATTTACTATTAAACTGAAAAGAATATTTATGAATCAAATCCTTATAAAAATCACATTCCCTTTCAATGGTGAAATAAAACATAAGATAAAAGATGACAACGCATTGAGAATTTAGTAGTAATCTACTGTTAGGTATTTACAATACTGAAATAACAATTATGTTCACAAAATAAATTAGCAAGAAAAAAAAATAAAAGTATGGATGATTCATCCATTATGACTTGTATGAAATGTAATGAAAATTGTTGCTGTATAGCAATGCCATTTTTTCTTGCCATAATACTTTGAACATCATTTTGCATGTGTCTATCCAGAGGATGCTGCCTGATCCCAACACTTAGGTCCTAAAACTCTTTGATGCTTAGAATCTTCACATAGTTATATCAAGGTGCACCAATGACAGTTTTTCATCTGAATAAATTCCCCTCTGAAGGCATTTTAGCTCCCCCTCCATCTTTCTTTCTTTGTTCTTTCATAAAAAAATAGGAACTTCATATACCGCATTTCAGCAGAAATGTTCTAGTGAAACATTTGCATAGGACCAAAATGCAGTGAAAACCATACAAATATTAGAAGATCAGAATGGGAAAAATCCCATTCCTAGTTATTTAATCCAAGACAGTCCAAAAGTAAGAAGAACAAGACCACACTTTTTTCAAATCAAGTTTACTGTTACATTTTAAGTGCAGAAAAGAATAACAAATAACAAGTGAAAGAAATAAACTGCATGAGATAAAAGTAAATATTTATATTTACTGTCTGGTAAATGTTAGGCTAGGTCTGCCAAAATATGTGTATTTAGGTAACTAAGTTTGTTTTCTTACATGCCTAATCTGACCAAGGAATGGAAGTAATGTCTTATAATATTTAACTCTGACATTTGGGGTTTGCCCTAGTAGATGGTCTTCCTTTTACTTAAGTGCCATTACTTTTATGTAGTCCATTTTCATTGCATTTAGTCCTATTTTAGTAATAATGCTTGCATGATTTACCAGGCAAATGCAATCTTTGCCCTGAATGGCACAGTGCAAGAAAAAATGGAAGCTGTTAAGAGGCAGAATGGCAAAAAAGTATTATTGACCTATGCTGGCAGCCATGTGTTTCAATTATTTTCAAGAATCCATTTGTCAAATAAGTGAAGCGATGTGGGACGTCAAGTTCAAGCTGGGGTTAGTGCCTTTCTCCATCTGATATGATGTATCTTCTGTAGCCATTTAATTGAATTACCCAATTTATTTTTCAAGCAACAATGCTCTACCAAGAGCCATGACATTAAACAATTAAATATGAGTTTAAAAGTCTGCATTTTGTGCAGTTCATCATTTCACTGCAGCACAGAATAAATCTTAGGAGCCTGCAGAATTCTGACATGGTGAAAGAAGCTTCCTTGGAGGGGAAGGGAGAGGAATGAGAGAAGGAGTGGGAAGAGAGGAGGGTCCAAAGGGCCATTGCATGCAGATAAAAAGTCAGGCATCCTGCTTCTCTTCTGCTTCCAATTTTCACTTGTTAGTTGCTTGCCCTGTACAATCTCTAGAGAAAACTGTGGAGCTTTATTAACATTGTGCATTGATTTTCCTTGTATTTAAGCACCATAATTTCTGCTAGAGAATTGAAAAAAAAATCTAAAGGAAAAGAAATGAAGTTGGGTCCTTATAATGAAGTAGGATCAGAGGAATGACATATTGGCCTAATCATGCAAATAAGGTACTTTTTTCAGTTATGAATTATCTGTTAGCTTTTAGGGCTTTTACTAAGATATAGGTTTGTATCTTAAGCTAACTGAAGTAAGCTAATCTATGGGAAATTTCCTATGCCCCCCTGTCTTCCTTCTATAGTCAATCACAGCTCCTAAAACATTAATATTATTGGTGAATATTCTCACACTCATACCATCCTTGCAAAGGCTTATAGGTATCTATTGGGGCCAGGATTTAATTTAATTTGTCAATTTAAATTAATTTTGCCAAAAAATCCTACCATACTGAGCTCTTGAATTATATATTGTGCAGCTTACTGAAAAGAAGTGAAGCTCTCAAACCATTACTGTTATCTACATTTGGCAGGAAGTTCCACTTAATTATTTTAAATTTGGGATTAAATTCAGTAGCATAATTGTTAAATGCAGCTCTAGTGGAAACAACAAGTTTCATTACTAGTGAGTTTCCTTAGCTCCTTCCCCCTTTCCCCCCCCCAGTGGATTTTGTGCAGAAAAGCCTCCTGTGTGATTGTGAAACTTCTTTAATTCCAAACAAGCTAATATTCCCACTGCTTAATGCAAATTACAATGTGCAGAAAACTTCCTCTGTAACCCTAGTTTGTTGTTTTGTTCTATTTGGACAATAATTCAAATAATTCACTGGCCAATTTGGAAGACTTTGTGAAGTTTCAACTATGTTCCTGATCTTAAAGATATAATTTTGATATTGGAGAATAATTACTGGAACAGAGAGAACAGGAATGACTCCTGGTTTTTTATTTTTTCAATTAACATTCAACAATTAAATTTTAATATGGTCAGGGAATTGTTCAGAACTTTTTGTATGGGGATACTGCACCTTTAATTATCTGCCCTCTGGTGCCAAACCTCTTCTTTGAGTAGCTCTATAAAAGATTATTGCAGCTAGTGACTGAGCAAATTAGTACTTGAGTTTGGGTGAAAAACGTCTTTATTAGTCCTAAAACTGAAGTCACTGAGCATTCCCCAAAGGCGTGATTTTGTTTGATGAATAAATCTAGTAATTATCCTGCTGTTAGGGCTGCACCGCAAATGTCATAAGCAGATAAACAGAGGGAGCAAGCCTTCCGTAAATTCTCTAATTATCTATGCTGGACCACTTATTGCCTGCAGATGATTTATGAATATATGGATATATCCTTAAGTATGTTCATTGGAGTTCACAGATGCAAATAATTAAGGCAATATCCATTTTAAAAAGAAAGA
>NW_015386478.1:227533-270033 GCF_001527695.2 Protobothrops mucrosquamatus
AAGAAGAAGAAGAAGAAGAAGAAGAAGAAGAAGAAGAAGAAGAAGAAGAAGAAGAAGAAGAAGAAGAAGAAGAAGAAGAAGAAGAAGAAGAAGAAGAAGAAGAAGAAGAAGAAGAAGAAGAAGAAGAAGAAGAAGAAGAAGAAGAAGAAGAAGAAGAAGAAGAAGAAGAAGAAGAAGAAGAAGAAGAAGAAGGCGGCAAGAGGCAAGAAGGAAGCAAGGTAAGATGGCTTTCTGGGAGCTCTGCAGCCACAGGTCTCCTGACAAGTAGGGTGAATAAACAGAGTCAAAATCCAGGAGTCAAAATAAAGAGGAAAGTAAAATGATCGACAGCCCTGATGAGAAGAAGCAATTGAAAAAGTCCCGAGTGGACTTGGACCAAAATGGTGTTGATGAACAGAGTCTATTAGGAGCTGTCATTCATTGCCCAGGTGTTTTTTTTAAATTCTTATACACTGATTTGGAAAAAGATTTTTGCAAGAAAGCATGTATTACACATAATATATTTTTGAGAATCTTGATCAGTGAAAGTTGCACTCAAGCTTTCTTATTAGAAAACATGCATAAAACATAGTTTTTCTTATTTTTGATTAGGAAATTTTAAAAAGATTGTCAGAGCAAATAATTTGTGAAAACCATGAATACTGAACCAGATTTATAATGATCTTCGACATCTGAAGCTGGATGTGCAGATAATGGTCACTTTTTGAACATTCATATGGTGCTTTGAATATTCAGTGCAGCTTCTTGTAGCACAGCATTAAAACCTGTTCTTTTCTTTTTTCTTTTTTTTTTGCCCTAAGGCAGACAAAATTATGGCTTGAATAGACCATTTTCCTTTCTTTACCACAAGAGCAGAAAGAACATATGGGGTCTGTGTTCATCCATAGTGTAGAAATGTAAGCACAGAAGTGTGAAAGCTTTTATATTGCCAAGGCTCCAAATACACGACAAGGAACTTTTCAGTTTTGTGTTATGTATTAGGAGATTATTGCGATTGCTTTTTATACAATGAACTTGCCTGTGGCAGATGAAGAGGTATCCAGGTGGAAAAATAGATACTATTTTCCCTTCTTTTCCTTCTCTCCTCCCTTGTTGTGGTGCATGTGCATTTGTATGTGTGGTACCTCTGCATACTGTATGTTAGCCTGTTACTACTTCAGCAAGGAGAATAAGCTTCAAATGGATTCTACAGAACCTTTATCATAAGTTACTGGGCACAAGGAGTCTATGCATTTTTAATATAGCTGAACAGTTATTAATCATATATCCCAGATACCTCATTCATGTAGGGCTCAATCTCTTCTCTCTTTGAAAGAATCCACAATTGACTAATTAGACTAAGGAGAATGCTGCCAGTATTGCAATACTAGCATGCTTAGTTTCCATGTCTCATTCACATATGCAATCAGCACAGTTTCTAAAAGGATCTCCAAGTATACCTTGTTCCTTTCATTTAACCCATAACATTTGGAAAAACTTGAGTATGGCCAACAGGTACTAATATTATGAACATCACCTGTATTAAATCCAATGGTTCACTGGATTTTCATGAAAGCTCTTATAGACAGTAATGAGTCTTTATAATAATAGTGATAAGATATTAAATTTGTATCAGGTTCAAATCTCTATTTGATCATAGATCTCAGTATAGGACTTCGTAGCAGTCATACTTTATTTCACCCAATTTATCTCACAGTTATAGCTGTAAGGATAAAAGGAGAGGACACCCCCTTTTCCCTTAAAAGGGAAGCAAGATGTACTAAATAAGAAATAATATGTTGCAGTCAATATATTAACTAATCACAAGTAACTGTTGTCCAATCATTTAAGAACTCAGTAGCATTTAAACTCCTTCTTCCTTCTATCTCAACTGTTATTGCTCTTCCTAATATTAATGTTGTAGATTGAAATACTTGCTGTTTTACTAAACCACTGAATGGTCAGTTTGCTCACACATGCAAGACTGCAAAGAAAAATATACAAATATTAAATCAGTCCCAATGATTTTTGCAGGTCATGAAGATGCACTAACAGACTGCTATCTTAATATCAATGTTAGAAATGTTAGAAAAGCTTTCTAGATTTCCCCTTTGCAATTACATTTTCCAGTCTTATCTCTATATCAATAGGAAGCTAACTCAAAGGCTGAGACAGACTATCTCTCACCAGTGATATACAGGTTTTCAGGAAATCCACTTTGTTCATTTTTGCATTTCTAAGGGGACTTTAAAAATCCATAGGGGATCAGTATCCTAGGATACATTTTTTTTGTAGTCACTAAATGGGCCCAATACAATAACACTTCTATTTTCTTCTTCTCGGGCAAGCTTATTTCTGCGATGCTTCATTCAGGGCTTTTAGGTCCTCTCTCTATGGGATTCAGTTAAAACCCACTTCATTAGACTCCTTATAGTTCACTCAAACACATGTTTATAAGGTTCTCATGAAGTGTAAACCATCTAGATCACAGTCTATCATCCAGGTAACTCAGTCCCCAGCACTTAACTTTACATTAGTTTACATTACTTTACTTTATTTATTTAATTTATTTACCATCCATCTTATCTCAAGGTTCCTCCTCCTTCTCCTCCTCCTCCTCCTCCTCCTCCTCCTCCTCCTCCTCCTCCTCCTCCAAAAGTGGTGCTGTCTTCATCTTCATTATCTCATCCATAGAGATATTGACAATCATTCAATTTTCTGGCTTTTTTCTTCAGGTACCACAACAAGCTTATCCTTGCTGAATATAAAAAACAGAATATTTTTCAAACAGAAACAGAAACTTTCCCCAAGCATCACAGTTTATGATTGTATGATATTTATCCATTAATCTTTATGTTTGTTTCTCAGTATACTTACCAGTTAAATTTTGATAATATTTCTCTTCTGAGGCTCTCCTTTTGTGCCACTACACTCTGTTCATGTAAACATATTTTAGGGATGCTGTTTGGAATCTGGTGCCTTCAGTAAGCAGAAGTAGCTTACTCTTTACTTAGCAGGAAGCAATTATTCTCATCAGATAATCAGTAGTCTCATGACAAACTTCTCATATTCAGTACTTTTCAGCTCTAACAGCTGAGCATGCACTCTTTTAGGTCACTTCATTTTCTTCTTTGTTTCTTTATCCTATTGAACCCCACTAGCAACTGTCTGCTTGTCCTCCACTTTTCTCAGTCAATTTAATAATAAAAATTTAAAAATTCGAATAATAAAATAAATATTCCAAAACAAAAACTGGAAAGGCTTAGAGCTGAAGAACTGATGTAGAGGCTACCCCATATATTAACAATAATAAAATAGAATCTATGAAAATATCAAATGTCAAACCATCTTGTGCAAAGATAAGTTCTGATAATTCTGAACAAATATTTTCCTTTTATCTCTATTTGAAACCTTGTTTCTATGTACTTTTTTCATAAATTCTTTCATAATTGTCAGAATTTTATATCAGAGGCAACTCATATATTGTGATAGCTATCACATTAATCCCTTGGAAAACAGATGAAAATTTCCTCTTTGTAACAAGATCAGCTGAGTTTCCTCCTGATGAAAGCTGTAAGGAAAATATTTCCTGTATATATTTTTGACAAATTATGCTATTAAGAGTCATTAATTTTTTTTAAAAAAAATAATACTACCAGTGTCATAAGAAATTTCTTTTGAAAAACACTACAGCATTCAGTGTTGAACTGTGAATTGAGTTTGCCACAGATATGTGATTATTTTTGTGGCCATATCAATGCCTACCAGTGGCTTCTTGAATTCTGTGGCTGGCAGCACTTTGGTTCTTTCTTCTCTGTACCATAATGAGAAATTTTCAGAAGGATTTTTCCAAGCCCTTCTTTTTAAAAAGTATCTGACTATTCTTCAAATAAATTTTGATACAGCAATCAAACAGGGTCTCTGGTCCACTTCAAGTTCCTTCAGGACTAATTATATACTGAGAATATGTAGTTGCAGTTAATAAGCTTAGATACTAGGGGGAAATAATCAGTGGGAAAATATACCACAGATAATTAATAAAAATCAATTAGTTTGCTAATGAGTACTCTACTGTTACCCAAAGTAGTAGAAACCAATTGGGGGAAAAAGACCTCAATATCTCCGAATAGGATATTCAGAAACTGCATCCTGCTGAGAATTTGAAAGGTAATAACTGAAACAACAGCACTGCTTGGGTTAAAACTAGTTAAATTTCCTCATGAGGTTTCAGATCCTCCAGCTAATATATCTAGTAAAAAGTGATTCACCTTTAGTGTATGCTATAAAGCATTGTCTGATGCCTTAAGTATATTGCTCATTGCCCCGTATTAAAAGCAAAACCCATAGTTGTAAATGTCAGTGGCTAAGATGGTTAGAGCCCTTGCATATCCTCGCATTTCTATAAAAGCTGGAAACACCCATTACCTTGGCAATGACTTTAAAATAACATTTTGCATTTAGACATATAAATGGCATAAAGTCAAACACGAACTGACAATGAAACGCAGAATCTGCCTTAAATAGTTCTTGAAGGTTCACAAGCATTACTTTGTGATTTGGAGCCATTTTGTAATATAGAAAATATTCCTATTGTTTGCTGTATTTGGCTAGATTCTTGCTATATATTACTGTGTGGTATGTAACATATTTCTTATAATTTCTAAAATAGAAATAAAAATTGTTTTTCTGAATCTGTTTATTATATTCAGTTTTGTGTACCAGTGTGTGAATCATAAAATATAATGTCCATATTACTAACATGGCAGTAGTTTCAGTATCATGGGTTATTATATGCCCACCCTACAAAAAAACAAAAAAACAAAAACAAAATAAGGTTAGAGGTTTATATCTAGACAAGTTGGATAGAGGGTTAGTTAGCTAGTTGAACTACAGAAACATCTGAAGATTAGGGATAAGACTTTGCTACTGAAAAAATACAAGGCCTGACTCCATCTGAAGAAACACTTAGCACTCGTTACCAATCTAAGGAGATATACTAGAGAAACAGAGGCCAAGAAGATAAATGCCTTGTTCTCCAAAGAACCATCCAAGGTGTATTCCCAACTGCAGTGAAATAACACGGTAACAGCAGAGCCACCGACAGCAGAAACTGAACAATATTGGAAGAACATATGGGAGAAAGAGAAGACACATAGCACCAGTACAAAGTGGTTGCAGGACCTGAGAGCAGACCATAGCAATCTCCCACATTAGCAGACATCAACAGCAGGTCAAAAAAATGAAGAGCTGCACACCACCTGGCTGAGATGTGATTCACACCTACTGGCTAAAGAAACTCACCTAGCAGTACATATGTGAGAGAAGACCAGTCAGAGCTGGTAGGTGATTAAATGCATAATCAGTTTAGAGTCCTTGCATTGCCACAAGAGATCCAAGTCCAGCCCCCCCCCTTGAATTCCATTGACCCTTTATCTAGAACCACTTTAATAATGAATTTTAGTTGACTAGATTCTTGTATATAGGCTTGAATAAATATTCTACACTACAATCTTACAAATGGAGCTGATTCTTTGTGCCTGATATAGATGAACCAGCAGCTACCAACAGGCTATCACCCAGACTGCCTAACACAAGGAAAGACAGTGTTGATCATGAAAGATCTCCATAAAGGAACAGCACCTTCCCAATGCAAATCAATAACCTCCCCACAACATGGAAAGTCCTATCAAGAATCTTGGCCACCAAGCTACAGAATGGAGCCGGGAATTAGATATGGGATAAAATTGTCCAATATAGTAAGATCTAGTGATGGCTTCTTGAATTGGCAAAAGTTGCATCAAAATCTGATATTTTTGAAAGTATTCTTCCATCACAGTTTTTTTTAAAAGTTGGGATGGAGTAGAGACTTGAACATTTTTAATTAGATCCAGAGACACATTATAGCAAGAAACCTACGATTAAACTGAGCCATTGAGACATCATGCTCAGGAATAGTAATCTGAAAGACCTTTTGCAGTGCAAAGAAGAAAGCTGAATGAATTCATGCTGATGTGGCAGTTATAGACTCCTGAACCCAGTTTTGTATTTTCTAGCTACTGGCAAAGCTGTGGACATGTCTGGTTACATCAAAATTAAGATATAGTAGACATTAAAATGAAAGCAGGACATGGTAAAGTGAAAGATTTTGCTATTAGGGCTGTGCTTTGATCATGAGGCTTCAAATGTATCTATCATCCTCCATCTGTGAGGCAGTATTAAAAGGTTAATGAAGTTTTGTACCTTTTTGAACTTACTGTAACTAAATTGCTGTCTCAGCAAATACAGAGAATTTCAATACTTTAGTAGTTTTGGTAGCCCCAAAAAGGTTGAAACGTCTTTAGATTTATTTTTAAACATACTTTAATACAGTGCTCAGAAAGGTAACATGCTAATGCCACTGCGAGGGCTTCCATTCTTAAAATATATTTCTGCTAAACTGTTCTGTGCTGGAAGCAGTACGACACTGATGCTTATATATAATTTGCAGACCCCCAGGAAAAGAAATACACACCCAGCTAATGGCTGTAACTAGTTGACTGGTTCACATCAGCCTTGTCGTTAAGGCAAGCAGCATAAGACTGCAGATTTAATAGGGATACTGTCATGGGTTAAATGAGCATAGCTTGAAGAATTATTTTTTACAAAAAAAAAAAAAAAATCCTGAAAGGTTGTGGCAGTAATAAAAAGGTTGAATGGTAATGCCTCTAATTGAACGGTGAGGCCTCTTTCCTATTAAGTCACTCTTTCATCTGTCTTTTTAATTATTTCATTATCATTTTGTACTGCAGTTCACAATGAAATGACCATTTGTGTTTAAGTGAAAGCTAATTATTAGGACTGAATTATTGTACAGTTTATTGATCCCTATGGTGGATTAAGAGCTTTAAGTTCGTCTAGACAGAATAGTTAGCAAAATGACAAAAAGAAACATATAAGGCCCTTGGGAAGAATCCCTACGCTTCATAAGCAATTAATGCCTGCCAGGTAATGGAATTTAAGTTTATACTAAATCCAGCAGTGCTTTGACATTTCAACTGCCTTATAAACACATTATTCTAATGAAATAAGACTTATGAATTGTGTTATGGCACAAGTAGGAACAATGACAAACCTGGAATATTTTTAGTCCTGATTGATTGAATGAAAAATAGATAATTTTCTATCTGAATTTGATGAAAAATGAAATGTTCTTGTAGTGTTTATCTCTGTTCATTCTGTTCTCCATTGATGGATGTGTATTAACAGTTTCCATTTCCCAAAGAACACTAATCTCCCTTATGGATGTGAATAGTATGTAGTGATAAACCAAGGAAGAAAGGGAGAACAGAGGACTGCTGAGTAAGAAGCCAAATAGGCCATTCATCTCAATCCAGCACCGGGCAAGTTTAAAAGCAATCTGTCATTATCTTGATGAGCAAGCTACAGCTGTGCTAACTACACAAGCTTTCACTGTTACTTATAAAAAAATATGTCCTTGAGTGGACTATGAAGAAATCAGACAAAATGCATTTACTGGGTTTTTCTCTCTTCGATGACTTCTTGTCCATAGAGATTCCATTTTCAAGTACTTTTTGGGCAAGCTGCCAATCCTTTGTGGCTTTGAAAAAGTGTGTGTGTGTTTATGCGTGTATAATACACTAATACACATACGTGCATGCATGCATACATACATACATACATACTGTGGAATTTTAGTGCCTATTATGGTATTCAGATTTTCTTTTAATCTCTGTTTTTTTTCTGTATAGTTTTCCTTTACATATTTTTTTCTTGGGATACAGATATTTGGGAACACAAGAGTTCATGAAATCTCAGTTTGAAATTAAATTAAAACACAGAGGTAGAGGAAGGGAGTGAAAACCAAAATGCTATTAAAAGTTACCAATATTTTGCAGAGATCAGAAAACTTGTATCTACAATGTCAGTTTTTGCAGCCAGGAAGACTTAATTGGATTTATACGTAAAGATAAAATTTCGCTGTTCAGGTAGTACAATGATCTCCTAAGAAAGGGGGGAAAACAGGATTTCCTCCCATCTGTCATACCATAAAGCAGATTTCTGTGACCTATTAAAAAGAGCTTCTGATGGCCCTCTCAGTTTTAATGTAACTTTCTCCATAACATCAGGAGCTGGAGTTCTTCTCCCTCCCAAAAAAGGGTCAAGCTCATAAAAATAAATAAACCTAGTTTCCAATTCATCTTGAAGTTTTAAATTCCTCAGAAACATAACAATGACTGTAAGCAGCACATTTCATGGGGATCACCAATTATTGTCTATAATTAATTATATGCTTGGTTTGTGGCACCTACTTTTGCTCGTTCCCAGCTGGAACCAGTAGACCAGGAGCAACATCTGGTACTATGACTTCTGTTCACTACGAACGTAAAATTAGGGGAGGAAACTTCCTTCTCGACAATCCTTTTTAGACTTCAATTTAACTTTATTAATTTTAGGCTTCCATTTATTGTTTCTGGAAGTGATGCACAAATAATGGCTTGATATACTTTCTTCTCTAGCCCTTCAGTCTTGTTCTGAGGAAGTCAGATGTTATTGTTATATAATGAAATTGAACTTCCAGTTTAAATTCACTCAAATCTTAAAATGGTGATACTGGATATCCACTTGGTGACTCTATTTCATATTTATGTACTTTTCTTGGCAGAATTTTTGGAGATTTCCCACTATCTTCTTCCACATTTTTGAGAAACATTTTTTCAATGTTTTGGATTTAACCCACATTCTTTGAAAATTTATAGGTGATCTCTAAACCAAACCCAATCCAATCTAACACTAATTATTTTTTTAATTTTTAAACCCACAATTTAAGCAAAGTTAACAGAGTTTGAACATAATAAAAATATATTCTATTTAAAAGTGAACTTTTGATACTTCTGTTCTTCATTTCTGGTCACAGCACAGGTAGTCCTCAACTTACAATTGTAACTGGAACTGGATTTCTGGTGGTAGTTTATCCTAAGTTGAGCCATGTTACTAGATACAATTTTACAACAGTTTTGCAGTGATCCTTAAGTGAATACCTGTGTTCATTAAGTGAACGCTGCAATCCTAAGTACTCACTTAATGTCAACCGTCTGACTAGCGAATTCAATATCGGAGAAACTTTATGGTCTTGAGGTGCCATAAGAGATAAACTTTATTGAATACACATGTGACACTGAAGAAGAACATCAACTCTAATTGCGCAAAAATCTGGTTAGTTAACAACAGCTTTTCATAACCCCCTCCCACCAAGTGTTCACGTTGTCCATTCACATCTATTCTGTTTGTTATGGGAATGATCCACTTCTCTGTCAGACACCTGCTTTTGTGACCTTTGGTCTCATGGTCCATGGATGGCTTATTGAAACTCCCATTTCTTTCCCAGGGTCACCCTTCCCCCCATTGCTATGGCAAGTTGAGTAGCGACAGAGATTAGCAAGTATCTTAGCAATTCTAAAAAAAAAAGTGTAAATAAAGGTCAGGTGGCCATGGGATTCTGCAGCCAGTCACAAAAGCAAGCAATTGTAAGTAACCAAAATATGATCCAGTGAGTGTGGGTGTGTTTGGCATAACATTTTACAACAGACGGAAATGCTTTAGGGGCTATAAAGCACCTATTCTAGGTCTGTGTAATAATTAAAGCAGTTGTTAAGTGACCAGTCATAAGTTAAAAAATAACTTTACAAGATGTAGTAAGAGTGCAAAACTTACCTTATCCATAATAGCACCCAAAATTAAAATATAATAAATCCTAGTTAAAATTAACAAAATTAAAATGCTGTTAAAACAATGATCACTTCTCATGTCTAACATCAAATGAGATTTGAGAAATTACAGTAAACATAAAATGTTACCTTCAGACTATCATGCCCATAATAAAGTGCAACTGAAACAAATCTATTGTGCAAATTTTGCCTGTAACAATGAATTCAGGACAGAAATGTCTTTTTCATTCAGTTACTACTATAAGAAAATTTTATCCTGGGTCCATGATAATTGCATTTTTTTTCTTTTCACTGAATTCTTATATAGCTCTATGTCTGCTTGCTAACTTTTCATAACTCCTTTATTATCCCTGGCATGGCTATTAGAAAAGACACATTGTCTTATGGTCTTAGGTTAACAATGAACCTGATAATTGTTCGGAAGTATATATTTAATTCATAAAAGGTCTTTAATCATGACAAAAAGATGAGGACGTTTTTAAAAGAAAATGAAATACTAGTAATCACAAATTAATTGAGAATTTTAGAGCCATTTCTTCCCTTGACAGAATAAAACTTTTTTACCATTTCTGTGTCAAACAAAAGCTCCTTAGCTTTTGTTTTTTCCTTAACAGTACAATATGATAGTGATTAAATATATCCACCTAACAATTTAGAACAGTTTTTCTGCTATTCATTTCTCTTTTTTTCCTAGATTTCTTTTGAATGATCTGTTTGTTTCCTAACCTTTCATCCTTGCCTGCTGCTTTAGAATATGAAGAATCTTTCATGTTTATTCTTTGTCCAGGTCTGGAGATAGCTTGCCTAATAACTGCTGCATGGGATATGTTCACTGGTGAACAAATAAGCATTATTTTCAGAGTTAAGAGTGCTGCTCATTTGCAACTTCTTCCTTTCCGTTATATGTGTTTCAATACACAGCCAAATGCACAGCAATGCATTAGAATGCATGTCAGGATATTCTAGAATCATGTAATACTTTTAATAAGATGATATTAGCAAGAAAATGCTTTTGCATGTGCAAAAATCTCAATATTTAACTATATATGCCAGAACATGTATCAGACTACTGAGAAATATACATATTATGCTATGCATGTTTGTGAGTTTAGTAACCACCATAGTGTTGGTATCTATACCTGTAGGACAGGCCAATATTCTTTGTTAAACAAACTACAGATAATCCTCAATTTACAACAGAGGGGTTTTTTTTTTTGTTTATTTATGGATCAGACAGCATAATACACAGCCAAATGTGACAAAATACTACATTTGAACAGATAAATTATCCTAGAAATATTATTCAGTCAAAGTCAAACAATAATAATAATAATAATAATAATAATAATAATAATAATAATAATAATAATAATAATAATAATAATAATAATAATAATAATAATAATAATAATAAAGTTGGAAGGGACCTTGGAGGTCATCTAGTCCAACCCCCTGCTCAGGCAGGTAGCCCTATACCATTTTGGACAAATGGCTGTCCAGTTTCTTCTTAACAACTTCCAGTGTTGGAGCATTCACCGTTCTGGAGGCAGGTTGTTCCACTGGCTAATTGTTCTAACTGTCAGGAAGTTTCTCCTTAGTTCTAGGTTGCTTCTCTCTTTGGTTAGTTTCCATCCATTGCTTCTTGTCCTGCCTTCAGGCACTTTGGAAAATAGCTTGACTCCCTCTTCTTTGTGGCAGCCCCTGAGATATTGGAACATTGCTATCATGTCCCCCCTCGTCCTTCTCTTCATTAAACTAAACATACCCAATTCCAGCAACCGTTCCTTATATGTTTTAGCCTCCAGTTCCCTAATCATCTTTGTTGCTCTTCTCTGTACACTTTCTAGAGTCTCAATATCTTTTTTACATCGTGGTGACCAAAACTGGATGCAGTATTCCAAGTGTGGCCTTACCAAGGCATTGTAAAGTGGTATTAATACTTCACGTGATCTTGATTCTATCCCTCTGTTAATGGTCCACTAATTTTGTCACTTGGTCAAAGAATGCAGTAAGATTTGTCTGGCATGATCTGTTTTTGACAAACCCGTGTTGGCTTTTAGTAATGACTTTGTTTGCCTGTAGGTGTTCACTGATTCGTTGTTTGATTATCTTTTCCAGAATCTTCCCATGTATTGAGGTCAGATTGATAGGTCTGTAATTTCCTTTTTTGAAGATGGGAACTACATCAGTCTACTACTACTTGATCAGAAGACGATCAAGGGGTCACGAGGTCCTAGAAACTTTTTATATCAAGTCACCAAGACTCTAGTGTAGACGGTCAAGGAACTCTTGGAACCCCACATTAGGTAGACCAGGACCACTAAACTTGAACAGATCCGACCTGTCCACGAGTGAATGGTAAAAGAACGGATAGAATTGAACACAAAGATAAGACAAAAAAATGGCACTATTTTTGATAGGTTGGTCTGTTTTTTCCCTTTGTGTAAAGACAGATGCGAAAAATGAGTTAAATAGTTCTGCTTTCTCCCTGTTGCTTGTCACCTTCTTGCCACTTTCACCCACTAATGGACCAATCATTTCCTTCACTTTTTTCTTGTTTTTTACATGTTGAAAGAAGCTTTTTTGTTATTTTTGACTTTGGTCGCAAGCCTTAGTTCATTTTGAGCCTTAGCTTTCCTCACTTCATTTTTGCAGGCTTGGGCTATTTGCTGATATTCTGACTTAGTTATGTGTCCCTCTTTCCACTTTCTATACTTGTCCTTTTTATCTTTCAATTTATTAGAGAGTTCTTTATGCAGCCATGCTGGTTTCTTTTGAGAGTTGTTATTTTTCCTCTTTGTTGGTATTGTGCTAGACTGGGCTTTTATTATCTCACTTTTTAAAATTTCCCAAGCTTCTTGAGTTGTTTTCCCCTGGAGGATTCTCATCCATGGAATCCTTTCCAAACCCTCTCTAAGTTTATTGAAATTAGCTCTCTTGACGTCCAAGACTTTAGTTTGACTGTGTTCTATTGCTTGTGCTTCCATAATGTTGAATTCCAATATTGCATGATCACTTCCTCCCAAGGTTCCTATGGCTTCAACACCTTCTATCATTTCATCTCTGTTACTGAGAATTAGATCCAAAATGGCTAATCCCCTAGTTCCCTTCTTTACTTTTTGGGAGACAAAGTTGTCTGCTAGGTTTGTCAGGAAAGTCTCAATATTTTTAATTGGTGAGATAAAATCTGGACTTATTTCTGAGTATTTTTATACAAGATTNCCAAGGTTCCTATGGCTTCAACACCTTCTATCATTTCATCTCTGTTACTGAGAATTAGATCCAAAATGGCTAATCCCCTAGTTCCCTTCTTTACTTTTTGGGAGACAAAGTTGTCTGCTAGGTTTGTCAGGAAAGTCTCAATATTTTTAATTGGTGAGATAAAATCTGGACTTATTTCTGAGTATTTTTATACAAGATTGCCCTTTCAGAGACTGCTTTATATACAATACACTTATCTACAAATAATTAGCAGTAAATAATTTCTTGATTTATGCTCTCAGTATTTCCTACTTCCTATACTCTCTAAGCACTGTCCTTCAGATAACATAATTAACTGATGAACAATAACATACTGCATAATAATCTCCAATTTAACTAATCTTGGCAATTAATTATTCTAAATATGGTTTAATAAGACAACTCACTAATCTGCCTATGGAGGATCACAGCATATGGCTGTTAATTTTCTTTCTTTCAGAATTCTATTTTTTCTTCAGAACAAGAAATATTCTTATGACAGTTAATACATTAACAGAGTTACTGCTGTATAACCATACATGTATTATTCTATGCAGTAATGAATTTGTAGCTTTTTAAGATATCAGAAGGGTTTTGTTTTTCTTACTGTAATAGATGAATATAGCTACTCCTCTGCCATTGTTTCTTTTAGTTTTGTTATCTTTCTAATCTCAAATAGTTTTCAAGAGATAGTTATTTCTTTTAAAATGCACTCATACCAAATTAACATGCAGACCAAACTACCATGTTTGCTTTGAAATTCTAACTGAACATCTCTGCAATTTATAAACATATTCAGTGAACATTAGAATGTATATGAGTGATAGGGTTGGCAACAAGAAAAGCTTATTCCAACATCAAGAAGGCTTTCAAAGCTATCACCGGCCCCCACCTGGGCTCCTCTGACCATATCTCAGTGCTGCTTATTCCAGCATATAACCCTTTATTAGTCAGAGAGAAACCTACAGTAAAGCAGGTGAGGGTGTGGACAGAGGGAGCTATAGAAGCATTACAAGACTGCTTTGAGTGCACAGATTGGGGCATGTTTAAGGAAGCAGCTACTGATAACCAACATACAAATGTTGAGGAGTATGCCACCATGGTGTCTGCATATATCCAAAAGTACATAGAAGATGTCTGTGTTCTGAAAAGCATCGTTGTGAAAGCGAATGAAAAACCGTGGCAGACTTATGAGGTCCGCAAGAAGCTGAAAGCACGGAATGTGGCTTTTAAATCTGGTGACATGCTGGCACTTAGAACAGCCAGAGCAAATCTGAAAAGTGCCATAAAAGGTGCAAAGCAAGCCCATTGCAGGAAAATTCAGAACTTTTTTCAGGACCCAACAAACACCAGGCGAATGTGGCAAGGGATCCAGGCTATCACGGATTACAAGGTGACTCCATCGAGATGCAAGGATGACACAGACTTCCCAAACAAACTAAATACATTTTTTGGTAGATTTGAGGCATTTCAGCTGTGCTCCATCCTGATGAGCAAGTGCTAAGCTTTGATGTCACCTCTGTCCGGAAAACACTGCAGACAGTTAACATTCGGAAAGCAGCAGGCCCAGATAACATCCCTGGATGTGTCCTCAGGGAATGTGCAGAAGAGCTGGCTTGTGTTCTCACATATATTTTCAATCTCTCATTGCAGCAGGTAGTGGCCGCATCATGTTTTAAGACGGCCATCATCTTGCCAGTGCCAAAAAAGTCTACAATTACAGGCCTCAATGATTACCGTCTGGTTGCACTGACATCCACCATTATGAAATGCTTTGAGAAGCTGATGAAGGACATTATTGTATCTAGCCTCCCACCAGCATTTGACCCGTTTCAGTTTGCCTACTGACCAAATCGCTCTTCAGAGGATGCTATTTCTTCCGTTCTCCATCTGAGCTTGAAGCACCTAGAGGAAAGAAATGCTCATGTGCATTTGTTGTTTGTTGACTTCAGTTCGGCATTTAACACAATCATTCCCCAGCATCTGATAGACAAACTGGGCCTCTTAGGCTTAAACACTCCTTTGTGCAACTGGATTCTTGATTTTCTTACCAACAGACCCCAATATGTGTGAGTTGGAACAAATACTTCTAATACCATTTCCTTGAGCACAGGTTCTCCTCAGAGCTGCATCTTAAGTCCACTGCTGTTCACCCTGTTGATCCATGACTGTTGTGCTAAGTTTGCCACCAACCATAATGTGAAGTTCGCAGATGATACAACAGTAGTGGGCCTTATTCATGATGACAAGGTAGAAACTTACTGGAAGGAGGTTGAGAGGTTGGTGAATTGGTGTAAGGAAAACAGTCTAGTTTTAAATACCGGAAAAATCAAAGAGATCATTGTCGATTTCAGAAAAGGCAGGCACAGCCACACATCTCTGTGCATCAATGATTCACCTGTGGAGATGGTTACCAGCATCAAATTCCTGAGTGTGCAGCTAATGAATAGGCTGGCTTGGTTGGTCAACAGTGAGAAACTGGTAAAGTGGGCACAGCAGCATCTGCATTTTCTGCATTGCATGAGAAAAGCACATCTTCCTTCCCCTGTCCTGACCACTTTCTACAGGGGGACGATAGACAGCATCCTGTCATACAGCATCACAGTCTGGTTTGGAGGCATCACTGCTTCAGACAGGCAGGCGGTGCAAAGAGTGGTGAGAATGGCCAAAAAGATCATTGGCAGTCCACTCCCTCCCATCCAGGACATAGCACAGAAGTGCTGCTTGAGCAGGGTCCATAAGATTATCTGGGACACTACACATCCTCTTCACGACCTATTTTCCTTGTTACCTTCTGGGAGGAGGTTTCGTGGTATCCGAAGCAGAACATCCAGATTCAGCCATAGTTTCACTCCATACAGCATTAACCTTGTGAACTCTCAAGCCTCCTCCTTCTGTTATATATTCAAGATGGACAGTATTTAATATTTATTTGTTATGCATATATAGGGGTGTGGGTCTGTACATATATTGTATATAGTATGTTTTAGGTGTGTGTCATGTATGTGCTTCACTTTGAGAGCAGGCAACTAAATTTAATTTTTGATGTGGGCCGTTGTGCCCACAGTAAAAAAATGGCAATAAAGGTTATCTTATCTCTTATCTCTTATCTCTTATCTCTTATCTCTTATCTCTTATCTCTTATCTCTTATCTCTTATCTCTTATCTCCTATCTCTTATCTCTTATCTCTTATCTCGTCCCATCTTATCTTATCTTATCTTATCTTATCTTATCTTATCTTATCTTATCTTATCTTATCTTATCTTATCTTATCTTATCTTATCAACAATTGAATGTCTAACTTCTGATGTATAGGGATGTCCTGTAAAAGTGGTTTGCCTTGTTTTTTCCAGGACATCACCAATATCCTTATCATGAACTTGAAAACCCTTAAATATGCATGGCAGCAGTCTGAGTTTATTTACTGTATTTTTAGTAATCCAATTTAGCAACACATTTTATATTTTAAAGTAGTGTCTTAGGCTGAATCCAGGCTAAAATAAATTAGGCAGGGAATTTATTGGGAAAAATGGCTACAGTGCCTTTGGGAGCACAATATTAATTGATTATTTTAACATGTCTTAATCATACAGGCATCTGCTTGCCGGTATGGTATTGGCCAATGGATTAATACTTAATAGGGAATCTATGTATGTTAGAACTTACAAATCAATGACAATACTTTCAGAATCCTTTCAGCACCATGTTACAAGGAGATAAAAGAGCCATGGAACCCTTTCCCCCATGGTTCTAAATTACTCTTTTTTTGGAAAAGGTTCTGAAAATTCTTTGTGTGTATTGTGGTCTATCATGGTGTCACATGTCACATCCATTTTGGATTTCTTTGTAATGTATCTCAGGTGATTGATATTTCCAATTCTATTGTTGAAAAGAGCTTATTTTTTATGTAGGAAGAAACTGAGATAATAAAAACCAATAATATCGTACCAAATAAAATTAGTGAATTCAGGCAGATTTAAAGAACTCACATAGGATAGACAGAAAGATAACTTTATCCAATATGTAATATGGAAATATTCAGTCTCCAAATAGAATGCTTATTTCTTCAAAATCTGAAGATGAATTCATATATGTGTGTGTGTGTGTGTGTGTCTGTGTGTGTATTGATATGGTGACATTGAATAAAGTAACCATCACTTGTCAACCAAATAATATAATATCAATCTCTTCATATTGAGTCTAATTACACTTTATTAAATATATCTGGAACAGAGATATGAAAACTTTGTTTGGTTAGTTTTTTAAAGTATAAAACTTACAATTCATGGATTTGTACAGGATGGGACCATGAAAAAACAGAATGGAATGAATTTAAATATTGTAGAAATAAAAATTATGGTTAGTCACTTTTAATTCCAAAAAATGTATACAATATTGCATGACAATATTATATTTGGTATGTTAGTAGTCCTTTTTTTCTTTTCTTTGGATTGTACCCTTTTTTTCAAATTACAAAGAGTGGTATGAAAAAGTCTTCTTTTAAAGCTATGTTGTTTTCAGTAATAAGCTGATTTTCCACCAGGTATTATATTTGCCATTCAGAGTTTATCACATAACCGAATTTGCCTTTCAGGGCACGATGACTATAGAAATGATAGCCATAAGGATTCCCAGTTGTTTCTTCATGACAGCTATATAGGGAACAACGATTCTCATTTATCATTTTCATGAAAGCTATAATTTGGCTGCTTCAGGAAGTCCTACGGGGTGTTTGAAATTGACACAAAGAAACGCAGATGGGGGCCATCACCCAGTTATATACCAAACACTGTATTTCTTCTCTTCTCAAATTTAGGGCATTCCTTTTCTTTCATCATTCTCACCATGTCAATTATAAGTCATTGTTATGAATCTAATAACCTTCTGAATTAACATGTGTACATTTGATCCTATTTTAGCTCCAGCATTTGACTAATAACATAAGAATAATAATAAAAGTCATGATGGATCAGACTTAAAGTCTATCTAAACTAACTGTACACATTCCCCCCTCCTCCTCCATCACCACCAGCTCTATAATATGAATGTAACATTTGCCATTCTATCTCAGGCAACAGTAATATCTTGCGTAAACACAGCATTTAAAACCATTTAGTCTATCAGAATAAACATTCAGATGTAACAATAAGCAAAATAGTGCTGCCATACTGTAAATTGGAAAACAATTCTATAGGAATCATATAGAGTATGGTATAGCCTGTATGAAAAAAAATTGAAATATCTCCTTGACAGCTATTATGTATATTGGCTCTTACTATTTAATAATTTTCTTTGATTTGTTTTTAAATCTATTAGGCTAATGTGATCATTATTGCTAGGTCCTAGGCATAAGATAAACTCTGTCATTAATAAATTGAAAGTTTTACTTTATATTCACTTATATTTTGAAATCAACTTTGGGGAGAAAATGGGTTGTACTTGATTATGTTCTTCAGCATAACTGCATTATTTCTTGTTTACTTGTTTATTTTATTATATTTTAGCTACCTCCTTTGATTTTTTTCCTATTTGAAAATAACAGTTCAGGAACTAACATTTTGTTTCTTCTTTAAGTTATTTAAGAAGATGGGAAGAGGAAATAAAAGTACTTCAAAAATTCACAAGCTTTTCTTTTCTACACTTTGAGGTAGCATTATATAGCCAGTAGAATATTTTGAGCCCACTCCTTTTGGAGAAATAACAGAAGCAATACTTTATTGCAATTGCTAAGGCTTTATACTCATAACCCCTAATTTACCTGTAGCATATGGTCAATTCAAAGGAGCATCATAGCTGCTTGAGAAATGGCTTCTGAATGTTCTATTTTGCAGACAGATAAATTTTCAATGTATGTTAAATTGGGTAAAATAATGCTGATCCTTCTTTTTATTCAAAATTTGAGTTGACTGATTCTGAGTTCCTAGGAAAGGTTTCAGTAACAAGGTTTAGAATTTAGGCTTCACAAACTTGTTTCTTTTAAAGACTTATCATGTCCTTCACCTATCCTGAGATCCTTTTCAGAAGTACTTGGTGGCCCCTGAAAAGTTTGTTTCTTGAAAATCAGAAGCTGAACCAGAAGATTCCAATCCATTAAGAGTGACATATTTAGATCTCTTTCCTCTGGAAATGGAAAAAAATATGCTCTGTCTTTATTAATTAAGCATATTTCTATGCTGCAATAAACAATTATTTTTGGGATTGAAAAAAATATGTCCATACAGTGATAAAAACACAAGGACACTTACAAGAATAAAAAAGAGAACAAAAGATGACAACATCAAATCAAATTAGGGGAAGGCTGCCTGAAAAACTTAGTACTTATGAAAAGTAGCAAAAGTTTCTGATAAGGAAGCTGAAACTTTGCCCAATTCTGTGAATTATAGTTGTTAGAGGGTATAAAAATCAAGTGTGAAACTTATAAGTAACCTCAATATTCAAAAATAGAATGTGTGCATCATCATCATCATCATAGAATAATAACTTTATTGTCACTTTAAATGTACACTAATCAGCAAACATTAAAATGAGATTTCGTTGCATAAGTTCTCAAAGAGTAACCACCTCCAATATATACTGCATAAACATGACATAAATAAATAAATAAAGCATATACCCACATACACACACATATATGATAGCCCAGAGAAACAGCACAGTCTAGTTTGAATGTATACATATACATGGTGAGAAAAGTGAATCTTGCGAGTTTATCATAGGGGACAAAACTGTTACAAAATCTGGTAGTTTGTTAGAAAATAATAATAATAATAATAATAATAATAATAATAATAATAATAATAATAATAATAATAATAATTATTATTATTATTATTATTATTATTATTATTATTATTATTATTATTATTATTATTATTATTATTTAGCTCTGAGTTTGACATTAATGTTTTGGTCCTGTAGCACATCTTTAGATTTAATGTTTATTCATTGTCTTGTAATTTTTTGCTTATTCAAGCAAATCATTTCAGATGTATCATATCTAAGATAGTTTGGTATATATATTAGTCACAAGATTAATTTTAACCTGCTTCAGAATTCATCAAATAGTCCAAATCAGATCCTCATCAGTTTGATTCTGGATCAAACTTAATGCAAGATTTCTGCCTTCACTCTCTTAATGAATGAACGCATGCGCACCCCCTGACAGGGTTGTAAGATGAGATCAACATTCTGCAAGAGTAAAGCATCTCCAAATTTACAGATAAAGTTATAGTCCTTCCAACAAAATGATATCCATGCAACTTCATCAAAAAGTGCCTTACCACTCAACCCAATATAGCACAACCAACACAAGCTGTAAAAAGGATAACTCTGTAATACATCAAAAATATCTCTTAAATCACGTACAGGCTATTACTATGGCATCAGTATATCATACAACAAAGCCCTCTAAAACATCCTAAATAAATCAAAATGCCCATCAGCTCCAGAAAAAATAAACAGGACTCACCCTAACATACAATGTAAAAACTGCAACAGCTACTGCGTAGGAGAAATGGGCATAGGTCTAGCAGAACTCATCCATGAATATCAATTAGCAGTCATAAGACATAATGAAAACGCCTTAATTTCACAACACATGGACAGTCTTGACCATCGTCTTGACTTGTCATACACATTACAGTCTGGTTTGGAAGATCACTGCTTCAGATAGGAATGCATTGCAGAGAGTGGTGAGGATGGCAGAAAAGAGTTTTGGCAGTTCCCTCCCTTCCATCCAGGACATAGCATATAAGTGTTGCTTGAGCAGGGTCCACAAGATTGTCTGGGACACTACATATCATCTTCATGACCTGTTTTCCTTGTTACCTTCTGGGAGGAGGCTTCATGGAATCCGAAGCAGAACATCCAAATTCAGTCACAGTTTCGTTCCATACAGTATTAACTTTGTGAACTCTAAAGCTTCCTCTTTCTGTTATGTATTCAGTGATTAATATTTATATGTTATTTATATGTCAAGGTGTAGGTTTAAATATGTGTTGTATATAGCATGTTTAAATGTGTGTTATGTATGTGTACACTTTGAGAGCAAGCAACTAAATTTCATTTTTAATGTGTGCTAATGTACCCACAGTAAAAAATTACAATAAAGGTTATCTATCTATCTATCTATCTATCTATCTATCTATCTATCTATCTATCTATCTATCTATCTATCTATCTATCTATCTAGTTTCAACTGGGAAACTGTGATCATCCTAGACCAGGAGTGTCAAACTGCATTGCCGGCAATGGGGAAAAAGTTCCAATACGTCACACAATGTCATGTGACGCTGCGAGTTTGACATGTCTGTCTTAGACCAAGCCAAATCCAAAAATGCTAGATAATTTCTGGAAGCCTGACACTCTGTCAAATCAGCCTTCAATAGGCATGTAAACATAAGCAACATCTACACATCATTCAAAAAGACAATCAAACAAGGAAAGAAAAAGACCAAAACATCTCCCCACTAGTAACTCCCCACCAGTAACCAACACCCAGATGAGTAGAATTACTCAAAGAGCACCAAGACCTCTCCTTTCAACCCCGAGGTACAAATATTTTCCTCTAAAGTTACAGTCCTGCCTCCATCTCTCAAAATTATAACTTTTCTACTTTTGGACAGAATTAAGTAATATTCTCAGGCACATTTTCTTTCCAAGAAAGAAACCTTTTTAAATATCACAATGTTAGATATTGCCAAAGATGAAACAACAGAAGAAAGCAAATTGAATGTCAACAAATGGTAGAAATTGCCAAGAAAAGAAGCCAAAGTTAAGAAGACAAAGATCTCAGGAAGATCTTAACAAAGAATCTCAAAAATCTGTATTACAGAAACATCTGTAAAGACATTAAAGATAAGGAAAAATACAAGGAAAGTCTTTAGAAGAATTATCAAGCTGAAACTGTTGTTCTAAAGGATGCTAGTAGCCAGATAGCAACTGATTCAGAGAAGATCAAACAGAGATGGAAGGAATATACTGAAATTCTGTACAGTAGAGACGACAACATCGAAGATAACTTAAAAAATATTCCCTACTTAACAAGAATGACTACTTTTAGAAGATGAAGTTAGATTAACACTCTGACCATTACCAATTCAGAACACTACAGGAATTGGTAGAATATCTACAGAAATATGGAAAACAACAGAAGAGTCACTATGATCCAACAAGAAATTATGTCAGCAAATCTGGAAAACAACCCAGTGGCCATCAGATTGGAAGAGGTCAGTCTATATATCAATATTAGAGAAAAGATACTTAACAAAGTATAGAAAATATCACTCAATACTATTAACTCCATGGGCTAGCAAAATAAATCCCTATGTGAAAAAGAAAATGTCATGCTAAGACACTTTTCATAGGGACTAATTAATAAGAGACATTATTGCTGATGCACGCCAGATAATTGAAAAAAATCAGTAATAATAATAATTTAAAAAGTTGTTACATTATTTGTTGAGTATAGAAACACTTTCGATTATGTCACTTATGACTGTGTCACAAAAATGTATATATCAGGAAGGTACAATCTAGATGGAACAGGCTGAAACAGACTGGCTTCAGTTTAGCAAAGGAGTGAAAAATGCTATATATTTTCTCTTATTTATTTAATTTATACAATGAATATTTATTAAGGAATCCTGGATTAGAAGAAGATAAGTATAGTTTTAAAATTGGAGGAGAAATCATCAATAATTTGTGCTATACTGAGGGGGTCAGCCTCAGGATGAGGAAACATAGAATTGGAACCAGTCATCCTTGAAGAAGAGATCATATGGATGATAAACCAACTGCCAAACTGCAAGATTCCAGATGTTGACACTATCTCTACAGAGTCGTTAGAGACCTGTGCCAGAAAATCTGGGAAGCCAACATGTGGCAACAGGATTGGAAACACTTTGTGTTTATTCCACTACTGAAAAAGGGTGACTCTAAAGATTGCTCCAATTATCGCACAATTGCTCTCATTCTTCATATCAGCAAGGTTCTACTTAAAATTATACAACAATCTAGCACCAACCATTGAAAGGGAATTACCAGATGTCGAAGCTGGCTTCCAAAGGGGTCATGGCACTCGTGATCATATTGTAAATCTGTACTGGCTCATGGAAAAATTTCATGAATATCATTTACATGTGCTTCATCAACTGCAAGAAAGCCTCTGATTGTATTGATACTGAAAAGCTAGGGAAAAGCCTACAAGACCTGGGCATATCAGCACATCTGGTCAAGTTGGTGCAATTGCTGTACACAAATCAGGAAGCCACTGTGTGAACACCATATAGAGACACAGATTGGTTTAAGATAGAGAAAGGAGTATGACAAGGTTCTTATTCAACCTGTATGCCAAAATGGTCATGAGGAAGCTAGATCTTGAAATATCAAAAATTTGGGTAAAGATTGGTGGAAGAAACATCAACAGTCTTCAGTATGCTGATGATACCACTCTCCTCCCAGAAAAAAGGCCTGGAATATCTGATCAAGAAAATCAAGGAAGAAAGTGAGAATTTTGTTCTCTTCCTGAACATCCAAAAGACCAAACTCATAACCACTTCAAGAAAGGAAACTATCCAAATAGTAATTGAATGTGAATGTAGCACAGAAATAAAATGTCAGATTGCACTGGGTTGCCCAGCAATGATGAACATGAGCTGAATATGAAAAAGCAAGGACATCAGCTTGGCAACCAAATGTATGTTAGTTTGCTACTTATGAATGGGCAAGTTGAATCTTTAAAAAGCAAAACAAAGAAAATTTATTTGAGCTATGGTTTTGGAGAAGGCTTCTCTGTATTCCTTGGACAGCAAACAAGCAAGTACTGGAGCAGATAACACTGGGCATGTCACTAGAAGGCAAAATCACTAAACTGCATCTTACTTACTTTGGTCATGTCATGCAGGGGAATTCACTGGAGAAAGCAATTATGTTTGGAAGAGTTAGCAGTAAAAGGAAACCAGGCTATCAAAGAACATGGTGGCTGGACACTATCAAAGCTGACACCAGCCACAGCATAGAAAAACTCAAAGAAATAGAGCAAGATCGGAAGATGTGGAGAGATGTCGCCTACAAAATCTCCAAGAGTTGAACTCAACTGAACAGATATCATCATTGTCATCATCTTCATCATCATCATCATCATGATACTACTGATAGTTAAACATGCAAATGATGTTGAAGTAATAAATATCAAATGGCACAGTGAAAAGAATGGGTCAACTATTAAGTATAAGGAAGATCAAACTAATGACAATAAGTACATCAACCAGTCCTTTTGTCAATGGGAATGAATGAACTCACAATAAAGATACTGAACTGATGGATTGTTTGTTTTTTGCCTTTTAAGATCAACTATCAACAATAAAGGAACCAGCAGGCAAGAAATATGCTATAGACTAGCATATGGTAGGCTAACAATGAAATCTTGGAAAAGATGCCATGGTGTGTCTATACCTACAAAGATCAGATGACTTTTGAATTTTGGAATTCTGAGAGACTCCTGAGAATTTCACGGATAGCCAGATGAACAAACAAATCACACAACAAATCAATCCAAATTCTCACCTGAGGCAGAAATTATCAGGCTCAAATTGTCATGTTTTTTTATCCTGCTTTTTAAAGAGTTATGGTAAAGAGATATTTTTTATCTCATACTTTAAATAGTTGTACAAGGTGATTGACTGTTGACAGATGCAGATTTGTCTGCAAGATTAAACAACCACTCAAGGTTACCCAGCACTATCTATTCCATTTTCAAATATAGAAAAAGATGTAATACCTTTGGTGTAGTTACTTCATTTCATGAAATAAACAGTTCAAAGAAATTATATACTGAATAAATCATTAGAAATATAAATATGTCATTATGATCTGATTCTCAAAATTTAAGAACAAAACTGTATCTGGGAAAACAGATAGAGAATAAGATATATAAAGAGATATATTACTTTTCTAAATATTACTGACTCTAAGCTTCCATCGTGTATATCCATTCAACAAAAGAGGAAGATGTTGTAATCACAAATATTACTACTTCTTTGCTCTGAAAGAGACTTGAAATAATGCTAATTTATTTGTAATCTGTCAAAAAAAAATACAGAATGATGTCTTAAAGGAATATGCTACATGACCCCTAGTAAATAACTCATCTACTAAGTAACAATAGTTGAAGACATCTCTGTAAAAAGTATATTTGCAATCTTCACAAGACTAAAATGTATAGTAAAATATTTTCCAGGCACTTATTCTGCATCTGAACTATTTCAAGCCAAGATTGACTTGAATGCTTGATTTTCTGTACATTCCTGTCAGTGTTTCACAAAATTTCTCCTCACGTTAAGTCCAACTGCAACTGAAGTCAATAAAGCTGGCAGTATTAGCTTTATTGTGAATCTTATTCAGACTGATATTTAATTATGTTTCTGTGAGGTTTTGTAATGTAGATTAATAGTTTTATTGTAAGCCTGTGATTAGTTTTCGTTTGTTCTAATTTCTATTTGGCTCACTTGATTGTGAGGTGAAACACCCCCCCCTTCCCCCAGAAGATGTATTCCCTCAATTTAATACCAGTCTGAGGTGTTTCTCCTGCATCATCAGATCAATGAAAAGTAAATAGCCCACACTTCTTGTTTCACAGTGCAGTATTGATCTTTCTTCAGTTTTTGCTTCCCCTTTTTCCCCCCTGCATCTTGTATCTTTCAACCCCTGGGACCAAAGTGATTGCCATAGATTGGACAAGCTAACAAGCACATGATAAGGAACTAGTGTTTTGTGGTTTTTCTCAGATACACATGCTTGGTATATAAACCCAGACCTCTCTGTATTGAAGGAGAGGTGCCATTTTGAGTATGGCACAAGTTACTGTGAGAAACAACCAGAGGAGAAGCACAAGAATAATAGAGGATTTAATGCTTTGCATTTTTCTTTTATTTCTGCATCTGGTACTTAGCTGAGCGAGGACATTCCTGGACATTGCTTAAGACAAGAAGACTTTGAGAAATGTAATAACTCTCTCTCTCTCTCTCTCTCTCTCTCTCTCTCTCTCTCTCTCTCTCTCTCTCTCTCTCTCTCTCTCTCTCTCTCTCTCTCTCTCTCTCTCTCTCTCTCTTCTTACTGCTTGGGAGGTAAGTCTGAACTTGCAGTGACCATATTTTTATTTTTATTTTAAAAAAAGTAAGCCCTATTTATATTCTGATATTCAACATTGAGTGTCACACATATTATATATAGTATTTTGAAATTGCTAGCTAGCAAAGGCAGTTTCTTGTTGTAAATAAAAGATGGGATTCCTATTAATTGTTTGTAGAGTGTTAGAGAGCTTAATACAATTGATTTTTGGGAAAAGAATGAATTTGCCTTCTGTATGTATAATGCAACGGAGGTACCATACTTTGTAAGGCTTAACTGTACTGCTGAATCTTTCCTGTCTCCCTTCAAGTGCTATTCAGTCTGTGATATCAAATATTTTCACTTTTTTTTTCTGGGCCCCCATCTGTCCAAAAGGTTCTTTGGGTCATATAAAAAAATGGGATAGATTTTTGAGCTATGCTGATCACAAGTTTTCTGACATTTTATTTCTTTACATTTGTATGGATGCATTACTTGTCTCTAAGGATGCTTATTAGTTACGTGTGCCACTGGCTCACACAGCATAGAAAGAAATGTAAATATAAATAAGTAATTTATCTTTGATTTATTTTTCACATCACCATTCAGGTACTCTGCTTGAGCAGATGAGGTCAGATTATTGTTTCCTAACAATAGTCACAAGTATATTGATAGAGAAACCCCATTAGGGTAGAGATGGTTAGAAAGGAATATTTTTCTGCCTAATCACTGACAGTATGGCCAAAAATCTACACATGTTTATTTAGAAATAAATTCCATTATGTATGGTAGACATTATTCTCCATTATGTTTAGGTTTCCAGATGTAAAAAATTAAGAAATACAACATATCTAATGGTTTACAACCGGGTAAATGCTTACAGTGTATTTACTGATAAATGTCTTCTTCTGTAACTCCTGTAACTCCTGTGTACCATTATTCCAAAAAGAAGCAATGCTTCTATGTCACACGTAGACATAAAAGGAAGTTAGAACTCACCTGGTATTATTACCATAAGTCTAATAGGACCCTCCCATATTAAAGTTAAATCACTGGAAGAAAATAATCTTTTTTCAGTGTTATTGTGTTGTTGCTTGCAATACGTTGACCTATAATGTGATATAGATGTTACTGCAGTGTGGCTTACTGAAAAAGTTCTTCAGGAAGACCTTTGATGATATAAATATTATCTTTATTGCCTGAACTTTTAGAAACCAAAATAAATTTATATAGCTCATTATTATATCTAATTCTGTGACTTTCTTTCATTCTCTATTTTTAAGGTTTATGATATATTTCACTTCAAAGGATATTCCCACCTAAGCAATTATGTGAGCTCCAGGATATCCTGATTTGAACACTATTAATTTTCTATTATAGTTTGTTAAAGACATTCTATTCTGTGGCACTTGCCTGCATTATTGAATCAATGACCAATTCAGAGTTACTCATTCCTGTTTTGTGCTTAATTCAATCTGTTCATTGATTGATTGACTGACTAAATTTATAAGATGCCCATCTTACTGCCTCTGACCAGCTTACAAGTAAAAAGAAGACCATAAAAATCCTTACAAAATGTTGCATATGTTGCATTTTTATAATTAACACATTAAGGTCATTGCTTTGTAAACAGATACCTATAAAAAACTATTTTGTTTATCACAGTGCATTAAAATGCTCATTTTGTTTGGGCCATAATTCATTTTGAATTTTATGTACACTATAGATCAGGGGTGTCAAACTGCCGGCCCATGGGCCAGTTGCATCATGCAGAAGTCACGCCCACCCCAGCTCCGGCAATGTGAAAAAAGTCACGATATGTCATGACACAGCACGTGACGTGGTGAGTTTGACACCTATGCTATAGACTGTTCCTAATTCAGTATTAAAGTGGGCATTTATGTTCTGAGAAATATGATTTTGGTAAAAGGACTAAAGTATTGTAATGCTGATGCTGTGAATTTTTCTCTCCTCTGTCCCCCATGTATGATACTGTAGATGTTTTCTTTCCCATTTTCCATGGGTTGCATGGATTTCAATGGGCAAATGTTTAGCATTTTTCATCCATTCAAAAAATGGGCATCCAGAGGGAACAGTTTTCATTAAAAACAAAAACAATAACAAAAGCTATATGTCTCTTACCATTCTAGAAACCAAGACATGGACCAAATCGGTAGCCGCCATTTTGTAAGTTTGTGCAAAACTTCTGAAAGGTTTTTTTTTAATGTGTGGGAGCCTGAATATATTACCAATAATCTTGAATTGTTCTGTATTTGTGCAGCAGCTGGTTCATAAACTACTCCACCTGATTCTGCATGTTGATGTATGCACAGCCATTTTGCTCATCTATTCTGCTTCCAATGCAGAAACAGTCAGTATTGAGCAATGACAAATTTTGCAGTCTCCTATTAGTTAACTGGCAATAGCACTATGTGGTTTGTTTCCTGTCTGTTTTGAGCATTCCAAGATCAGCAGGGATAGAAGGTATTGCTGTGTGGAAGTGGTTCTTTCAATTCTATCCATATCGTTTTTCATGATTTTATGCTTCTGCACCAATTCAGATTTCTCTATGATCAGTTTAGTTCCTGTAAGTACCAGGAGAAAATGCCTTATTATAATATGTGTATAATAAATGACAGAAATTACATTAAGGGCAGCATAAGATAGAAGGAAAGGGAAAATATATATTTGGTTAAGGTTTGTTTTATTTTTATTTTTTCTTTACAGAATGAGGCCTGAGTGAGATTACTAGCTTTTTTTGGATTGTTTTCTAATCAAGCATAATCTTCACAAGCTGCTTTATCTATGTAGTGTCAGGGTTAAGGGAAGGAGGAACAGATGAGAAAGGCTAATTTTAATTACAAAAATAGAATAGAGGAAGAAAACACAATATTTTCTCCATTAATAAAAAAAACCAATATCAAAATGTAAAGCTGGAAAAGCCAATCAGAAATGTTCAATGTAATTTGGTCTTGAGCCAATAATATTTCTGACATTAATTGGATGTTAACATTTAGAACTCCATAGCTGATTCACAGTTTGGTAGAGACTAAACCAAAGAAGGTCTGTTGCATTTCTTTTTTAAGAGCAATTCTGTGTGCTGAGTCATTTTAATTTAAATGTTATTTTGTACTCACCATATCCAGGGATTTTGCAATTGTGTGGTCATAGACAAACTTAGAAAACTAAGCTAGTAAATTTGTGACAAATTCACTCTAAATACTTAGTTTGTTCATTGATTTGGAATCTATATCTACTTAATACTTCATTCATAGCTACATGGAAACTTTAGATTTTTCCCGCCTATCAACTAGTTGAAACACAATATATTTTCAGTCTATTTGTTATTGCAGTCTAGTGAAGTAGCAACTATGTATTAATTAAAAAAATCATTTACATTAGCAGGAAGTTTATGCAAATAAGGTTTTGGTTTCCATAAACTTCTTTTATAAATGGGATTAGTCATGTGTGAGAGGGTGAAATTTTAGATTCCATATTTCCAGCTTAATTGTACCTACAGTGGATATAGAAAGTCTACATACTGTGTTTCCCTGAAAATAAGACCCGATCTTATTTATTATTTTTTTTGCCTCAAAAAGAGGCACTAGCTCTTATTTTGGGGGGATATATTACCTTACAACTGCTGCAGCCAGGCCTCCCATGTCCTGACACCTGTTGCGCTGCTGTTTGACTTCAACGGCCACTTCCCGCCACTTGCAGCCAGACGCCACATGCCGCATTGTGCTGGTGCAACCGGTCACAGCAGGACACCACATGGTGCGTCATGCTAGGGCTGCCAGTCATGGAGGATGCCGCGCGATGCTTTGGGCCATTTGCAGGAGGCCGCATGGTGTTTGGGCCATTTTCGCTGCTTATGGCAGAATGCTAATCGTGCAAGGCAATGCACGGCACTTCAGGCCATTTGCAGGAGGCCGCATGGTGCTTTGGGCCATTGCCACCAGTCGTGGCAAGGCACTGCATGATGCTTTGGGCCATTTGCATGGTGCTTTGGTTGTGTCCTGCCACAACCAGTGGCAACAGCCCAAAGCACCATACGGAATCCTGCCACGACTAACAGCACTGGCGTGAAGCACATACAGCCTCCTGCAAACAGCCCGAAGCACCACACAGCCTCCAGCCATGACCAATGGCCTCCTGCCATGAGGAACGGCAACAGCCCGAAGCGCCACGTGGTGTCCTGCCATGACCGACGGCATGACCCAAAGCACCATGTGGCCTCCTGCCACAAGGAGCAGCAACAACGCGACAAGCCACACAGCGCGACAGGTGTTGGGGCACAGAAGGCCTGCTTGCAGTGGTCCTACCATTAAGGTAAGCAGGTACGGGGAGTGTGAGGCAGGTCCACCCCCTATCCCCACCCTAGCTTCATTTTTAGGTGTGTGCCTCACCACAGTACTAGGGCTTATTTTTGGGGTAGGTCTTACTTTTGGGGAAACACGATATCTCTGTTTAAATGGTAGATTTTTCAGATGTAAAAAAATCAGACCAAGGTAAATCACTTCAGAATTCTTTCCACCTTTAATATAACATGTAAGCTGTACAATTCAATCGAAAAACAAACTCAAATCTTTTAGAGGGGAAATATAGCAATAAAATACTAGAATAATGTGGCTGCATAAGTGTTCACACCCTCTTATAAGTAGGGAAGTGATGTGTTCAGAATTAACCAATCACATTCAAGCTGATGTTACATAGTAATTAGTACATACTTGCCATCAATTAAAGTGACTCTAACCAAGCCCACATATTCTAGTAGGATTTTTCTGACATTTACTCAATTGCCTCTTACAGAAAAAGTTGTGTTCTGGAAAGAGCTTATAAGGCATCCCAGGGATTTATTTTTTGAAGATATCAGTCAGGAGAAGGATGCCTCCCCCCAAAAAATCCAATGCATCAGATATACCATAGAACATAGTGAACAAGTGAAGAAAATATAGCACAACAGTGACATTACCAAGAATTGGATGTTCCACCAAAAGTGATGAAAAAGCAGAATGGAAATTGGTCCAAGAGGTTGCTAAGAGGCCTTAGACAACATTAAAAGAGTTGTAAGAATTTCTGGCAAGTACTGGTTGTGAACTACATAAGACAACAGTCTCCTGTCTTCTTCATATGTCTGGGCTATTGAGTAGGGTGGCAAGACAGAAGCCTTTTCTTGAAAAGAAAAACATCCAAGCCTGGCTACATTTTGCAAAAAACTACATCAGGTTTGAAAAAGCATGTGGGAAAATGTGTTGTGGTCTGATGAGACAGCACTGTACATCACTAAAAGTACACCATATCCACTGTGAAGCTTGGTGGTGGCAGCATTATACTTTGGAACTGCTTTTCTTCAGCTGAAATTGGGGCTTTAGTCAAGATGGAGGAAATTATAAACAGTTCCAAATATCAGTCAACTTTGGCACAAAACTTTCAGGTCTCTGCTAAAATGCTGAAGATGAAAAGGAATTTCACCTGTCAGCCTGACAATGGCCCAAAGCATATTACCAAATCAACAAAAGAATGACTTCACCAGAAGATCAAAGTTTTGGAATGGCCCAGACAGAGTCTAAACTTTATTCCAAATGAAAATCTGTGGGTTGACCTGAAGAGGGTTTTGCACAGGAGATGCCCTCGCAATCTGACAGATTTGGAACACTTTTGTAAGGATGAGCAGACAAAGATTCCCAAGGCAAGATTGCACCATGCTGATAGGCTTCAATCCCTAAAGACTGAATGCTGTCATAAAATCAAAAGGTGTTTCAACAAAGTATTAGTTTAAAGGCATGCATCTGTACACAACCACATTATTGTATGTTTTTATTGCTATTTCCCCCCTAAAATATTTCAGTTTTTCAACTGAATTGTACAGCTTATATGTTAAAAAGATGGAAATAAGTCTGAAGTGATTTATCTTGGTCTAATTTTTTTTATTTTTCAAAAATCTGGCATTTTAACAGGGATGTGTAGACTTTCTATGTGTAATTTATGAAAAGTGCTTAGTTAGGAACACTAAAGAAATTGATCTTGCAAAATTGATCTATAATAGAGAATTTATCAATTTATAGTAATGAGATAAGATGGAGGATCTTGAATACTATGCAATTTTTTTAAAAAGTGAGAGGCACATTTTTAGAATTTACTAAATTTAAAAAACAACAAATCGATCATTTGAGACTATATTTCCTAACACAGGGAGTCTAGATATTGCTATGTAGCAACGTGTGATACCATTGGTTAAGGATAATTTGAATTTTACTAAAATGTCTTCCGACTAAGTTCAAAAACTTGATTTAACATTTGTAGGACTTTCTGAATATACTGCTCTTTCTCATTCAGTAATGAAACTGAGAGCCACTTATTTAACACTGACTCGCTATTTGCTTTCTGTCTATCATTTTTCTCCTGACGGACTCAGGTGTACATTGTATCTGACTATTTTAGTTAATAGGGAAGGATCTTGTTGTCAAAAATGTCCCAAGTTATTTCGTTGATGCTATTGGTTTTTCTGTTTCTTTTTCCTTTAAGACAGTAACAAAGTTTCTAGAATACTAATTAAACCTATATATTATCATTTTCTTATAAATAATAATAGCAATTAACATCTGTTTATATATTAAGTCAGTTGATAACACTCTTTGGAACACTGGCTCCAAATGTTAGATATACAAAATATATAATTAATTATGAAATTCACCTCTATTTAAATACAATAATATCAAGATTTAGGTATTAGTTCAGTGGAAGAGCTGTTCATAAATGACCTTCTGAAATTCTCTAAAAAAAAATCTGAGAGCATAAACTGAATGAATTTTCCAACAATTTATCAAGAAAGGATTAAATAGGCTTGCTATTCAAAATGTTCAGTGGGAAAAGGTCCCTCATGTTGTCTTCCCATGACAAGGCAAGAAGACTTCAAACTACTGGAGAAATAAGTTGACAATGAAAGTTAAGATATTTGCAAATAGCCATTGTCTACTTCATACATAATTAAGTGCAGGGTCAAACCATTCCTCCTATAGAGTTTCTTCAAAAGTCTTCCCTTCTTTGAAAATGTAAAGCAAATTCTCTTTCAACAATTTGAATGAAAATTTGTAGAAAAGTATGTGGGCAATTTTCCAGCCTACACCTAATCTTAATAACAATTTTTTCTTTGGTGTAATCTGTAATAACTTTGGAGATATTACTATATGATCTTTCATACATGAATAAAACTCAGAACAATTACTTTATTTGCTTATCCACTGAAAAGAAATGAAAAAAAATTGTTTTAACTCATAGAGGTCTGATTACTTTCAGTCCATTGTGTCTTGCTCAAGAAATCTTGCTCAAGTTTTTCAAAAATCACCAGATCATCTGTTTCCTAACTTATTCCCTGTGTAATTTCAGAATTTTTATGGCTAAAACAGAAATACATGTATCCTGTTAATACAGTGGGCATTCCCACTGGTCAGTAAAGGCAACCATCTTTTTATCATGATTAATTCATACTATGTCTGACATTATTTAAGAATCAGTGAGTCAATTTGCTGCAGGCTGGTCAGCATCAATCAACCTATGTTTACCCAAAGTAGTATCTCTTATAGTATTGTTTATCCATTACAGATACATTATCTTGACCATCAAATAGTGACCAATAACACTTCATTTACATACTATTTTGTTAGCTTTTCTTTCAGTTTATATTTATAAATTCTTGTCAGTTCTAATTTGAAGCCCAAAACTGAGTGTTTGGTAGGAGATGTCTTTTAACCATCAGTTCAACATCAAGTATAATTTACATGGAGTTGTTGTATGAATAAAATTGTTGGCATTTCTCCATTACCTCAGAAAAAAATGTATTGTGTCAGACCTGGATATGCATAGCTCAAAGAACTTTCACTCAGATTGCTTGTCCTTTTTCTAACTCCACCATTCTATCACTATAACATGAAAAAAAAACACTAAAAAATTCAGGGGAGTATTCAGAGATATATCTGCCTTAAAAGTAGCCCAGGGTGACTGTCAAACATCAGAAGTTAATCACAGAAAATGTTTTATGACCTATTGTATATTATAAATGCTTTATGATAATTTGTATGTCATAAAATGATCTTAAAGTTTGCCAAATTTCAGTCGCACAGGAGTCAGGGATCCCAGATTTTGGACATATTCTATATATTAGCTCTTCTGAGGTAACTTGGTTCAAATATTCTTGCCATATGATGCTCTGTTTTACCCAGTTAAGGGTTACAAACACGAGCATATTAGTATAGATAGATAGAACATTTTATATAGATAGATTTTGATATATAAATTGCTGCTAAACAGCTTCAATCACCTTAGTTTTTAAAGTGTGCTGCCTTTTTAAAAGCACCACTGCATATAGTCTTCTTAGTAATTCTGTAATTACTACACCAGGCTTTCTTAATGAGGCAGTCATCTCTATCAGATTTTGAGAGGTATAAAAAGGAAGCAAATGATAGTTATTCAGTGACTGTCAAAACGCCAAAATAACTTCATTAGGATTGACTTGAAAATAAAATATCTTGGACCAGTTTTGGATGGGGACAATCTAACATAATTCAACTTCATTTTCAATTAATGCAATTAATATATTTTAATTAATGAAATATAATGGTGAGACTTGTAAGGTGTTTAATAATAATTGTATTTTTTATTATGTTAAAAATAATTTTGTAGCAACTAGGAACCTCAATTTATGAGCTCTATTATATACTAAAGTGGAATTCGGCCTATCACAGTTATTTATTTATTTGTCACTGAGAAGTGGTAGAGACATTGTTGTCATTACCATTGAGTGATAAGAAAATAAGCCAACTAACTTCACCAGCTTGTAAATTTATTGGGAGCCTGGGATTATTTTTAATAATGAATGAAAATGATGAATTACATATTATATTAGAGCCCACTACCCTATCCCAAAATAGATTACTGTTGTTGTTATTATTATGTATATTAATTACATTTCCTAGCTGCATTAGAGGAACAAATCAAATCAACAAAGACACATGACTGATGACAAGAATGTTGTTCAAGAAGAAAGATGTTTGGTTAATCAATAATGCACATTAACTACAGTTCATTACATTCACATGATTCTTCATATTGCCAAAGTGTTCCATCATAGCTAACTGATTTCCTGAATGAGAGTTAGTTCTACCCACTTATCTTCTGCTAACATTTCAAAAATATATCTGTCAAGGCTGCTAATATTGAATATTCTTGCTTTGACAAAATATGCAGAACTGTCTGGTACTTTTAGAGTTAATTCAGAGGAGAAGGGGAGAGGAGAGAAAAGTGCTTGGAAGGGAACGGAAGTAAATCTTTGCCCTCCAGGTTAATTGGAAGATGTGAATCATGACCCCAAAATAGGGGAGGGGAAATGCCTGGAATGTTATGTGCAAAGGAAGGGAAATTCAGATCTTGGCATTCTCCATGCCGTGCTGACACTCCATAACACTAATAAAGGCTTTTTAGGTTAAAAAATGCCTGAAAGTTTTTCGAAGTGTTTCATTAATCAGACACATGACAATATCAAGAAAATCATAAGCAAAGAAGGTATTACAGTCACAATTTTTATCTAAAGAACATCAAGTGTATATAATGTAATGATCAAAAATTCTAGTCTGGGGACTCTAGTCCTGTTGTCATTAAGAGAAAAAAGAAAGAAAGAAAGAAAGAAAGAAAGAAAGAAAGAAAGAAAGAAAGAAAGAAAGAAAGAAAGAAAGAAAGAAAGAAAGAAAGAAAAGTAAAAGTAAAAGTAAAAAAGCATTTTATTTGGTTATCAAATTAGTAAATCATTAGATTTTACAGATCCATGTAAATCAGCAGTGTCAAACTTGCGGCCCGCAGGCCAGATGTGTCACATGCAGGCCACGCCCATCTTGTCACATGAGGCGATCAAGTTTGACACCCGTGATGTAAATCATACTGGCTTCTATTTATTCAGTATTCAGTATGTGGCAATCTGATTTGGATTACAGTGTATAATCCTGTTTATAATGTCTGGAGCTAAAATAGGGGCTTGTAGTTCTTTATGACAATAATCTTATGCAGTATTATTTACATATATACATAACTTCAAATTTAATTGTATTTTAGTAAAAATTTTAACCTGCTTATTATTAATGGAACAGGTCCATTATCATGGTAATCTTATAGCAAAAGTTTAAAAGTACCATAACATATGTAGATCAGGAGGAAATGATAAATGCTACTTCCATTGCTGAAAAGAATTCATAAAATGTGTTCATGTTTTTGCACATAGATAGCCATGCTAGCCTCAAATGTGGTTGGCCAAAAGAACAAAGAGAAGATACCTATTCCCTACTCCACAAGCACATTATCACATATTATATCTCCAACTGGTCAGGAGTGTTCAATAACACATTGTTTTAAAAATAGCATATGCATAAAAACAAAATCAACGATGGACCATTTGATAAACATGAAAAAGTTTAAAGATCTGGGAAAAAACATGTCTAAAGTCTAAATAATTGTCCTGACAATACAGAGATTTACATCTATAGAAGTTTCTGCAAGGAAGCTTTCCTCTGCAAATACATCATTCTAGCTTGCCAGGATACATTTCTTTGATAAAGATCTCCAGAATTTCAAATCCTGTTTTCTCTCTGTGTCCTCAAATTAAATGTTTATTGTGTTCTTCAAAATGTATTGTCTCCCACAATGTCTTATATGATTAGAAAAGGTGATATTAGCTTGCAAGTTTACAAATAGAAACTCAAGAGTCACACAGAGAAATGAAGACAAAGCAAATCACATAGACAATTTTGGGGGTGCCTTTAAATCTCTGCTTGGTGACTTCTTCCTACTGTTTGTAGTCCCAGAGCACAGGACAGTTTTTCTTTCTTTTTTTCTGGCAGAGCAATTTAAAATCAGTTGTATCATTTATAATTTGCCCTTGGTACTCATTACAAAAAGCATTTTTAAAGAACTTCTAAAGTTTGCTGTTCATAGGCAAGATGTTCCATTGAATTTATTAATTAAATTTGTTATATTACAAATAAATTGGATTAAATTTTAAACAAGCTGAATTTAATTAATGAATATTCAAGGTTGATTTCTGATTAACCCTTAATTCAGTTATTGCAATCAAGTTCTTCTTCCTGCCTTAATTATCATCAATATATTCTTCACCAGCTTTGCCAGAGTTATGACTTTGGCATCTGTTAAAACTGTAGCTAGCATAGAATTCTGGGAATTGTAGTCCAACACATCTAGAAGCATTATTTGAGGGAAGTCTATTTTATATTATCACTGGCTGCCTTCTGCTATCAGTTGGTTTGCTACATTTTTTCCTGATCACATATACTATACTGTACAAATGCATAATTTAAACATCTTGCCCTGAATTAAGTTTGATAAAATGATATTTATTATTTTAATAAAACAAAAACTCATATGTTATTGAAACATCACAGATGGGTAGTTGCATAAAGTGAGTAATTATACTTTATCTAAGTGCATCTAATAAGTACTTGGCAGAAGCAAGATTAGATTTCAATGACTTGACATAAATAAGACAAAATTACTGCAATGTTAATGCTTGTTTCAAGTATAAAATGATGATTATCATTAAATAAGAAAAGAACATTTCATTCAACAATTTTCAGGTATTAGGTTAACATTCAGTTAACATACATTGTAGGAGAAAGCCATTTTTGCATACTTGAGGGCCTCAAGTGGTTAACGCCAAACTGAGCAAGTCCTATTGTTATCAGTTTCAAACTTCAGTGGCACTATCCCTCTATTTCCATCAGGAACAACTCACAATGACTTTCTGGCCCTGAGAAGATGTAATTATGAGTATTTATTATCCTGCCATATTGGTTAATATCCCCAGTCAAACAGCTTTTAGCAGAATATGCATAGGAAGACGAGTAGTAACTCCAAGCACATTCCACAACTTATTGTTAATGTACCTATGTACATAATCATATTTTCTCCTTGTGCTCAAACATGGTAGAATTGGGTGTCAAAACTTGGATGAAACAGTCTTCTGCTCAACATATGTGCATATCAGCTCCTACAACTCCTCAACCACAAATGGCTGTTGCTGAGATCTCTGAAAGCTGTTTTATATATCTGGAACTATGGGGAACACTTGCCTGATTGCTCCCTGAATGTGGGAAACCAATGATTTTTTTTTTAAAAAAATGGAGCTTCAGTAAACAGGTTGTGACAGTAGAATATACCTACATGAAGGAAGGTATACAGTGGGGCACTGTACTCTTCAACATTTTTATAAAAGATTTAGATGAGGAAATAGAAGGGGAACTCATCAAATTTGCAGACAGCATCAAGCTGGCAGAAATAGCCAATATGCCAGAAGATAGGTTCCAGAACCAAAAGGAGTTCAACAGACTAGAATTTGGGCCCTATCTCACAAAATGAAATTCAATGATAATAAAAGTAAGGTTTTATACTTAGGCAAGAAAAAACAAATGCACAGGTGTAGTTTAGGAGGCACCTGTCTCAACAGCAGCAATTGTAAGACTGATCTAGGAGTCCTAGTGGACAACCACTTAAATATGAGCCAGCAGTGTACTGCAGCTACCAAAAAAGCCAAGGCAGTCCTAGGTTGTATTAAGAGAGAGATAGAATCAAGATCATATGTAGTGTTAATACCACTTTATAATGCCTTGGTAAGGCCATACTTGGAATACTGCATTCAGTTTTGGTCACCGTGATATAAAAAAGATGTTAAGATTCTAAAAAAGAATGCAGAGAAGAGCAGCAAAGATGATTGTTCAGGCTAAAACATATGAGGAATGGTTGCAGGAATAGGGTATGTCTAGTGAAAAGAAGGACTAGAGGTGATAGAAGAAGAGAGGACAACCTATTCTCCAGAGCATCTAAAGGAAGGGAAGAAGCAATGAGTGGTAACTAATCAAGGAGAGAAGCAACCTAGAAATAAGGAGAAATTTTATGACAGTTAAAACAATTAACCAGTGGATCAGCTTGCCTCCAATAGTTGTGGGTGCTCCATTCCTAGAGATTTTTAAGATGAGACTGGACAGCCAATTGTCTGAAATGGTATAGGGTCTCCTGCTTGAGCAGGTGGTTGGACTAGAAGATCTCCAAGGTCCCTTACAATGCTGTTATTCTGTTATTTTTAAATTAGGTAATGCATCGTATATGTGAATACAATTGCTACTGATCATTTATGGAGCATTTATAGACCATTATCTAACTAGTTCCATGAGTAGATGCATTTTCCTATTCAATTAACTAGCTGTACCCGGCCACGCGTTGCTGTGGCTCAGTCTGGTAAAAGTGTGTGTTGCTTTTACGTCCAACAGATGGCGCTTTTTTTTCAAAAAAAGCATGTTTTTACTTGTCACAGGTGTGACATCTATATAATATAGATATATAAAAACACACAAGTATTCGAATGCAACATTGTGTCAAAATTTCAAAGCAATCGGTGAAGAACTTTCGGAGATTTAAGATTTTGAACAAACGAACATTTACATTTTTATTTATATAGATAAAGAGAGAGTTTTGCCTCCTTTAAATAGAGCCCTTGGGCTTCCTTTCTCTAAGCCTTATTTTTTCTTATTTTATGGTTCTTCATAAATGTTGTTCTTCTTTTCTTCAAGATTAAAATAAAGATGCAAAATGCGGTATAAATTCTACTTTTGCACTGAAAGAATATATGAAGGAGACTTACCCTAGGGAATATATATGAGAAAAAAAATATTCTGAACTTGGGATAAAACTGTTCTACTGGGAACATTCCTTTGGAATGTTTTGTGTTCTGAGGAACAGAATGTGAATGTTTTTAGTGTTCTCTATAGAGAACAATGAAAAATTGAAATGCATTCCTTGTTGCTTTTTAGGATCACAAAATTGATAGTATTTATATCTATTGTTCAACCTACAGAAAAATTGGCCATGAAGTTTATTTTTGAAAATTCAAAGCTATAGATGACACACATTTTCAGTGTGGCATGTCAATAAAAGACAGGCTGAAGTAAATCACCCAAGAAGCAACAGCAATAGATTCACAGCCCATAAACAATGTGGACAATCTATATCTGAATATTTCACTGATAGTTCTACAACTTTTTATACGTTCCCAGACTAAAAATTTATTCTCTTTCTATTTTTTAAGACAGACTCCCCCACTGTTGTACATAACTCCAGTTCTAATTTCTTGATGGTTCCATTCTTTCTATCAAGACATTCTTTACCTCTTCTGTAATCTCTACTGTTTCTAGTGCCCTGCATTGCAAAGGTTTCTTCTGTTCTGTTTCTGACTTCCAGTTACAGACCTGCACAACTTAATGTTCCAGTTAACTGCCTTGACCTTCTTGGCAAGCCTTTTACTATTTGCAGCAGACTTTATTATTTCTCAATTTTATGATACCTTTTTGGGTTACACCAGTTCAGCCTCAAAAAGAAAGGACAACACACTTGAGGACAATGTTACTACTCTTGAATCTCAACTTCCCCATAGTTAATTTCTTCAAGGGCAGTCCTGGCCACAAAAAGCATTAAGCAATAGTACTATAGCACCCCCTGATGGGACTTAGAATGATTAGCTCTCACCAAAGTGAAGGAAAGATGAAAATATGTCCAACTGTAATAAGACAAGATAGAATATATCCCCAAATTGGGATTTAGTATACACAAAGCATAAACTTCCATAGAAATAATAATAATAAAAACATAAGTATGCTTCCTAATTTGCTTTATTTCTGTCAAAATACTGGCAATTTGTAAATGTGCTAGAAGCTTCTGTGAATTGGGTGGCAGAAGTGACTGGTGACCTATCTCGTTTTATTGCATATTTATGACAAGTAAAAAAAATGAAAAATGCTTCAGAAACCCATGATATTTTCATTTCTTTTATTCACCAGCCAAGTATTTTTCTTTTTGTCTCTTGTTATAACCATATAAATACACAGCACTGATAGGTTTTGTAATGTCTCCAAACCAGTGTTGCCGCAGTTTGTGAAAATACAGCTTCCATGGAATATATGTAAATCACTTCCAGACAAAAGCCCTCTTCAGGCAAGCTTAAATCTTGTTTGCTCATATGCAGCAGAACTGGCCTCAGGAAATAATTGTATTGTCTTCTTTTCTAAACAATTTTGGAAGTAAAAAATTCTTGGCTTTAGCGCAGTAACAGATGATACTTCTGCAACCAAAGAATGGATTGATTATGGTGAGATTTAAGATTGATAATAGATAGATCTATGTTATGACATCCATTGTTTTAGTGCTTGGCGATAGAGGAATGCTTTCTTAAATGGATCATTGTATAAAATATTGACCTCAAGGACTTCATTATTCATGTTGGTGAGACAGCCACTACTTAACAGTAATAAACTGTTTCTCTGTTACATTGAGAATACTTCAGAAAATATAAGAGTTGTCAAATCTCCTGAAAATCCTGTCTTTATAGTACACATGACACTAAAGCTATAGCAGTATTTCCTGCTAATAAAAGCTGGATGTGAAGGATATCACATGAGCTGACAAGAAACTAAGAAAAATGATACTTGGATGCAAGGAAAGAAAGACACAGGCCAATGACCTTGGGAAGTTTTACTAGATATAGTTTCTGCTGTGGAGGAGAAATAACTTGGTAATGTCACAGTGACATGAAAATAAATATATAAATTTTAGAACAGTACTAAACCATATAAATGCATGCTTTTGAGGAATACATTATACTGAATAGTTAAGAGTCATGGTCACATTTCTTTAAAAAAATGATAATAATCTTAAAAGGGGACTACACTAGATTGTCATTTTTGGCTTAATCAGTCCATACCTATAAGTACATTTTCTTATAATCATTCTGTTCTTCCATTCATGTAAACTACAATTAAACAGAAAACTTTTAATTTAACTATTCTTTCCCATTTTGACTAAATGGACATTATAGTTAACAGCATTAGAATGAAGCAAAGTATGAAACTAATGTCAAATCCTTATATTGTGTCTTACTCCAAAATCAGAAATTATAGTTAAATGAATACTTATTAGGTTGCTTACTTATGAATGAGGGGAGGATCAGGCTGTGTGCAAAGCCAAAACACTTATCCAAATTTCAGCAACTTGAATTGAGATGTCATTTGTTTAACACGGTCTGAATGAAAGATCAAAAAGCTTTATATTTCAGCCTTCCAAAGAACTAAGGGTACAATTCATTAGGAAAGTCATACTCTTTATGAAATGATGGAAACTGCCCCAAATAAAACTCTTATATAACTCCCTTAGATAAGGTAATGTCTTGTTCAAGGAAAGCTTGACTCCTAGTGGAACTATGGACACATCTACTGAAATAAATTTCCATGGTATTTTCCTAAGGTGGTTTCTTCACTTTCCTAGTTCCGTCTAACCCCCCCCCCCCCAAAAAAAAACCCAATTATTAATTAGACCCAATTCTATTTAACTATTGAGCCCAAACC
>NW_015386478.1:275033-306964 GCF_001527695.2 Protobothrops mucrosquamatus
GAGCCCTGCAAGGGCTTCAAGAAAAAGGAAACTGACACCAAATTGTTTTTACATTATACCAATGGGGTGAGAAACCTGGATAGATTGATGGAATGTAATACATGTAATACAAATCAATTCATTCAAATTTGTAAAACCACTGGGTTTTTTTCAGTTCCCAAATCACAGTAAGCCAAAAATTATTCAATTGTACTAAGGCTTAAAGTGAATAAAGTGTGAATAAAGGTTTTCCAGTGACCTTGGCTTAATTACTGGAAATCATTGGACCTGGCTTCCAAGTCTAGCCCAATTGGTTCTATGTGTGTCAATAGCTAAAAGGTGTAGTTAATCAATCTATTTATATCTATCTATCTATCTATCTATCTATCTATCTATCTATCTATCTATCTATCTATCTATCTATCTATCTATCTATCTATCTATCTATCCAGGGCTTTTTTTCTCAGAGAAAAGGTGGTGGAACTCACCTCCCTCCCCTGGCCACGCCCCCACCCAAACCTGGCCACGCCCTCATCAAACCCTAGGACCGCCCCTTTAGAGAACAGGAATGCAAGTAAAATTTGGGAGGGGCTATAAAAGTAAATGTATGGCTTTGAGGGCGCCGGCGTGAGAGCCTCTGGATTCTCTGCCGCTTCTTGCTCGGGCAGGGTCGCCTAGGAAACGGGCCAGGGGCGCGCCGACCGAGCCTCCCTATGGCCGCGGTTGTGAGCCAGGCAGGGGCAGAGAGCTGCGAGTGCGAGCGCGCCCCCCCAGATGTTGCGCCCGGTGCGGCCGGCCCGGAAAAAGNTCTCTCTCTCTCTCTCTCTCTCTCTCTCTCTCTCTCTCTCTCTCTCTCTCTCTCCCCCTCCCTCCCTCTCTCCCTCCCTCCCTCCCTCTCTCTCTCTATTTGTGTGTGATGGTTTTATACACAGAAATGCACTGTGGAATTGCAAAACTTCCCTTACAATTATAGGACCCTCTAGTACAGATGTCCCCAACCTTTTGGGCACCAGGGACTGGTTCCGTGGAGAAAGGTTTTTCCGTGGTTTTGTGTGCTGCCTGCCTCCCACGGATGGGGCTTTGCTTGTTTGTGCGGACCAGTTGCTGGCATGCTGCAGCATGGTACTGGTCCATGGACCAGGAGTTGGGGACACCTGTTCTAGTACATAAGTGTCAAACTCGCCGCATCATGTGATGTGTCGTGACATATCACAACCTTTTTTGCATTGCCGGAGCTCGGGTGGGCATGGCCTCTGCATGATGCAACCGGCCAGTGGGCCGGCAGTTTGACACCCCTGCTCTAGTAATAAAAGCAGTGACTTATCTATGAATTTGGAAACTAAGTATGTGGTATCAGTTTCTTACAATGAAAAATGTTATGGGCAAAAGAAAAATGCATATTCTGTAACTGGAATTCAAAAAGAATACTTTGGCAAGTCTTAAAAAAAAGTTCACTCTGATGACATATTACTCACAAGGGCAAATGCACAGAACTCCCAGGGGTCAGAAAGGTTGGGTAAGAGACTGAAGACAAAGGAGGGGATGGGGGATAAGCAGTTACATTTCAGTGCACCAGGAAGTAACAAATGAATGCCAGAGGCACAGTACTAATGTATAAAATGATCTGAAAGGAATTGGGGCAACAAGGTGACAACATTTATAGATGACACAACATGATAGGGATCTGTCAAGAATTAAGAACATCAGTAATATTTAAGGGATCAAAGTGACTGGACATAGTGAAAAAGTAGACAAAATTAATTGTTTTCAAGAGCAACTAGATTTACTCCTTATATTTATCAGAACTTTCTGAGTGACCTCAGGCTATTCATAAACAAGCTTTTGTCAGCACTGCAAGAAAAGCTCAAGCAAGTTACTTCTGTTTGCTCAGCCACTGTACTGTAGTCAATGCAACTAGAAATAAACTTAAGAGTTACAAGAGATACAGCTATTAGCTGTCATAACGTTATTACAGAAATCAATAGTAGTAACCTAGATGCTTTGTTCCTTCTTTTGTGCCTCCTCTTTTGTGCCTTCTCTCAATAAGATGTCTTAATAGATAGAATTGCCTGAGGATTTATAAGTGTAAATTAGTTCATCCTAGTGGAAAGGAGATGGAAAAATGCTGTTGAAAGAAAAGAAAAAAACTACAGGAAACAAACATGCAAATACAGAGACAAAAATATTTAAACTAATAAAGACCAGCACCTCCTCTATACATAACAGCTGCAGATAACTCCAAAGTAGAGATTAGAAGGAGAGTTCTATTCTACCGTAGGAGAGGTAGCTTTAAGGCTGCTAGAAACCCACATTGTGATAGAATAGGAGTATTTGACTACAAGGAAGATAGTATGTAGTATTTGTATATTAAAAAATGCCTTTATGTTCCTTTCCTTAAGATTTTACCCAGTGATCTTATTTTACACTTTTTTGTTTGTTTCCAAATGCTTATTTAGGGGTCTAATTCATTTATCACGAACAACAATAGGAGGATAACAACAGAAACCACACCATACAACCATATAACAAAAACTGATGGAATTGATCTTTCTGTCACCATTTTTACATTTCTTGCTCTGTGGAATCTTTGTATTCTCTGCAGCTTACCTCTTGAGCTATGCTTTAATACTTCTTAAATAGGAGTGTTGATAATTGCAGAAAACAATGTCTCCAAGGGTTGAGTAAAGCAACCCTTATTATCTCCTACAATGTAAAGAAACTATGCTCTTGTCCTGTTAATTTGCTGTAAAATGACATTGCCCTTTTGTGCCACAATAGCACCCTGTTGAGTCTTATTTAATTTACCTATTAGAAACCCTACATGGTTCTGAGTAGTGTTGCTCCCTGACCAGTTATTTTTATTCTTGTATACTTGGATAGAGTTCTCATTATGAAAAACCTTGTATCTGCCCTTTCTGGGATTAGCTTTGATGCTCTCTGCTTAGCACTCTTTTGAATTTCCTGAAAACAATATCACATTTTACTATCTGAATGAGAATATTGTGGCACAGGATAGGAGGAAGCTAGTGAAAGATTCAACATTCAAGACAAATACAAGCTTAAAGCATAGGACAGTGGTGGCGAATCTATGGCACGGGTGCCAGAGGCGGCACTTGGAGCACTCTCTGTGGGCACATGTGCCATTGCCCAGCCTTGCCTCCCCCCACGACCCCCTCCTCTCCAGCAGCCCCCTAAAGGAGACTCGCCCTCGAGGGTGGCCCACACAGAGCAGCACAGACAAGGACATGGCAGCCAGGCAGCGTAGACAAGACTCTGCCCTCACACCCCATCATGCAGTTGATGCTGCAGGGCACGGGCAGAGGGTGTGGCCGCCATAGCACTGCTGGGCTGCCTGGGCGATCTGTGGCGGGCCCTGGAGGCGGTGAGTGGTCCTGTGGACAGGCGGGGTGGGGGATGGGGAGCAGAGCGGGGGCAGGCGGGGGGGTGGAGTGAGGGCGGGGCCAGTTTTTGGGCACTCGGTCTCTAAAAGGTTCGCCATCACTGGCATAGGATGTAACCAAAATGCTCAGCAGAATAATCCACTACTTGCAAGGCACTGATATAGTTTCATATTACCTAGAGGGTTTGACTCTTGAGCATTTCTAAATATCGAACTCATGGAACAAGCGAGAAGCATTTTGTAATAATTATAAAAAAGTAAAATCCAAAAGTAAATGGAAAATAAATATATGCAGGTGTCAGGAATCTGGAACTCACTTGCAGAATACCTTAAAAAGGATGTCTCACTATTTTCTGTTTTGGGTTATCTCAAATATGATTATTATGATATGATCATTATTATGATATGATTATTATGATTATTATGATATGATCATTCTTCTTATTATGATATGATCATTCTTCATTATCATATTTTTTTTTCTTTCCAGAGATCTGCTGGTATTTTTTTCTAACTGACTAAAGAAAGACCCATCAGCTTGCTCAGAACTGGGATTGCTGCCTTTTTCCCCTCAAATGTTAAATTTCTACATTTCTCCAAAGGCTGAGCTGATCCAAACTGTTTATTTGTCCTAGTAACATGGGGCAAGATTTCCATTACTTGTTACTCTTCTTTTCATACTTAGCTTGGGTCTGTCTGTTTCTTTCATAGGAATGCAGCAGCTTTTGAATTCTGACAATCACAGATAGATAGACATGCTATTTTTTCTTCCTTCTGGCCTGTTCTATGGTTATTTGCTTACTTAGGTATTCTTATGGGTAAGAATTCTGTTGGTTACATTAGATGTAGAAATCTCACTTATTTGAGCATCTGCCCGTATGTGTAATGCCTGCAGTTGAGTATCTAGTGTTGGAGGGATGTAAGGATTCACTTTATTGAATAAATGTATAATACCATTTGACCAGTTCTTAACAATAAACTTCACAGTTAAGAAAATGTTGTTTATAGAGCTACATGAACTGTATATGTAGTTCAGAAAAAATTATAATTGGCACAAATTACAGTCAGCATCTTTGGAAAGATCAAGGTGGAAATACACACAAAGAAAAATGTTTTGTGTCCTATAAGTATAAAAGATTTATTTAAAAAAATAAACTGTTCTCATGGGAAACATATGGGGCATGAAGCAATTCACAAAGTAGCTTATAAATTATGATATTGCATAACGTTTACTGAAAGAAACCAGTCAAAGACAAAGGTAAGTGGGAAAATTGTGTCTCTAATTAATCCAGAGAGCTTGTCACAAAAAAATCCATTCCCCAAACGAGAAAACAATCAGGTTAACTAGCTACAAATTGCATGTTAGCAGTTGCTTTAAAAGCCACCAGAGATAGAAGAGGACTTGCTATTTTCTGTGCAGATAAATGAATTGTAGATACTAAGTAATGGCGGTATGTATTCCTAAAGATTCCTTGGGTGCATTGAATTTGCATTTCTGCTTTAATAACACATGTCTGGGTCATCTGGCCCAGAAAGCAATGTTTGTATTTTGCTTTAACAATTCCATAACAAGGTGGAGTGGAAAACTCCAGAGGATAGCTATAATAGCTTTATTGCTTTTTTCATTATTGAGACCTCTTAGTATAATTGTTTTTAAAATTATAATACAAGCTTTTCTGGACTTTTGGTATGAGCATTGATTTATGCTGTCCATGAATTCATTTCTGCTCTATTTCACACTGTGTTAATTTTCATTAAGTTCATTATGCCTGAGACCTCTTAAGGGATTTATTTAAAATTCATCTCTTGATTCAATATATCTTGTATACTTTTCTGTAGAAATGTATCTACTTTTTTTGCACCTAAGATAACGAGATTGGAGTAATAGTAGTAACACTGTTCCTAAGTGTGTTGCATTAAATGCATTAGCAATATTAGCATGTTGCTGTGATTATTTTTGATGCATATAAAACATCCAGGAATTGCTGAGGTGAGGATAGATTTAACATCGAAAGGTAGTGAAATAAATCTTGGTAAGATAGTGTTCATATGATATGCTTCTTTAAATAATACACAGATTTAGATGAATTTGCAAATAAGAAGTCAATACAATTTTAAAGGATTTAGTGAGTCATTTCATCAGAGACGGAAGCGTGCAGATATTTAATTTAAAAAGCAGCAGTTTGCAGTTGACATAAAGCTCTCCCTAAACCCATTATATATCATTGTGGCTGTAATAGTCATCATTACATAAAGCAAATAGCCCAGTACATATCTATCATATTGGATATAGAGTACATTGTTATTGTTGGCTGTTGCTGTGATATTGATTATCAACCAGGAAACTATACATTAGATTTGTTATCACACCAATAACAATGCTCTCTGCTGTCTTTTTAATCTGACTTAAAAAATTACTGGTAAAGCAGAGTTATTTCTGCAATAAGCCCTCCTGCAATTACAAATTAATAAATCCAGTATGTTTGCCAAAGTCCATTGGTGGATCATATTCAGCAGCCTCTTAATTACTAGAAGCCTCTTAATTACTAGAAGGAGAAATTGTGTATCGTATCTTTGACATGCCATATACAGTGCATGCAAAAGATGCTATATCCCTGCATCTCAGAGGACAAGCCAGGAAACCATTCTGAAAAGCCACTAACAGACCAAGTAGGTGATGTTAGAACTAAATAGCCAGTTTCAAATTCAAATAGCATCTTGTGTGTTTTTGTCAAAAGGTAACAGGAAACTGACTGACCTGATTGCCTTGGTTGCCTCTCCGAGGAAATAATAACTGAGATGCAGTCTTTAAAAAAAATAACAACTGCATTGCATGCAACATTAGCTTACAGGTTATATATATAGGTTTTATATAAAAATCAGTGACATCAAAAGGTTAGGTATGCCAAATTTTAGTCTCATCAATTTAATTGGTTTACTCTTTGACTGTGGTCAAGTGTGGATCCACTTCTTCAAACACAGATATTTTGGAAATGGAGTCACTGATTTTTATGTAAATAAAAATACTTTAATTTCAGGAGAAAAGGAAATGCATAGAAGTGATATCAGCTATATTTGACTATGTCAAGAATGTGTGTATTTCTTGACTGATATCATATAATCATTTTCTTCTGCAGTGTTGTCCCTAAACATTGTTCTGATTGCCTGGGGGAGAAAGACCTGAAAAGGTTTAGCCTTGGTGTTCAGAAAAGCAATTTTTTTAAATCCTAGTTGTTGTTTTCTTTAGGTTTTCACTGTTAAGACTATATCATGTATCATATTATTATGGTATTAATTCAATAAACAATACTGTATAAAGTATATATACTACTATATAATCAATAGTCATCTTTAAAATATTCAATGTGAATTGAGATTAGTTGGAAACTAGAACTATAGAATGAATTTTAGCTATGTTTCTCTGCATGTCGGGGGGGGGGGGAGCTTAGACTAGAGAAATGAAATCTCAAATGTGTATATTACAAAATTTTAATTGCATCTGTTTCCAGTATATAGAATGTTAGCAGAAAGCTTCATTTTATCTTTCATAATAATAGAACTTTTAATAACAGTAAATGCTAAGATTATCAGAGTAGATGAGAGGAAGTACTACCTTGTCCAGCGTACAGTTAAATTTTCACAAAATGTGGTGATTGCCACCAAATTAAAACTTAACTGAGGATTGGAAAAATTTATGGAGACTAATGAGTATCAATGCAAAGGTTATATAAAAAAGCACCACTGAAGTTTAGTCTTTGAAAATCAGAAATGGGAGTTCTCCCACAGAAATCTTTTTTGTCACTGTAAGAAACAGGATATGAGCAAACCCAACTCATACCTTATAAAATAAAGTGTCCCCAAAGTGTAATTTCAATAAGATTGCTATCAAGCAAGCATGGGATATCAATATGTATAGAATTTGTATTTGCATTAAACAAAGTTCTGAACTCTTCCATAAGTATGGATGATTAGAAGATTTATATGCAAAGACCAGAGAAAACTGCTGATATCTCACACATACAGACATTAAAAGCAAGGACACTGGGTGCATAGACTTTTTACTTCAATCTTAGTTTTGACTCTCCTCAATTTTTTGCTTTGGAAGATGTTGAAAGGTTGTTGTGGTGAGCACTAGAGAGAGATACAATGAATTCTAGAGGCATGTCAGATAGGAGCTATTGATGTGAACTCTTAATAAAGTAATATACGTTTTCTGTTTCACTATCTTTAATACCATTTTTCTTTCCTTTAACGTGGATACATCACTGTAGGATTTTTATTGCCACTTTAGCCTTGTATATTATAAACTGCAAAATAGTCTCCTCGTGATGAACTGTTGAGTCTCCTTGTGTAGCTGATGGTGATATTGACTTTCAGAAGAATCTTGTTGCCATTGCTAAGTGCAAGCAGCCTTTTTTTTTTTTACTTGTCTCCCCAGAAAAGTCAGTGGTATACTAATGAAAATATGCACTCTTCTTCTTGGTTTTTTGACAGCTTGAGAGGAGCACATGAGATCTCCTTACAAATGCAAACCAAAAGTGTTGGACAGTGAGTATCTTTTTCATTGGATTTAATAATCTACATCACGGTTGTCCAACCTCTTGCCTTGCCTGGACTGCATTGAGTGAAGAGGGATTGTTTGGGCTGAATATAAAATATATAATATAGTTAATGTACATAAATAATAAATAAATAAATATGCCTGAAATCCACTTGCACCCCTTGATCACTTGAAGCAAGAATGTTGTGCTCCTGTGTTCCAAGTGTAGATAATATTAACCAGAGTGGAACACTTACAGCACAACCTTCTTTGGATACAGGATGGACTTTATTGGAATTATATATTAATTTCTTGTTATCATGTGGAAGATTTTGTACTTCCTCAGTGAGAATTATCATCAGTGTTTATTTTGTAATTCTTAAGTGTACATAAACAAAGCCTTTAGATGTTTAGACTTTTATACACAACTGTCAAAGTTTCTATGTGACTTAAACAAAAAACCTAACTACACGATTATTTTCCATCAAGCCATTAGCAACCACATAGCAACTACTCAGATAGACCATCTCCTGGAGGATCAGTACCAACCTGGTATGTTAGGTCTCCCAACAATACATGTATTGCTGCTATAATCAAATCCATTTATCTTGTTGCTAGTTGTCCTCTTTTCTTTCCTCTCACATTTTCAAGCATTATGGACCTCAAAGAAACTTGTATTTTCATAATGTGTCCAAAAATGCTAATTTGAACCTGGTCATCTGTGCTTCAACTGAGAATTCTGATGGATCATGCTTGGGCAGCTGAGGCTTCCAAGGATGACTGTGGTTTCATGCTGCATTGTAGCTCATGGCCTTCTTGAAGCCCCAGAATCATGACATTCCAAGAAACCCCTGAGTCATAATGTGGCAAGCAACACCACAGCTACATGGTTTTGGAGCTGCATGCTGCTCTTTAAGACAGGTTGCAGGGTTGTCAAAATAGCAGAGTTGGGGGGAATAGGCAGTTGGGGTCATTTGAAAGGAATCCTGTCTGTACCCTGGAAGAACCGAGGCTTGTGGCTGGGATGATTGGATTATGGATTCTTGCTGGTAGAATTTATTTATTCAATTTCTATAGCTACCCATCTCAGTCAATGTCACCGGGTGGCTTACAGTTTAAAATGAATTGTAAGAATTCCTTTAATAATGGCAACAGGGAGTTATGGGATTGATGTCGCTAAGTGATGCAGTCATCTGATGTCACATTTTATGACTACATTGTTTAGTAGTGGAAATTTCAGTCCCAGTTGTGGTCAAAAGTCAAGGATTACATGTAAGGTGATTCAGCTCATATATACATGACTGTTCCAAGAGGATTATGCTGGAGATTTCTGGTTAACGGTGGTGTTTACATTGCAGGGTTCCAATGTTTTCTGTGGTTGCTCCCAAGTAAAGTATATCTTGCATTTTCTCTGTTATTTCAGAATATATGTAGCAGAAACTATTTTATTTTCCAAATTCTTTTAATATAAATACCACTGTGAGTTTAACCTATTGCTGCTTTTTCTTTGTTACTGCTTTGGTCTAATTTTGTGCTGAATATTTTTGATACCTTTTCACATTGCTGGTTTTATTGAGTTACTACTACTACTACTACCACTACCACTACTACTACTACTACTACTACTACTACTACTACTACTACTAATAATAATAATAATAATAATAATAATAATAATAATAATAAATAGATAGATAAAGTAACAAAGTGAGCCTTTGACAATGGGGAAAAGCAGTTGTTTGATTCAATTTGCATTTTGATGGGCACTTTATGTGAAAACTCTGGATGTTGTACAGGTGCTATTTCATCAGAAAATGATAAAATTACAGAACTAGATGCAAGATTGGGAATTATGATTTTAACATGTCGATTTATTAAATGATTTAGGGCTCAATTGCAGACATTTGAAGGTTAAGAATAAGAAAACATCTTTCACTGAATAGTTTGATTGGAAAGTCCTAATCTTTTCCTGTGATTAGAAGATAGCCTATCAACAGCTCAGCTCTAGTGATTTCAATTCTTTTTCTCACAGTCCTGACATTTTATAGAGAAAAAGTGAATGAATTGCTTTCTAAACACAATGTTTGTTTCTTCTCTTTCTTTTCTTAGTGTTTAGACATGTTACTTGAAATTGCGTAATGGTCCTGGTTCAGGTTAGTTCCCTTTACAGCTATCCCATTTAACATTAGTAAGCCATGGAGAAACTATTCATTCTGAGAATGCAGATTCAGCTAAATGTTATGCATATACCTAATAATTACAGTGCAAACAATTCTTCTATATATGTATCAGTAACATTTTTGTAGAATATTATTTGATATTAAAACTATTGTGGAAAGGACATTTTGGATCTGTGGTATGAAGACTTGAAATCTGGTGTTGTAGACATATAATAGAGTAAGTATTGAGACAATTGGAAGTAAGAAAAGGACAAGGTTTGCAAATCTTTATATGTAATCTTTCTGCAAAAATGATTTTGTTGGTTTTGTGAGTTAGAAAATTACTCCTCTGGGGCATGATATACCACTTCATGAAGTCCATAGGTATCCTGCCATTTAATTAAATGAGAAATAAACTTGTTCCCAAGACCAACAAAAGGGCTGCATCCCAGTGGTATTTAATAGCTCTTTATGTTTAATCAGAATCTTCTGAGTACCCAAATAATGACTGCAAAGGTTACTAAACGTGCTGAGTTTGGATTCCGGAATTGTGATACCAATGGTGTCCACAGTATTTTATGGACCAGAATTAATGAATTTTCAGATAGTCATCAGTTCATGCCGTTAGAGTTCATCACATCCATAATGTGCCAAACCACACTTCTATAGACAATGATCACACACTGCAACTTCATGGGGTGATTTTAGACAATAAAACATAAACAGGTACCATTTGAACTACAGCGTATGAACAGCAACTCTGTGTATCACTATATGAAATCCTATTTTAGAATCACTTAAAGAAGCTGTTAACTGTTTATGGGTATATACCTGCTGCTTTACAAGTATGTCACTATAGTCACATTTATGAAAGCGTGGGGTTTTGGGGAGCAATGTCATTTTAACAAACTTCTTTGATCTTAACTTTTAAAACTAAAGCTCAGGTTGAAAGAAATTGCTTTCAAAAACAAAAGGCCACCCAGGTCAAGGAAGAAAGAACACACAGTTTTTACTCTCTACTTGCAAGTTATCTATTTGCCTTACTTTTTAAAAAAAAATCTTCTAAAGTATTCCTTGTCCTATGGAACTCATTTTAGCAGCAATTACTTTCTGAAATGTTGAAAAGATCAGCAACAGATAGGCATGAATATTATGTTCCTGCAGTAAGAGCAAAATTTAGAAAGCTATCTTGCATCAGATAAGATTATTTGGTACTTTCTCCATAATTATAAGACACTTATCATAGACTGGAGGCTAGGATGTTGTGAAAACTCTACCCACTTAATCAACACTAACAAACAACTCAAAGGAGAATAGACATTGTGACTGCAAAGATGGAAAATAATTAGTGGACACTGGAACATGGAGGGAAGGATGATTGGATCATCCTTATCATCCAAATCTCAATTTGTATATGGGACTTTCTGCATGCAAATCATACCTACGTATGTTGCTGGATCATGTCCTAATCTTTATGATATTTGAATATGATTTATCCTGGTTTTCAGAACCACATCAGACATTACATCCCTAATCCTGTGCATTATTATTTAATGTACACTAATTTCAGTAAGAAATATTCTAAGTATTCAATTTTTTACAAAGTGCTAAAAAGATAAGTGTAATAAGGAAAAGGCTTGAGGTTAACTCTAAAGAAAATTTCTTCCATAGAAGGGACCTCACCACAGAAAAGCAAACTTAGCTATTGGGGTAACTTACATCCATGGTGGGGTCTGCACAGAGTATGTAGAGCACACTATAGATGAATACATGGTTCTGCAGGTTAGTTAAACCTAACTGTAAGTTAAGTAGTGATTATCTGGTTCAAAAAGTTTTAAAAAGGAACTACTTCAACATGGGGATGAAATTGTAATGCCTAAAAATACAACTTGTGTCTTATGGCATAATATTCTGAGCCAACTGTAATTTTCAGTGGCTGCATCAGGAACAGCCCTTTCTAATAACCCAGCCTCAAATTTATCACACCCTGTACTTCACAGAGCAACTGATTGATCAGCTGGAGGTCATAAAACTCCCAGCCTCCATGGCACTACAGGTTCATAGTTATTTGGTACCAGTGCTGGATTCAGGAGAAATTTGATAAAAGTTGCTAATTTTGTTTATGTAAAGAATTGATTTTGTTCTGTATAATAGTGAGCATGTATCCCTTAAAAAAAATTCTTTACATTATTATTTTTTCTTGGAACTGATCTATTTCCAGAAGCATTCAGTATCTTCTTCAGAGAAATAATATCAAAATGTGAGAATTGGGAGGAAAGCACATCAGTAATTAATGCTTCTGACAGTTTATAAAAATTTTATAAAAAATAAAATCATTTAATACCTCTTAAACTGACATTAAAACTACCAAAAGAAACTTCAAAAAACTTTAAAATTCTAAAATGGGGAAGATTCTAATCCTGCTCTTGACCTGTCTCAACATTAAAGGCAATTTTTTTCTCCACAGTATGATCTTTACTATAACAAAAGCAGAATTTACTCTTGATGTTAGATATATCCATGACAGGAACCTCAAAGAATGGTCTAAGACCTAACTTCCACTGAAGACTGTACAGCAGGGGTCTCCAAACTTGGCCCTTTTATGACTTGTGGACTTCAACTCCTAGAACTCCTCAGCCATGCCAAGGGCCAAGTTTGAAGACCCCTCTGTATAGAATGGGAGGACCTGCAGAAATACCACCATTCATTTCTTTATTTTAGCATATTTATGGTTCATCCCAATCTGGAAGAATTCTGGATGGTATGCAGCATGAAACAAGGAGAAAAATAATAACTAACTCCAGAATAGAATTAAAGGCAAAACATAAACATAGAAAGCAATGAGAAAAAAAATCTAAGGTAGGCACCCAACAGTCGGGAAGTTGGCATTGAAAATGTATTGAAATAAAACAACACTAACCTCTATACTAACTTCAGAAATTGGGTATTACAAATATTTTTCAGGTTAGAGTATTCCATAAAGTGAAGCTATTACTGAGAAGCCTTTCTTTCTCCTCAGTGTCCTACAAACCTCATTTAAGGAATTTTCAACAGGCTCAATCTTGATTTCAGGACCAGTTGGGTAGATTCAGTTCTGACAAGGGATTGCTTGCTGCATATTGCTGCTACGGAAATTTTGAAGGTAATGACCAATATTTGGAGTTGGGCTTAAAAGTCTACTGGCAATCAATATAGCAACTTCAATTTAAATATAATTTTATATTGACAGGACAGTCTTCACAATAATCCTGATCCTACATTTTGTATCAGCTAGAGCTTCTGTATTACTGCATGGGATAGCCTGATGTAGAAAATAATAATAATAATAATAATAATAATAATAATAATAATAATAATAATAATAATAATAATAATAACAATAATAATAATAATAATAATAATATGATGATGATGATGATGATGATGATGATGATGATGATGATGATGATGATGATGATGATGATGATGATGATGATGATGATGATGGAAGGGACCTTGGAAGTCATCTAGCCCAACCCCCTGCTCAGGCAGGAAACCCTATACCATGTGTTAAGGTGTCCAATTAAGTGGTGAACAAGACTGACTTACTATATCACTGAAAGTCTTTTATGGCCAGTCAATGCATTGACTTGCAGCTTCCAACCAAGAAAAGTTATCTTAACTTATGTACATATTAATAATAAATAGTATGAATCTACTTTTGTACTCAATACACTCAATTTTTCATATGAAGCTTAATATACAAAGAAGAAAACATGAACACTTTTATCTGCTCATTGGTCCTTTGCTAAATAGATTTCAGTTTAAAATCTTTCAAGGTGACACTTTTCTATGCATTATATTTAATTTTAAGAATCAAACATTTAATTTTATTTACACACCCTATGTATAATTTCAGATGCCTTTGAATAATTTATTCACTTTAATAGCATCTTAGGAAAGTTTTTATTCTTTGTAGTACATGCTTTGTCCATTGTTTTTAGCAACATCAAACTGGCTGGTATAAGTCATATGAAATAGCCCACTCTTATAATTGCATTGTTCTTCTTCCAGACACTGACTTTAACATTTTACCCTAATATTCTGTACTACATGTTACAACACCAACAATCTTAGTGTCAGTAAATGTCAGACATTTTCCTCCTAAGCTTCCATTTTCCGTTCTCAGTAAATATTCCCCTTCAGGGATTATCCTTTTCCATTCATTATAAATCATGAAATAAGTACCCTGTGGTGTCATGTTAACTAAATGGTTATAGATGTATCATCAAGTGATATATGATTTATGATAAGACATAGTCCTGATGGTAAATATCCTTTAAGCATGTCCTTATACTCACTGCTTTCCTATTTGCAATCTAAGCATTCAGGAAAAATAACCATAAATCAATATTACAAACACAAAATGCAGCTTGAAATATTGAATATTTATTCCATAAATAATCAAGCCAAGCTCTTGTCTTATTTTTGTCCATTATCATCAGAGACAAAGAGCTTTTATCTTACATGACCTTAAAATTTCAGTATATCTGATAGCTACAAAAGCTGGATGCTATGGGAGAATACAATCAACTACAATTTTTTTAATTGATGTTTCTACTTTGGTCCTGCATTAGATATACTTGCAAATATCTATTCTAGCATGCAAAGTGGATAGGAAATGAGGCTTCTCAGAGAAAAGAAATAATGGAAACTGAATAATACACTGCCTGCACTTGTTACAGATACATTAGAATTTTAATAGTTAATTCAGAACATCTTTAGATGTCATTAATTTGCAGTTTTTGAAATACATTGATTCAATTGTATTTTAGCCGACTAGCATGAGATGAGTGAGAGTATTAAGAGAATAACACATTTGAAGGTAATAAATTCAAATATAGAGCTATTAGCTATTAATTTTGCCCTGACTAAACGGATGAGGCATCCTTTGACTCATAGTGTAGTTCATATGTATGTTGTAGTTAAGTACTCTCTATATATTAAAAGTAAAATATATCAAGAAGATCCTTTCTGAGGCTAGGAAATAGAGACAGAATCAATCTAAAATATAGCCTCAATGACAAATTCACTCTCCAACCAGCTTTGCAATGAATAGCACCTTGAACCCAGCCACACTGAATCTCAGCTCTGACAGTTCAGTTGGCCTAAAAGTATTTATAATTCCAACTTTAGCTATCCTACAAAATAGGATCCAAACTTTGTTTTAGCAAAAGTAAAAATTATCTCTTGTTTCATAATAGAAACAGACAAAATTATTTAGCAAAATTGTTGATGTGGCACACAGTCTATAAAAATCTGATGTGGCACTCTAAGGAGACCATTTCTCACTTAGCTTGATGTGATAGTCACTTAATGGTCAAATTAGAGCTTCCTCAGCCAAAGATGTGGTGAAATAACAAGGAACAGCTTTGAATCAGGCTTCCACTTTAGATTTACAGACTATCCAGGTGGAGTTCATTATGGTGAAACACCCAGCAGGATATTCCTGACAGTATATAAAGAAAACAAACTAAATTCATCCTGGTTAATTACATAGCTAAGCTTATTTAAAATGCCAAGCTTTAGTCTTTCTCCCAATGCACACAATTCTCTACACCAATATTCCTTTTATATATGGAATGCATATATTATCCAAGAAGGTTGCACCATTGCTTTTTGCTGTTGTGTTTGTATATTATCTGAAATATTTATGAAAGTTGAGACACTAGATATTTTAGAGTAGGATTTCACAGCTGCATATTCTTAAACTGGTGAATTCTTAACCATAAATAGAAAAGTAATGCATATTTAGGTTTCTAAATATGAGTTTGAGTTCAGTAGTTGTGCTATTTTTCATACAGCAACCAAAACTCACAGAATAAGCAATAGCCATATTTTCATGCCAGACATGATTACTTAGAACCACTACTTTATGATGAACAAGCAAAAGGATGGAAATGTCTTAACAGTCACAAGTGTAGGATTTCCAGCGAAAGTATGATAAGCTAAACACATCTCTAAGACATTGGAAATGATAACAAGAGCAAAGACTGAAGAACTAGTAAATACATGGATTCTTTGGTACCTCTCCAGACAAAGGAGATGGTGGAAGATGGCCCACATTTGAACAGATTCTCCTCATGAGGAGACTGGATTTAAGGATTGAGCACTGGGAGATGAAGGGATCAGTCACAAACTCACAACTGCAGTAGAGCTTTTTAAGGACACTAAGTTCATTAATTTCACTTTTTAATCATTTTCAGAGATTGCCTATGTGAGCATCTTAAAGCTTTCATAGAGCTTTGGAATTACAAGTTTTGACTAGTTCACTTATTGTACTAAGCCATGTGCATTCAGCCATGGTGTTAGATTTTTTTAATGTGTTGGGTGTGCCATAATTCATGGATTTCAAAACACAAGAGCTGAGTTCCTAAAAGTGAAAACAAAAAGCAGATTGTGACTTAATGGAATGGATGAACCTAATCAAAGAGCATATCCATAATGTGATCATAAAATTATCTTGTCTTGTGCTGCTGCTGAGCCAGTTTAAGACAATTCTCTTGAGACTGGGATGCTTCAGCAGAGGCTTCCCAGGTATTCAATCCAGGCTACCAGCTAAAAAAAATAATTGATTGCCTATAGGAAAATGCTCTCACCATCACCACTGTGACATCTCAATTCTCCATGCCAGAAAACCAATTGCCAATTATTTTCCTGTATAGGTCTTACTCCAAACACGTATGGCTTGTTTACAAAGTTAAGCATCAACATCTATATACCTGCAGGAAACAGCTTTAACATAAACATCCCTTTCTTATATTTTTATCAGGTTTGACTCTCTAATCTTTCCTGCAATTGTTATTAGAAAAGTCTCTCAGTAGTATATAGTTATTTGCTTCACATGTAAAGGCTCACAGGCTCAAAACCAGGCAGCAATTTTTTTAAAGGGAAATTACTATTTCCCTTTCCCTGTGCTACCCACTTTTTTTTAAATAAGTTCACCTGTTTTATTTTTTGTTGTCACTTAAGCTAGAAGAGTTCCAACCCAATTCCCAAACAGGTCAGATGTATGCATATTGTAAATGTATTAAAAACAAAGAAAAGAATTATCTTAACAGTGTCCTAGAAAACATTTAAATTAATAAATAAAACCTAATACAAATTTCATTTGGGTGTTTCAGAGTTCAGAGGGCAACCACTGTTATTCCTCATTATCTTTTAAGCACTAGCACTGAGTATACATTAAGCAACTAAGGAATCTCACCTTTCAGACTTCTGATCAAAACAGTGTAAATAACAAGAAAAATGTATAAGGATCTGAGAGGAAAATAAGTCAATTCAATGCAAGAGGTTAACATTATAAAGATGCCGTCACTGCCAGATTGAAAACAGTTCAACAACAAGAGTAAAAAAAAAATCAACTTGTTGCAGCCAATTCACTGTGACCAACTCACTGCAGGCCAACACGCCATGGGATAAGCATTACACTGATATCAAATAAATAGTCAAATAGAATCATTAAAGAAAGGATGCCAAAAGAGGGACAAAATAAAATTTGAATGACAAAAATGTAAATATTTTAAAAATAATTTTAAATAATTAAATTGAATTGTTGAATTGGCCCATGGTGAGTTGGCTCATTCTGAGGTTTTTCAGCCTTGGTGATGGAGTGGGCTGCTAACTTTAAAAAGTAAGTTGGTCCTTGGTAGTCAAGAGACCATTTTCTAATGAATGGCCCCACTCTCACTTCTTTATATTCTTCGTTTAGAGAAGTTATATAATTTCTACATTCCAGACATTTTTTAAAGATTAAACATATAATTATTTGATGATATTTTATTTTTGCATCACAACTTTTTAGATATTTTTATTACTCTTTAACTTTCATAAAATTTGAATATATTATATATTTATATATATTATCATTTTCTACTTGACAGCTATAATTCTCTATACCAATGCCCAAATATTTTGGAAATTATAAAAACTTAATTGACAGCACAATGGGAAACATTTGGAGACATATCGTGACTTTGCATATGCTATATTTTTGCAGAGTTTTTATTATGCTCTTCAGAAGATTTTGGTTTACAAACACAAACATGGACACACAAAGATGGATGCAGTTGGTTTAAATAGGGCAAGATTATTTTTTAAAAAAACATTGTTCACTTCATTGGTCAAATACAGTACAAGAGAGATGATATCATGAATCAGCAGGCAAAAGAAAGAAGGATTTGAAGATCAAAATAAGTATGCTTTCAAATCTTCATCTGGCACTTAAGATAAAACAGAAATGTTTAAAACATGTCTGAAAACTTTTTGTTCCAGAAGTTTGATTCAAATAATTATACATTAGAAACTATCAATATGATCACAAAAAAACTCAAAAAGGGAATCACTAGAACCTCATATTTTACCAAAATAAGAATCAGTGAGATCATATTGAAACATAATGACTCATGTTGAAATATTTTTATATGCAGATCTTTTTTCTTTATATATTTTAACAACAGAACACATATTGTCCAGTTAATGAGGAGAGAAAGAGGAAAATACTGGAACAACAACAACAAAACCCTTTTAGCAAACTACCTTCATTCTTTCCTGGAAACTTCTATGAAACAAAACACATTTAAAGGAGAAGTTAATATAAAACAACAATAAGAAGTATAATGAGATAGTGCTAATTAATACAGAGTGGGAGATGGAGGATTGACTTTTGCATATGCATTTCAGGCTTTCTGTCTTCCTTTTATAAGCAGGCCCCCAGTGTTAAACCAGAACGATTTTATACATATATGCATGCATGCATGCATGTATGCATACCTACAATAAAATTGTCAGTGTGCTAAGCCATAAATTTCCTTGCTTCATCAGTTTTCATCTTCACCATAGCTCTGTTCCCTAAATGGAAAGAAGCTTTAGTACCTTTTTAGAAATAGAAACAGAAAGAGATGTCCATTTGGAATATTTCAGTGAAACACTTTTTAAAAATCCAGTGGTGTACCATTTCATTGTCTCCCGCTCCCACCCCGAGGGATCTGTACTGCTGCAAGGATGTTGATTATATGCTTTTGAAGTATGCTTGTGTGTCAGATTCTAGAAGTTGACATAATGAAATTTGTCAATTTTTATTCTTTGGCTCAGTTTTGTATCAAAAGACAAGACTTGACAATAGGACAATATACTGTATGGCCTAGCTTGAGCAGTCTATTAACATTTTTAATCATGTTGATGAAATTGAACATTTCAATATTCAATATATATACACAGAGCTTTTGTTTTTCATAGAACGCCCAGAACAGAGTTCCCGCACCTTTTTTGGATGAAACCTTGTAGGGTAGGCATTAAGACATAAAAAAGGGAGGAAGAAATCCATAAGCATGGCTAGAGTAAAAACAATCTTTGGTTGCAAATTGAATATTGACTTACAGGTACCAAATCTGATTGGAACTGTAAAAGAATACTGCACATGGCACAGCTATGACTTAAATGTAGCCTATACCTTCTTCACATACTAAAATGATTACATGAAAGCCTTGACTGAGTATAGCCATGATGGGCAGCAGAGAGTAATATTTAGAGAATCATTTGGAAAGACTGTAACTTTTAATGTAAGAGTAATAACTAGTAAAGAATATGAATTAATAAATGAAAACAGTAATAGTAAGTAAGCTGTGTGTCTGTGAAACCAAAAACCAAAGGGGTAAAATTGTAATTGATCTGAATGAAGGTGGTATGACTGGAATTACATGTTGTTTGGGATCAGTGTGGATGTTCAGATTTAAAAGCTGAAGAGTTTGCACATATGGAGTCTCTGGCTACACCACAGGGATAAACAAAACTGAATGGATTGGTGGAAGAGGAACTCAGGCAGATACAGGTGCAGGATGAAACAACAGATCAGATCTTGAGTTAGGCAAAGTGCCAGTCCTGGCAATATATAACACATTACAAAGAAGGACAAGCCACCCACTTGAAAGAAATAAACTTGACCCAGAAAATCAGTGAAACTGGTAAAATGACAGCTTGACTAGCTCTTTGTGACAAAGAGCATTACTTCCTGAAACCATGCATGGGTTGTGTTGAATTGGATCCTTTCAGAGTCTTTGATTTGTTTCTCTTTTCTCCCTGTTTTTTATGACTTACAGCAGGATGCTTTAAGTCTGCAATGTGCTTTGTTACTACAGCTAAAGATTTACAGCTGCAATAAGTGCCTAGAATTTGTAGCAGATGCTGTCTATGTGTGTAGTTAGCTCAGAATGAGATGTAATGGTATAAGTTTAATTATGAATGAAAGGCTAACATGTGTCTCAGTAAATATGCACTGATGTCATCTGGGTTGAAGATAAGCATGAAAATAGAAATCTATCCATTAGTGGTTTTGCATAGTGATAATGGAGGAACCAAAAATGGGGGTGGGGGGAAAGATTATTAGATCAATGTATTTCAGAGAAAAAAAAACATTCAACTAGATAAATTGAAAGGACTGATGAAAATGAGACTGGAGAGAACAGATGAAGTCATTAAGCTCATTTGGACACCTCAGAATGAATGAAAATTATGACAAAAGAATATCTGCTTAAAAAAACTATATTTGTTTTGAATATGTGGTTTAAGCCTACGTCTATTCACATGTACATGTGAAAATGAAATTAATATACATCTAAAAGCATTATTCATTGTTTATGATGAAAAACTGAGAAAATTAGTGAAGGATACAATGAGGAAAGGATACAGAATGAGAGACAGTGTCAAAAAAGGGTCTTACGGGTAAATGTATGCCAGAAAAGGAAATAAGTGAAAGAACTGAGATTGGAAATAACATCATAGAAAAAGAAAGCACAAGTGTTACATGAGAAAAATATTGGAATACCCCCAATGGAATGAATGAAAAGTCAACATAAGGAAAGAAGATATCGAAGCTACTTGGGACAGAGTGAAAAAAAATGCTACAGGGGCCACAGAAGTATATTGAATTCTGCTAATGGAAGTAAGGAAAAGGAAGTTTAACTGAATGAAAAAAGCTGTGAATAAAAAAAAATGCATGTTCTTTTAAAAGAATGATTGCTGCAGAAATGATGACAAAAGTTACTGTACAATAGTGTATGGAGACACCAATAGCTGTAAAGAATGTGATCAGGGAACAAGGAAACTAAAGAGGTAGAGAAGAGGCAAAGCAATTTTGATGAACATAACAATTTGTATTGGAAGTAGGTGAAGAACTAAATGTCGATATGTTGATGATACTGATTATACATCTTGACCTTGGGTTAGGCAGGTGATGTAACAGAGTGGCAGCTGTAAGGCAGGGGTGTCAAACTGCCGGCCCGCAGGCCAGATGCATCATAGCAAAACCATGCCCACCCCATTGTCATCAATGGCAAAAAAGGTGCGATACATTGTGACACATCACGTGACATTTCGAGTTTGATACCCCTGCTGTAAGGGATTGAATAGGGTGAGACTGAATCACAGCAAGATAGAGTGACTATTTACCCAGAAAGACTTTTCTGGATGATTGACTGCCCCCACCCTGTCTTCCCAATAGTGCTTACATAGGCTTGCCTTTGAAGACTACTTTAAAATTTTAGTCCACATTCTGATTGATGAAAGCTAATTCAGTTGCATAACTCTTACATTTTGGACATATCATTGGGCCAATAAGTTTCCAAATACAATTTAAGAAGCTGGTCTTATTTGACTTGTAAAGTCCTATACAGCTTGAGTTCAGGCTTATTTTGATATTGTCTTTACCAAAATGTATATGCAGTGCAGCAAAACTATTTTGGCTTTCTTTGGAACCCTAACTCTTTGGAAGGTTAGAAGAAATTGGAAATTTAAAAACAGGATTTCTTGTTGATGCCCCCAGCCTTCTCAAACTGCTGGTCTGTTGAGATCAAGATGTCTCTCACTGTGTTGACATTTTGGAAAGTGGTGAAAGTTTGATTATTTGACAAGCTTTTAAAGCTTAAGTGTCTAGATATTTACAATGTTGTATAAGCTGATAAATTGGAATTTGATAAATTAGCAGGTATCAGTGCTTTTGGTAAATAAAGAGGAAGGTAGCAAGAGTGAATGCAAAATGCTAAGGGAAGGGTTCCACAAAAATATTTTGCGGAGTTCTATTTGAGAGTGTATTAGATAAGTATTAGCATTTAAAAAGAGTACTGCAGAGGGTTTGCAGACTAGACATGTTTTTATCTTTAGCAGGTTATAGAGAAATGAATGAATGTAAGAAAAATTGATTTAAAGAAAGGATATGATAAAATGAATAAACTAGGATTATGGAATATTTTGAATGAATAGGGAGTTGAAAGTTGATTGCTGAGTATGATAATAGCAGTGTCTGATGGAGATTAACTGTGTATAGAATAAATTATATGCTTAGTGAATGGATTGACTTTGAGCAAAAGTAAGAAGGATGTATGTTGTCCGCTTGGTTATTTAATGTATAAATGTATAAAAGAATACTTATGGTGATGTTAATATGGATTGGTTGAGAATATAAATGTGGATGTATTTATTTAATGCCAAAGAAGTTCTGTTGTTGGCTCAAAACATGAATGATTTACAATGAATGTTAGACAGCATGCATGTTACAATAAGTAATGTGAATATGAAAATTAATGTATCACCATAATTGACAGGGAATCTGGAGTGAAAATTGCAAGTTAAATATAAATAGTATAAAACTAGAGCAAGTAGTAGAATTTGTGTAATGTGATAGAAAATTTACTAAAAATGGGACAATGGATGGAGAAATGTAAATATATGCAAATATTACAAATGACAGTTGGATGTGTCAAAAGAGAGCTGAAAAGAAAATAAAGCTGAATGGGGTATGAATACAGTTTTTAAGAAATGTGCTTGACTGGTAAAACAAGATTTATCAAGAATGAATGGGTGAAGGTTGGTTCAGTACAAATGTGACTGACCAGTATGAAAGACCATACTTGGAATACTGCATCCAGTTTTGGTCACCACGATGAAAAAAAGATGTTGAGACTCTAGAAAGAGTACAGAGAAGAGCAACAAAGATGATCAGGTGACTAGAGGCTAAAACATATAAGGAACGGTTGCTGGAATTGGGTATGTCTAGTCTAATGAAGAGAAGGACGAGGGGTGACATGATGGCAGTGTTCCAATATCTCAGGGGCTGCCACAAAGGAGATGGAGTCAAGCTATTCTCCAAAGCACCTGAAGGCAAGACAAGAAGCAATGGATGGAAACTAACCAAAGAGAGAAGCAACTTAGAACTAAGGAGAAATTTTCTGACAGTTAGAACAATTAATCAGTGGAACAACCTGCCTCCAGAAGCTGTGAATGCTCCAACACTGGCAGTTTTTAAGAAGAGACTGGACAACCATTTGTCTGAAATGGTATAGGGTTTCCTGCCTAAGCAGGGGTGGGATTAGATGACCTCCAAGGTCCCTTCCAACTTTATTATTATTATTATTATTAGTAGTAGTAGTAGTAGTAGTAGTAGTAGTAGTAGTAGTAGTAGTAGTAGTAGTAGTATTGTTATTATTATTATAGAAGTACTTTGACATAGAGTGATTATGTAGGAAAAAATCAGTGACACTCCAATTGCAAAGCAAATACATGAAGAAAATGTGAATGTGTTGAGAGGAAGGGGATAATTGAGGCCTTATCTGTACTGCTAGGTTCCCCCATTGCCACCATTGACCAGCAATCAGTTTTGAATGGCAGGAATGGGCAATGTTATGTTGCATTCATCCTTCACCCACCATGACAGTGAATTCTAGGCACATTTTCCCATTACATTTTCAAAGTGCAGTTTTCTTGCTTCTGTAGTTCAAGTACTTCTGCCTGTTTTGCTATGGAGTTTTCTTCTTAGCTAGACCCCCACTTTGATGTGTATGTGTATGTGTATGCGTATGCGTATGCCTATACACGTATACAAAAAAGCAGCATAAGAATGCACTGTAAATACACCATGAAAAAGTCCCAGTTATATGAAGATGAAGGAATTGAGATCCACAGGAAGAGGGCATAATAAATTAAAACAAACACCTAATCTAAGAAAATTCCTATTGAAAAAAAGGAAAACCATAATGATACTTCCTGTTGAGTTTGGCTCAAAACACAATGCCATTTAACTTGGTTGCAAAAAGCCAGGAGGAGGAGTAGCAGAAGCACAGAATTTCATAAAGGGAAGGCTGTTAGTGGGAAGGCTGGTCCCCTTGCCAAACCCCAGCTATCACAGAAAGGGCAGGTATCTGAGCAGACCCTTTGGCAATGCTCACGCAGCTTCTGTTCAGATTCTGTGTCATTTAGGGATTAAAGATAATGATCAGCACTTTATATTAAGCTCAGAAGTTTACTAACAACCATTGCAGAAACTTCAAAATCAATGTTATTTTACAGGATAGGGTTGACCTGCCAGTCATCTACTAGCTATGTGTTTGTATCTGCTGTATTTCTGATAATTTTGAAAGGTGGTAATTAAGGTTTGAGTTACCCTTAACATAAAAATATCAAATAATAATCATAAAAGGATAATGTGCACCATGGAAATGGCAAAATGGAAAAAGAAAATAGATAAGTAGAAGCAACGGCATATGAATTAAATAACAATAGTACACTTGGAGGATCTCAGCTTCAGTGGTAATAATATACCATTGAGAGACCTGAAGGACCAGGTGAGGGATAGATCATCATGGAGAAAAATTTATTTATCTTATGTGATCAATAAGAATTTACACCAGTTTGATGGCACATATTAAATACAGAGAATGGTTTTCAATGATAAGAAATCAATACTAATAAGTAATATCAATATTAATTATTGTATGAACAGATGCCTACTGCTAAGTATTATTTATAAATGTAAAATTAGAATGTGCCCAGCCACCATTTCTAGACTTTAAAAAAAATGTCATTTTGACTGAAGAGGAAATAGCGCTTCAGGGTGCTATAGAAAAAAAATCTGCATTAAATGTTTGATATGGGCATAATAAAATGTATTGATGATATAGGGGGAAAGAAAGGATTATCACAAACTTCTGAGAACATAAATCTGCATCTGTAACCTGTCCAACTAACATTAAAGAACAAAAATTAAAGACATAAAGGTTACATCTTAAATTATTAGCACTACATTTGTTATTACTGCTCTTCTCCATTTTGCCTTGCAAATAATACTTTTATGAATATTCTCTTTTCTTTTTTACTTTCTGATTCTTTTTTGCAGCATAAAATAGTATGAAGAAGCTGTAAAACAATATAAAACATTATTATTAATTTACAAATAATGTTGTAAAAACATCAGATGTTTATCAGATATAGGGTTGTATATTTATTTTGCAAGTTTTCATTATGTCTAGGGTTTTAATTTTAATAGGAAACAAACTACTGAATTTTCATTTATATCTATTACATGATCTTATCTATGACCACTGGATTAATTAACAGTGTATTTTTATTATCACTTTTATGTGCTACATAAATGATTTATTGCACCTGAATTTCAAGCCAGATTAGAATTGATTTTGTTCTGTATAATAGTGAGCATGTATTCCTTAAAAAAAAAATTCTTTACATTATTATTTTTTCTTGGAACTGATCTATTTCCAGAAGCATTCAGTATCTTCTTCAGAGAAATAATATCGAAATGTGAGAATTGGGAGGAAAGCACATCAGTAATTAATAAAACATACTATCTGCAGAAATTAATGGTCAGTCGTATTGCAGCACCAGTTTATCAGTTTTTGGTTTAGACAGCTCTTTTACATTTTTTTAAGTGCAATGAGTCCTTAAGGGCTTGATAATAATACATACTGTATTTGATTTCTTGCTAAAACAGAGGAAGTTTTTTCACCTAGACTTTTGTATGCACTTTGTGGAAAAAAAGCTTGATACTGCTATCAGTGGCTACAGTTATAAAGGCACATAATACTCCAACTCCAGTTTTGTTATAGTGCTTAAGAATTTCCACAACAAAAAAAGCTGCTTCTACATAGGAAACCTGTGGGTAGAAAAAAAGTAAATAACAGTGTAGCCTTTCATGTATATTCCTAGTGGATACATCTCTTTTATATTTGTATTCTATTCTGTACAGTGGACTTTCAGTTTTAAATGGAATTTTTAGCCTGCTGTCTATTAAATGCCAGCAAAACATGCTATTCTCCAAGCCATTTAGAGTTCTGTGACTGTCTTCAAAAATTGGAGTTATAGCAAAGAAAAATGAGAATCTGTTATTTTTTTCCTTGTAACTTTTTCATTCAAAAAAAGGATTTTTTTTTTCATATAAAGAAACGTTATGTAAACAATTGTAAACATATAAAGGAAACTCTCATTGGCAACAATTATTGTTCATAGTTTTTAGTGAACTATACTTAAATCCATATTTAACACTGGACTGCCCCATACCACTCCACAAAGATATTGCATTTACCGTGTGATCTGGAATCATATGAGAGGCAGAACCATTTCCCAAGATAATCATACTTAAGTGAACTGAAATTTTATATGTGTACCACAGCTGCTGAAATGAGTAATCCTGATTATGTCAACAACAATAAAAGAAAAAGGTAATGTGAAAATAGATTCAATTGGTTTTTTCCCCCCATTGCTATTAATGCAATGCTTGTAAAAACTATGTATATTAGGCTAGAGGCTAAACTGAACATCTGGTAAATTGGAAGCTTCACACCTGTTTTTTAATGAGTAAAATATTAAATAATTGTTTTGAATAATTTCCTTATTGTGACAAAATGATATTTGTATAGAAACTCAATTGATAATGTAATATATACAAAAATAAACTAAGTAATACTACTTTAATATCAACTCTGCATTTATACTGAATAAAGCTAATAAAAATTAGAACATTAATGTAAATGAACCAAAGGCCAAAATAAAATGCATCAAGCTGCAGTGACCAGATAATCTAGTCCAGCTTGATTTTTAAGTAAAAGTGCAAAACAATAGACAAAATAAACAATGTTTTCCTGATCTGAAAATAAAGACCAAATGTATAAAATTTATGCGATTTTAAAAGAAATTAAAAGATATTCTCCAAAAGAAGTGAAGTAGAGTCAAATCTGGTTTTGGATAGGAGATGACCAGGAAATTCCAGGACCATGGGCAGGAATGAGAAGGTAATGACAAACCACTTCAGAGAGAGTCATTTACCTTTAATTTATGGACACTGTCAGTATTTCCCATTATCAATCTGTTTTTTATGAAGTATAGCTCCAATTAAATTATATTAACTTTCTAAAAGTAAGATGTATTTTGACATCTCATGTTTGTATCTTGCACTGTAAGTCTAGTAAAGTGGTTAAGAGGCTGGATTGAGAGGATGAAGGCTTAGGTTCAATTCAATCTTCAGCTTCACTGAAACTACTGAAACTTTTTAAATCAAAGTTTCAGTGGAAACTACTGGGTGAATTTTGAACAAGCCATATCTTATTGTCGTGAGTTAAAATGAAGAGAGACATCCTCATCTCTTTCTCTCCTCATCCCTCTCTCTCCTACTACTTTGAATATTCATGGGAAAAGTGGGATACAATTTTGTTTTTTGACATTTTTGGCACCAATGTTAAAGTTACCTGATTGCATTTTGCTACATCATCCAGTCACAGTTTCGTGACATTGCCCAGTTACAACTTTACAATGTTTCATTTTCTAGTAAGATCAGTGACAGTTCATTGTGCTAGTTGTTTGCATGGCCCTTGGATTAAGGAACTGCAGAGGACTTTGTATAGGGCTTGGAAGATTGATTCCCCCATTTGGAGTGGGGTGGGAAATGACAGCAGAGAAAAGTTACCTTAGGACTGTTGTAGATCCACCCAACATATGTCATTGTATTCCAAGCCAAGTCCTGAAGGATTGGACTGTCTATTGATGGAGGTTGATTGCCCATAGGCAAGAGCTGGGGGAGATTAGTGAGTGTGGGGTGTATGGAATGGGGCATCCCTTAACCATTCTAGTGAGAGAAGTTGGTGGGAAAGGCCAGTGCTGGTAGGTTGTGTAAGGAAGGGGGGGGTGTATATATCCTTCATGGTCCTGAGCGTGTGAGCTAAAGTATCTAGAAGATTCAGTTTCCCTATATTTTAAGATGAATGTTGTGCAAGGGAGAAATGTGTGAAGCTCCTGGTTTGGGAACTGGAATGCACATGGTAGAGTGTTTGGGGATCTTGCATGGAGCAGAATATCACAGCTGTAATGGGTAAGGAAAAATATGGTGCGAGGCAGGTGTGGGCCACTTTTGAGAAACAAGAGTCCAGTGTCTTGTACTGGTTCATTCTGGCCCCAGTTCTGAACTGAGTTCCTGGTCAACATGCATTCAGAAGCTATGGCTTTTAATTTTTGCTGCTAAATGATAGGTAATAAAACCTCCCTCTTTTGTGATTTATAATAATACAGTTGGAAAAGACCTTGGAAGTCTTCTAGTCCAACCCCCTGCTCAGGCAGGAAACCCTATATCATTTCAGACAAATGGTGGTCTAGTCCCTTATTAAAAACTTCCAGTGTTGGAGCATTCATAGCTTCTGGAGGCAGGTTGTTTCACTGATTAATTGTTCTAACCATCAGGAATTTTCTTTTAGTTCTAGGTTGCTTCTATCTTTTATTAGTTTCCATCTATTGCTTCTTGTCCTGCCTTCAGGTGTTTTGATTTAATCACAGATGAGAGGGCTCATGGGTGTAAGAATCTGTAAGAGCTTTCAGGGGTGCTGCTCCACAGACTGATGGATGTGAGACCCTGTTTATTAAGCTGGGCTCTAAGAATCATTCAGGACTGTTTCTATTATACCAGGTTTCCTGTTTCATAGCAACTTCTCTGTCTGAACTCCTTGACTCTGTCTTAGGATTCTCAATGAATTTCCTCAGGCTTATAGTCCTGGAGAAAATCAACCTGCTTATCTTGAGAAGAAGATCTGATATGGCTCCAGAGATTACGGCCTTCATGTCAATCATAGACCTATACAGGGCCATACAGACCCTGATGCAAGACAATCTGTGGTCAACTTTCTGGGAAGCCAGCAGAGAAAATTTCAAATGGTCATCATGCAGGGCAGTTAGCAACTAGTCATAAATATATCCATTCCAAGGCTGTTGTGACTGCAAACAGGTATTAAATGACAGGTTATAAGTTCAAGACTAACTATATTAAAGCATAGCTTGTGGTGGTGAGAGCAGCAAAGCAATACTACTTTACCCCTATTGTGTCTTTATATTACAATCCATTCTCTCTTGTTTTTGGTGATCCAAGCCCTTTTGGGGAAGGAGAACCTCAAGATTCACCTACGAGGCTGGACAGAGGAATTTTCAGAGGATGATTTAGACAAAGCCACTCAAATTTGTTCCCAGTTAGAGACCAGCCTTGATGAGGTCCAGTGGAGATTTCTAGGGAAAAGCCTTGCCCAGTTAACTGGGAATAGTTTGAAAGGAAGTGGACATGTTATTTATGGCTATAAGCTTCGCTAACTTCTCCTTAGATCGATGCCTTTCCTGGCTAGCTAAGCCTGCCTACTGGTGATTGGATTCCGATGGCGGTTAATTCATCCTTGAAAAAGGAAGATGTTCCTTTGCCATCTCATCAGATCAGGTAGATACAGTGGTGGGATTCAGCCTGTTCACACCACTTCAGCAGAACCGGTAGCTAATTTTTTGTTGCCCAAACCCAGAATGGACTTCCGGAAGCGACATCCACACAGAGAACCGGTTGTTCACATATTTGAATCCCACCACTGGGTAGACAGTCATGCTGCATGTCCTGTCTATGGAAGGTTGCCATCTGATATGACCTTGGAAGTGATCTTTTTCTGATATGGCACCCACCCTCTGGAACATCAACCTTCCTGAAGTGAGGATAGCTGTAACTATAAGAGCTGTAACTATAAGAGCTGTAACCATAAGGCATTCTGGAAAGCTCTCAAAGCATGTTTTTTTTCATCAAGCCTGGGGACCCCCTGGTAATAGGGAGGCCTTGGATATATTATATGTAATATTTCCCTTCTCTTGGTCTCCTTTCATCCATGTTTATTCTTTTAATTGGTTTTGTGTAATGTTTTAATTTCTTGGCATTATTGTATGCCACCCAGGGTCACTTTGTGTGAGATGGGCAGCCGTATAAATTTTTACAAATAAATAAATAGCCAATAATTGTAATGTTGTTGACAGTACTGAATAAAAATTAAATTAGAAGGACAGATTGAAGTCTTTGGTAGAAGGAGTTGCTTTATTTATTTATTTAATGTGTTTCTAAGTATAACGTCTTTTGTTCTGTCTTTTCGATATAAAGAGGAATTTTTTATATATCTGCTTTATAAACATAGCATATCCATAGGCTTTTTTCTTGAGTTCTTTCTGGAGTTCTTTTTGTACAGCTGCATGCAATTTTAATAGCCCAGCATTGTCTGAAAATTGTTAATCTTTTTCTGTAGGCATGTGAGAAAAGATCTCTTTGGGATCTTTTGGACCCTGTCTAGACCTCTAACTCTAATACATTTTTAATGCTGGCGTCTCTTGGCTGGTAGGCCTGTCAGAAGAAAAGCATGCTTGTTTATAATAAACTGTATTAAACAAGTTCTAGTTCCAATAAAAAATATATCTTTAGCAATTGGAAGAGACTTGCATTGCTAATTAAGCTTGACAATTATTTTAATAACATTTTTCCATATAAGAAACATATGGCAATATGAAATGTACAGCTTTAAATGTGCCTAATCATTTCAGTGATGCTACAACCTATAGAACATGCAGTATACATTACGTTACACCTCATACACACAGATGCACTTTTGGCATTATTAAAGGGATAGTGAGGCTCATGTTTTTATATCAAGACATCAGTATGGGAGCTAACCAAACCTGTAAGGCTTTTTTCACTATTTCTGCAGAAAAATTTCCAACTTTTAAGTGTTTTGTTTTGCTTAAAATGTGTCTAGCCAAATTCATCTATCTTATATTTTGTAAAGTAACTTTATATTGTCCCTGTTTTTCATAAAATAACATTTTATGGAATGCAGTTGTGAATAAAGTCAGAAACTCATGAGACTGCATCACCAGTACCATTAGACTGCAGATTACAGGCTTTATGACTGAGATAATCTAGAAAATTCCAGTATATTGTATGTTCTGCTAATGTGATCATTTGATACTCATCTGAACTTGAAAGTTAACAGCTTTGCTTTCTGCATGTCAAAGACTGAGATGTGATACTTTTATGCCAGTGGCTTTTCATCATTCCAATGGCCATGACAATAATGTCACAGGAGATTTTTCATATAGTTTTCAGAAACAGAAGGATTAAGGCTTTTTTAATGGAACCAAATAGCATTTCCATGGGCAAAACCATGAAAGTTATTTAATTTGCTAAACTCTTGTCACAAGTTAAAAGATTGCTTCTTATAAAAAGCCATATGTATATCCAAAGTAAACTATTAATTACATCTAAGAGAGCAAATTAATCATCCAGCTACTTTTGAAGAGATACTTGTGAAAGATTTAAAGGGAAGCATTATATTAGAGATGCTTTATATTCCTTTGACTTTGCAAAGAACCAGAATTTTATTCCTCAAATAATTTTTGTGCCAAATCATAATAATGTCTTATCCCTCTATTTCCACATGCCATGTTGCAAAGAAAACCCATCAGAATTTCTCTTCTGTACCAAATAAACTGCAGAGCAAGAGGATAGTGAAGAATCTGTCCTCTCCAATTATGTGTCTCTCTTGGTGTGCCTGCATGGAGGTGATCATGATAAATAGCAGCTGATGATAGCAATCTCTCCAATAAGAGGAGGACAAGATTTTATAATAATAATAATAATAATAAAGTTGGAAGGGACCTTGGAGGTCATCGAGTCCAACCCCCTGCCCAGGCAGGAGCTCTA
>NW_015386478.1:307042-336987 GCF_001527695.2 Protobothrops mucrosquamatus
ATAGTGAAGAATCTGTCCTCTCCAATTATGTGTCTCTCTTGGTGTGCCTGCATGGAGGTGATCATGATAAATAGCAGCTGATGATAGCAATCTCTCCAATAAGAGGAGGACAAGATTTTATAATAATAATAATAATAATAAAGTTGGAAGGGACCTTGGAGGTCATCGAGTCCAACCCCCTGCCCAGGCAGGAGCTCTACACCATTTCAGACAAACAGCTGTCCAGTCTCTTCTAAAAAACTTCCAGTGTTGGAGCATTCACCACTTCTGGAGGCAGGTTGTTCCATTGGTTAATTGTTCTAACTGTCAGGAAGTTTGTCCTTAGTTCTAGGTTGCTTCTCTCCTTGATCAGTTTCCACCCATTGCTTCTCATCCTGCCTTCAGGCGCCTTGGAGAATAGCTTGACTCCCTCTTCTTTGTGGCAGCCCCTGAGATATTGGAATACTGCTATCATGTCCCCCCTCGTCCTTCTCTTTGTTAAACTAGACATACTCAGTTCCAGCAACCGTTCCTTATATGTTTTAGCCTCCAGTCCCCGGAGGAGAGTGAAGAAATAGGGAAGTAAACATACTTTTCAACACTTTTGCTGATATATTGTCTACATGAGTATTTTTCCTGCAGAATTCTGCCACTTCGAAAAATTGTAAGTTTCTACTTAGCTTCTCTTCTTTTTTTGCCATGATGTAATTCCACTGTTACCATGTTGCCACTAGTCTTTTTTCATCTTTGTCTCCCATGAATAACATAAAGACTTGATTCACAAATTTCATAGCTTATTTAACACTTATTTGTTGAATGAGGCACACTTTTAAGCCATAAATTATTATGGTACAATGATTGGTACAATATTGGGGTTCCACAGGATGACTTACAATAATATGCGAACCCAGTCAAGGTATAACAGATATGGAATGAACTAAACTGCTTTTATAATAACTGATCAAATATAGTACATATCCAACTTGGCTCAGGAATTGCATTATGATGTTGCCCTTCAGGAACATACAATATATGGTTCCTTTCAGAAAGTAGAATTCTCATTGTATTCCTTGATAATCACATATCAAAGTCATCATGAGATCCAATGTTGGCCCAATCATTTTTTGAGCTTTATTTTTCAGTTCCAGACATCTGACCTGAATTCAGTTATCTGACACTGAGATTAGTATCACTCTAAGGAGATAGCTATATGAACAACTAAAATTATAAAAAGAGATATAAGAATAAGGCTATATTCACAATAAGATATTATTTCCAGATTATTTATTGATTTATTTATGAATCAAATTTATATAGCCACCTATCTCAATAAAGGTGAATCTGGGCACTGCAAACAGATTCCTAATACTGCCTATAATAATTGCTTGGATGTGTCTCACTGTCACCATTACTACTTGTCTATTTCATTAATTCCTCTGTCACCGATATTAAACAAGTCAGGTCATAGCTAATGAACATCAAAATAATCTGCCTGGCTATCCTACCCTCTTTACATGGATGATGTGAAGCTGTACAGAAAAACTCAATCTGAAATGGAATCACTGCTTAACACAGTCCAAATATACAGCCAAAATATTACAATAGAGTTTGAACTGGACAAATTATCCCTTATCATTAACAGGGGAAAATAGTAAAAATTAAAGGAAGCAAAATACCCAATGGAAATAACATCAAGACTCTGGATGAAGAGAATTATTTCAAATGCATGGGCAACCTTCAGGCTGACAACAACAAGCACACTGATGTCAAGAAAAAGTTATACATCAATAGAGTGAAGAATTATCTTAAAGTCCAAACTCGGTGCCAGAAATTCCATCAAGGTCATATCTGCAAATCCAGTAATTAGATATAAAACTGGAATAATGGATTTCACTATGGTAAGACAAAATATCACATGGCCAATACGTAAAACAAATAGCAGCCAAAGCAAATAACAACTTGACTTGGCAATGGATAAAAGTGGGAAAATTGAAGAGAGGAAGGTTCTAATTCTGGCTGCACAAGTTGTCTTCAGAACAAATTCATATAAAGCCAGAATTGAAAAGATAGAGTAGCTACAGACAGCAAATGCCTCCTCTGCAAAGAAACTGAAGAAACATGGGCCACCAAGTTAGCTGCTGCAAAAAGATCATACAGATTACAAATAACGGCATGACAAAGTAGCAACAATAATATATTAGAATACCTGCAAGAAATACCATTTGCCTGCCAGCAAGAACTGGTGGGATCACAAAACAGACAAAGTATAGAAAATGAAGAAGCTAAAGCGCTCTGGGTCTTTAGAGTTCAGAAAAGCAAGCTCCTGCCACATAACACCCCCCTGCCCCCGACTTAAAAATTGTTGATAAGAAAGAGTCTGGATAGTGAAAATTGCAATACCTGGAGATAGCAAAATAGAAGAGAAAGAACTAAAGAAAAACACAACATGTAAGGCTCTACAAATAGCAATAGAACAACTGTGGCAAAAGAAAGCATGGATAGTACAAATAGTATTAGGTGTCTTGGGTGCAATCCCAAAACAACTGGAGCACCCAAGATGGAATAACAGCTTCATTGGCATTGACAAACTCACTCTCAGTCAATGGCAAAAAGCAGTTTTACTTGGAACAGCTTACATCCTATGACAATACATTTAACACCTAAAGACAATAATATCGACCTATACCAGGTCCTTGTGAAGGACTCAGTAGCTGGATAATCCTAATCCTAATCCATTGTAAAATGGCTAACTGTGTGATCAACTATAATAATAATAATAGACAGACATGACTGCATTTACAAGAAACAAGTATGGATAACTGACATTACTGTAGCTAATAATAGAAAAATTGATGAGAAAGAAGTACTAAAAAATTGGAATAAAAAACATAAAGACTTTCAAATAGATTGAAAAAATGTAGAAGAAAGTTGTAGAGGTGCCAATAATAGTTGGGGCACTTGGTGCCATTCCACAATATCTGAAAAAGCATTTGGATGTAAAAGGAATGGACAGAATCTCAATTCATCAATTACAAAAGTCGAATTACTTAGGACACATATATTATGATGATATATTTTAACTATCCTTGAACCTTGAAAAGAATCCCTTAATCAAAAGTGTCAAATTGCAACTATTGTCTAGACTGTGTTTAAATAGCGATTATAACAGTAATAATAAATAATGATAGTAGTATGTTTCCAGAGACAATTTTGAAACAATAGCCAAAATAGGTTTGTGCTTTGACTGACTTGGATCTCTAATATGTGTTTGATGGACAGCTCCAGAAACCTGCCAGGATTCTGTGCTGATTGCTGTACTTTTGACCATATAGGATCCAGAGAATTAATCTGATTTATTTATTTATTTATTTATAATTTAATTTATACCCCGCCCTTCTCCTCATGGGACTCAGGGCGGCTAACAGCCTCATAAAAACCACAATACAAATACAATAATTAAAAGCCGAATTAAAAAGAAATATTTAAACAGGCCGATCAATTAAAATTACCCTTAAAAATCCCCTGAAACTTTAAAATCATTAAAATGATGTAGGAGTTAAGGCACCAGGCTATAAACTGGGAGTCTGTGAGTTCTAATTCCACTTCAGGCAGAAGCCAGTTAGGTGACCTTGGGCCAATCACTCTCTCTCAACCGTAGGAAGTAGGCAATGGCAAACCATTTCTGAAAAAATACTTGCCAAAAAACCTGCAGCAACTTGCCCAGACAATCTACCAGGAGTCAAAACTAACCGAAAGGAAAGAAATAAAAGTTTGAGGTTTATTTCCTAACTATGTATTTATAGCTTTTGTCTTGGCACTTCCATAGCTATTCAGGGCAAATGTTTAGTAGTACAGGTATATAGCCTGCCACTGGTTATAAACTATTCAGCCACTGTTTGAAAACATGACTGATGTAGTACAAAGCATAAAATAGTCACCAGGCTCTTTTTTGGACTAAGTAGCCACCAAGAAACAAGATTATGCTGTTTTACCCTGAATGGAGGACCTATATCCAGCCTGGCCCTTGACCTCGTTCTACTAGTGACTGCTTGGGATTTGGAAGTATCAACTACAAAGAGGTCTGTTTGTATAAGAAACAGACTTTAACAGTCCATATTGACTCCACCTAATCACTAATGAATATCCAATTCATCACTAAATGCCCAGAGCTTCACAACGTGAGCAAATTTGGATTAGGCATAAAAGTGCACCGATTTCGACAATTGTTTATGTTCATAAAGTATGTATAAAAGCAATATCCAGAATTCAGTTTCCGACAGCATGTCCATTTTCCTTAAAATAAAGGAATTTTTTTTTTTGCAGTGTGAACATTCATAAGCAGATGGTCGGCATAGGGAGCCATATGTTCAAAATGCTTGATTTTTCCCAATAAGAAAGTCTGCCTGTGGATAATATGCCAGCAATATCTGTGCACTTGCTAGTGGGCTAAGGAGAGCATTGATTGTTAGCAGCTGTAGAAGCGTTTTGCTCAGCTCCCTGCTAGAATAACAAGCACAAAAGGCCTGTGGATTTTACAAGAAATGCCGGGATTAAAAACCTGAAGCAAAGATAGTGGTGTTTTACAATCAAAGTCAATCTCCATGAGCATCAAGAAAAAGTGGTCAGTTTGCCTCTTGGAACACAATGATTATCTGAATGGTCACTTCAAGACCTTAATAAATTCTGGTGGCAGATCTTACATAAACCAGCTGGGAAACATTAGTTCCCTAATAGCAAAACATTTCCCTGAATGATGTAAACATGTTCTCCATCTCTGCGGCATGCCCAATTCCCTACAATTAATATAATAAATATTATGAGGCAAGGAGAGTCAGCATATTCTGTTAATTGTGTCCCTCTTCCAGCAATATTCCTGTGGGTGGCCCAGGACCACATTGCTTCCCCTTCCCTAAAGAATCTGTATCCCCTGATCCAGAGCAAGGTAGTCTGAAAGATTCCCTTGAATTCTAGCCCCTTTTGACAATCAGAAACCTTGATCTTGTAGAACCTGCTACTTAACCCACCGGACCCTCTGTTTAAAAAAACAGAAATGAAAATAATGTTGCCTTGAAGCTGAGCTGAGCAAAGCTCCTTAAATCTAAACAATGTGAAGATTGAATCAAGTTGCGCCTTTTACTATGGAATTATTTGAAGCTCAATCTGGCCCTGTTTTTTTAATTCCTTGTTTTGAGGATTTTTCATTATTGATATTTTTTTAAAAAAAAGAAATAAAAGGTATGTTCCTGATGCATATTTAGACAGCATTTGTCTTATACTGCACATTCAATAAAGATCAGAGCTAAAAACATACGGACGCACACATACACAATCTTTGCATCCCTCCTTTTTTTCTTTCAAATATGACTTCTTTTTACTGATACTACTATTTAACAAAATTTAAAAGACTACAGTATATGTGAATATGGTGCTGAAGCTGGAGCTGTCATTTTCTTACACAATAGATTTATCAAAACTATATTTAAGACTCTTCTGTAGAGTGAACCAAATATTTTCAGGAGACTTTCCTGTCCACCAAATGTTGCCTTTTAGGATAGATTAGATCTGGGCACAAAGTCTTCTATGATGATTAAAGCTTTACAGGATACATTCTCCTGGGCATTTTCCCAAATGAAATGGCCAAATGAACCAAAGGAAATGGCTAAAAAAATCCAATGAAATAGCTAAAAGACTCGATGAAGCATACAAATTCTGACTATTTAATATAATCAGGTGGGGAGTTCATATGATGTCATGTTACACTTCAGTAGGAAATGAATCAAAGTAATTGTCATAAAATGAATGGCAGAGAACTTAAGGGAGAGAGATACAATTGAGAAGATTCATCAAATGATTTAATAATGTGGCTGTCAATTGCAAATTAAAAAAGCAGAATAACTAAATAGCCTATGGGACCATCATAAAATTCAGGTAATTAGAAGGCTGGATAAATGGGAGTCATGTTTACACAAGAAGTCCATAGTGAATTTGGAGACTTAGAATTCCTTCCTTGTATGGAAAGTTTCATATTATGGGCCTAGGACCACACTATAGCTGTAGCTGTCACATTAGTAAAACAGGGAGATATATGTATTCATAGTTTCTACAAAAAAATTACAAGTGAAATAGCAATAGCATTTAGATGTATACACCACTTCATAGTGCTTTACAGCAATATCTGAGCAGCTTACCAATGTCAGCATATTGTCCCCAACAATATGGGTCCTCATTTTACTGGCCTCGGAAGAATGGAAAGCTGAGTTAGCCTTGAGTCAGTCAGGATCCAACTCCTGCAGAGGCTAGAGTTAGCCTGCAATACTGCATTCTAATCACTGTGCTACCACAGTTCCAAAGAAGTTCAATTGTTGTTGATTTTCTCTCCCCACTTCCACCCTCAGTCTCTCACCCCCCCAATAGTTGTTTGAGGAGTGTAACTCAGTATAACTATGGAAAGTATGAATGTAGCCAGAATGGAACGATTGTTGCTTCACCAGAAGGTTTGTGATAAATCATAGTCTCTGAAAATAATAATTTAAAAAACCCATTCAAATACATAATGCTAAATGCTTTAGTTTGGTGTTTTTAATGTCACATGCATGAAAGGGCTGACTAGCAGTAGTCCAATACATCTATCAGTTTAAATTCAAATGAGGTAGCTTAACTGAAAACTGAGTTGTAAATAATAGTAACAAATAATATTAAATTTTTATGCTTGCATTTTCTTGTTTTTCTTGTTTTTCAGTTATTGTTACTTTACAGTTTTTTTTATTTCAGTTTGTATTATTTGATCAGTAAGTAACTTAGAGTCTTCTTTCTGAAGAAAAAGGTTTCCCATAGATCTAAAAATATACATAGTTTGCATCTTAAACTGAGACATTCTATAATATTTATATATATTAATTAACAAGGATTCTTGTAAATTTCTGTACTGCTGAATAAAAACTGAAGCCGAATAAATTACTTTTTCAATTCTAATACAAAATAGTCATCTCATTATTAGATCCCTCTTCCACAATGTAGAAGTGTCTTTTACTTGTTTTTTGACACTTTTCAATAACATACATGTTGAAATTCAATAACATATGTCTAAGTATGGCTTTAAGACAGTAGTTTTGCAGTCAGATAATTTACTACAACGCCTACTGAAATCTAGAATCATTGGCCATCATCAAGACTATTATCCTGACTCTCCACCAGCACCAATGGACACCTTGATAAGCTGTTTGGATAGGAAATAGTGAAGTGAAATAATAAAAGATAATCAGATTTTTTTTAAAAATTAGCAATCTGAACTAAATTGACTAAAATCCCTTTCAGAAATATAGCCATAAAAATTTGTATAAAATAACCTTAGCTCCAGGAATACAATCCAGTTCAGTGTATTAAAAAAATATTAAAGCAGCTGTAAATTACATACGATTAAGAATGACCATAAATGATTGAATACTGAACAGCAGTTTTGGCTACCTAAAACTAAGAAAAATTTGAACCATATCATGCTGGAACAGCAGAGAAATTTGTTGGCTCTAACAAATTATAAAAATTTACTTATTTTACATTTACCAAATCAATACAGAAAAGGGATTGCAGTGACACATGGTTTAGTGATTTAGTTTATTTAAGTTTAGGCTGTAACCCAATAACACTCCTTGGACAATCATGCAGTAGATATGATTGTTTGTAAAGAAACCTTAACACATAAGCAGCTGGCCAGCTTAAGGAGCTCCATATCATTGGGGTACCTAGTTATGGGTAGGTCCTAGTGGTAGTGAGTGCTTGATTAGCACTAATTAGCATTAGTGACAGAGAGCCCCTTATATGTGATTGCTTGATTGTGCATTAAGTTTCCATTACAAACAACTGTGCTGAACATGTTCTGGTCAAGATATCAACTAATCCCAAACAGCTGCTTCTAATTGCATATTCCAGATGTTTTAAACATAAAAGGGTGGTGACAGGAACTTTCATAGCCTAAAACTTACTTTACTCAAAGTTTATATAGTGTTGCAATGAATAATTATTATGGTACTTTAGGTCTGGGAAGTTAACAAGCCTACAATGAGGATATTATGTACACTTGGTATAATGTGGTCTAATGAGAACGAGCATCCTGTGAAAACAATCCACTTAGCAAAGCTAGGTGTGTGTGTGCACGCAGGTGCATGTGTGTATATACACACACAGAGAGAGACACATTAAGGCACACTTTTTTGCATGCTGGTTGAGATTGTAGAATTTCTAACAGTAATTTTGAAATTGATATAGATTAAGTTGGCTAAATATTTTTAAAAATCAACTATACTATCTTCTATGGAGTCCTAATTGTTCTCTGAGCTTGGTTGTTTTCTTGGAGATGTTTCGTTATCCAATTAGGTAACATGTTCAACTAAGCTCAGTGAGCAGCAAGGATTCCACATTTCAATCCTCAGCTACATATATTCTCTTCTGTTTGGTAAGGTGTTTTTCTTTTTCCATTACAGACATGATAGACAAGTGGAACATCCGTGTGTATGTGGGTGTGTGCATGCACACAAAGGAAGTTGATGGTGGCTGTGAGTGTATAATCAAAGTTCTGCCTATATGTATGTGTATTCCCATTCATGGAGATAACAGACACATTAGGATTTGTTCATTGCAAGGCCTTATTAAATGATGATGTTTGATAACCAAGGAGTTAATTTTCTTTCAAAATGCACCTTTTTCTAGTTATCCTTTATGTCCACTGATAGTTTATTTCCAACCTCTCTTTATATATGTTTTGTCGTACTATAAATAAAGAATATAGGCTGCAGTCTCAAGATAGCATCCAGGTGCTCTAAGCTTTGAGTTTGGAGTCTCCCCAAACACCTCTAAAAATGGTTGCCCAATTGTAATAACTATGTTAGAAACTATGGTAAAAAAACCTATGTTTTTTAATACATGAGATCTAATCATATTACTTAATTTAATGAAATTAAGATTTGTCTTGTGTCACCAAATTTTTGGAATGGTCCCCAAATGCTACTCCTAGCCTAAGAGTCCTTGGCCTGACAAGGATTGTTTACTCTTGAAAACAGATTCTCTCATTAGCAATTGTACAGAAACTTTCAGCAATTGGTGTTCAGTAATCTGTTTGGCCTTTTCTGAGCCTTCAGTCATCATATATTTAACTGCTATGTTATCTTTTTATAGACACATTCATAACTTCTACTGTTTAGTAGAGGTAGTGAGATGGGCAATAAACAAGTTAAACAAACAAATAGATAAATAACTTTTATAAAAAAAAAACCTGTGCTTTATCTAAGACCTATTTTCTGTGCTAGAAACAAACTTGGTCATGATGCTTTGCTGTTTAGAAATGTGTTTTCATTTCTAAATCTAATCAGTGGATGTTGGGCAACCATAATCCCATAGGTTTATTTTTTATCAGCATAATTTTGATCTTATCTTTCCAGTATAATAAGTTCATTAACTTGCTGCTATTGAATATTAACATAAAAAGTAAAATAAAGTTGCTTTTGAGATCAGGTCTTGGCGAGTTCATGAAATTTTCTTAAGAATTTTATGAAAATAGCTTTCCTTTGCCTTCTCCCAAAATATTATTTCTTTTTTTTATTTCTCTAGCCTACATGTATTGAAGCATGTGGGTCTTAGGAATAACTTCTCTCCATGAAATGTAATTTCTCCCTGCCAATTTTCAGCTGTGTGCAGAAAGATAGCAGAAAGGAATAAAAGCAGAACCTGACAACTTTCTATAAGAACATACACACTGAGATGTTCTGCATTACTACACTTACCACTGTTCTTGAATATGTGCCCAAGCATCGCATGGTATTAAATGAAAATAGTTGCAAAACTTCCAGGTCATAGCCGGCCCAGGACACAGTGGCATAAATATACTGTAGTAATGACAGAGTCCTATGGGGCTTGTCCTTTTGACCCATTCCTTCCCCCATCCCGCCCACTCATGTGAGGTAAGGTAACCATAACTGGGCAGCAAAAAGCCAGATTACCTTAAATGACAGCCAAGACTTTGAGTTTTTTATTTATTTTTGCTACCATGTCTAGTGCTGGTCTGGATTTTTCCAGCATAGAAATGGTTTCCCAAGTATTGAACCTCAATAGGACTGATAAAGAAAAAGCAATAGTGAAGGAAGGCAGGATTAAGTGAGAGAAGAGATATGGCTACGACTACTGTCCCCTCCCTTGTCTCTACTTTTGAGTCAACCATTGTCTATGGAGATTCTCAGTTATCCAGGTCATGGTTGTCCCAAAGGTGCTTTTTTTCACAAGGCAACTGGACTTTCTTGTTTTTCTTTTTCTTGAAGATGTTTCACTTTTCATCCAAGAAGCTTCTTCGGCTTCTTTCAATGGATTCTTGGTGATCCAAGCTGGCTGCTTTCTTCCTTCTTGCTGTCTTCCTGTTTGTGAAGGAATGTGAAGAGTTTTCCAGTTTCTGTTTTCAGAACAACCTGAAAGGAAGCTATAAACACATTTGGGAGTTAGTCAATTTAAGCACCAATTGGGAAGAGGCAAGTTAGAGATGATTTGCAAATTCAGTGGGGTGTAAATGGTAGCATTCATGTTTACCATAGCACTTGGGACATGGCTCTATATCATGGGTAGTCAACCTTGGCTCTTTTATGACTTGTGGACTTCAATTCCCAGAATTCCTGAGCCAGCTTAGCTGGCTCAGGAATTCTGGGAGTTGAAGTCCACAAGTCATAAAAGAGCCAAGGTTAACTACCCCGGCTCTATATGATGATGTCAGTGTAGGTAAAAGAATTAATTTTAAATAGACATCTTGCCTGAATATTCAAAGAGTCCTGAATAAAATTCTACCAAATGTTCATGAGGCATGAAAAGTTCTTTTTGTAAATGCCAATTTGCTTCCAACAGTTATCACAGCTTCAATAAATATTCTTGTTGTTGAAGTATTAGACTGTCTGTCTAACTGGGCTATCAATAACTGTGCTATTTTGGAAGACTCCCGAACTTGTATGAATAGTATAGTGTATGCAATATAACCGAGAACTATATGATAAACATTCTAAATCTGTCCTTTTACAGGAAAATTTGGTCCTCATTCAGCTTGTGGAACACTTCTGGTACTCTAAAGAAATTTAGAGTTGACCTTGGGGAATGTATGAAATTGCCATTAATGGATCAGGTAAGATAAGCTGTTAAAGAGGACTTTGATAGTGCTTACACAATACAAGATAAATAGAAATGTAGAAAAAAAAACTTCAAAATGTCCTTGCCTTGATTTTGTTTAGTATAAAATAGAACAGAGAAAAACCTGGACATGCTTTCAGAATTGTTATTATGCTCTACAATAAGGGTGGGGAACTATGGCTCTTTTATGATTTGTGGACTTCAACTCCCAGAATCCCTGAGCTAGCCATGCAAATGCAACACCCAGGATTTCTGGAGTTGAAGTGCACAAGTCATACAGTGGCCATAGTTCCCCACCTCTGCTCTACAACAATCAAGTAGCATCCCTGGATACCCTGCAGTATTTGTTTCTTGATCTGGCCTAACTTGAAGGGATGTTAAATGGTGGCCAGCCCCCTTTTTAAAATCACAATCATCATCTTGACTTTTTTTGGGTAATGCCCCTGTAGATATTTCTATGTTTTTAATCTACAACTGGAGAACTGGAAAATCAATTGGGCTTCAGAGAATCTTTGCATTCTAAATATATTTAAGCAGTTCATTCCATCCTGCTGTATATAAAGCTGTGATTGGTAAGAATCTTGTTGCAAAAGCTGCGCTTTTCTTTTAAAAGACATGGCATACACAACCTTGTATTTGATTATCTTGAGACTGGTGAAAATCCTTGCTTTTTAACAAAAATTAAGAGCATATGTTTCAGTATTCAGTCCTAATTTGCAATGAATTGCTTCGGTAAAGCCACTTATATCAGTATTGTTAATCTTAATGAGTTCAAGTGACCCATGTTCTAATAATCCAGACCATCAGTTGAGCACATTTTTTTTTAATTAAAACCATTTGACCACAAGAGGGAGTTCCTTGCCAACTGTTTACCTGTCATGAAAGAAATGTGCAGTCCACTACAGTAGCTTTAAAATGACTGAACTATAGTTAAAATAGCTCCACTTTCATACAATTTTCAAACAGAGGAATGAATTTTATTGAAGATATGTTTAAATTGACATAAATAAGCACATTTACTTGGGTTGTTCTGCCTTGTAGAAGCAAGAGGCTCAAAAATATTTTTGTTTTTCTTTCAAAAGTTAAAAAAAGATTTTCAACAAATTGTTGCAGTGTAAAGTACAACTATTCAGGCACTCCATTTTACTTTCTCTCTTTTTCCATATATTTTATTGATTTTTTTAAAACATAAATCACTTAATAATTCGTAAACAGTGTGTTTGCTGGGCTTACATTTGCAAAGAAAAATAATTAACAATTGGTTTCTATAATCCATAATCCACATAGTACATTTAGTTGATTTCCCCCTTTCCCCAAAATATCTTCTTTGCAAACCTTGAAATAATACAGTTCTTATTATTTTGATAAATAACAGTTACATATATGATTTTGTTCCCCAATATTCCTAGAAATAATGATCACATCAATATAATATTTCTTTTCTATCTAATCATTCTGGTTGCTTCATCTTATATCCTGTTACAGTCCTTATTTAAATTTGTTTCTCCCATAAAGTTCAAAGTATTCTTGCTGGTTAAAATTTTCTCAACAGATAATTACATTTAAAGATTTAAATCCATTTTTTACATTTTACATTTTTTAAAGAATAGGTAAAAACAGTAAAGAAAAGGAAAAGAGAGCAAGAGTAAAGAAACATAAAAAGTAAAATACTACTTAAAATATATATTCCTCCTAAGCTAATATATATTCATTCCCAAATTTTCTTATTCTTTTTAACCATGATTAAAAATATATTTAATCTTTAAATATTCCATTTAATGTGTCTAGTCATCTAATCCTTTAAGTCTTATTCAAAACATTTTTTTCTTTTTTATATATTATAATTTCCCTAAATTCAGACACATTTAATTATCTAGAATATTTCCTTCATCTAGGCCATTTCAGCAGTATTATATTACTTATATCAAGAAATAAAATAAAAAAGGGAGGGAAGCATGCCATATTATTTAAGGAATTAATCTCTCCTAGAATGACATATGTATTCAGAATCTTTTCTATTTCTTTAACCATATTCAAACAAATGTTTCTTTTTTAAATATTCTTTCTGGTAGATCCCATCATCTATTTTCTTAATTTTCACTTTGATCTTTTTCCTTTGACCAGTATCTTTCTTGATCAATGTGTTTTGCTGAATCAAAAAGTTTTTCCATATATTCATGACTGTTGCTGTAGGTATAAGAAATAAATTGAATAAAGTGTCTTTATGTGAGACTTTTGCCTTTCCATGTTTCTTGAAAATCTTTTTCTCCTTCTTTGCTTCTCTTATCACTTTCTTTCTCTCAAATGTTTTAAACATCTCTACATTCCATTTTATCCAATCTGGTTGTTTTTTTCCTCGGATTTATTTTGTAGTCTTAAGGATGAGTTGTTTTTTCCATTTCTTGTATATTTTTCCCACTAGGATTAAATCATGTTTTCTTGATTTGTTAAGTTCCGTCTTTGAGTCTCTATTTTCAATTTTATGTCCACTTATTTGTTTTGTCTGCTCCTTCTCTGTTGTTGTTTCCTGGAAGTTTTTTTTGTTGTAAAGTTAACTTAGAGATAGATTGATTTGTATATTCAAAGTTATTTTGGATTTCTTTGTGATTTGAACTCAGTGTTATTTGAATTAATTGCAGTATACTATATATCTTCTCCTGAGAGGTATTTATGTTTTCTTGGTGTGTTCTGTCTACATGTCTCTGATCCATAATGGCCAAAAGTTGGAGTTTTCCTTCTTATCTGCAAATAGCTTTAGAGTCCCGGTTAAATAGATATTTGTAATCCAAAGAGTTCAAAAAAGAATTTTTTCCTAAAGTTTATAATTCTCTCTTTGTCTGCAGCCCAGATTGTTGTCTTATTTTTTGTCACAGCTGTTCTTTATTATTAAAGCTTTGAAGGTCACAAACACAGATTAACTTTTCCCAGGTTTTGGCAAGTTCTCTATGGAAATCATAGCTGTCCTAATCTTCATCCACCGCTAGGTGTCAGCATCTATTTAGTTTTCAATATGAACAATGGTCTTTAAAATGAGAGTTTTAACCATTCAACAATCTTAAACTTGTCCAAAGTTAAATTTTAGCTTTCAAGTTTATAAATTTATTTCACTACCATATATTTTGATCCTCCATTGACATTTTAATTCGCCGCTTCCGTTAGTATAAGGATGGGGCGGAAGTCCCCCTCCTTCACTTTCGGAGGTATTTTGCTTCTTGGGGATCTTTTCCAGGAAATTAAGTGTAGGATAGAAAAAGGAAAATCAGATTCCTTACCCCAGTTTCAAGCACACTGTTTACTGTAATGCTGGTTAGTTCTTTTGGACTCTGGTTGCAAGTAGCTTGGGCTGATCGATGAAATACAGCCTTTCTCCTGTCGGGTTAGAAGGCTTTCCCCAAGATGAACAGAATGACTCCCATCATTCCAGAGTCACTGGGACACCCTTCTTTCTTCGCCGCCTCTCCGGGGCGGCTTGGACCCATTAGGGTCTCCAGGCAAGGCGAAAGTTGGCTGCGGGGGTGCAGTGGTCTGCAAGCCTGTGACCAGTCGCTATCATGCAGGACCGGAAGTCCTCCATTTTACTTTTTCATCCCCCATTTTTCATGCTTTGGGGGCAATATTCCAGTAGTATTGAGCACACACTTGCCTCTGTCAGTCTGGGGGAGAATAATTAGGTCAGTATTAGCCATCATCCTTAGATTTCCATTCTTCTCAATGCTATCTTACCGGCAAGTTGTTCTTAAATGCCAGGTATCACACCTGTATCTTTCTGCTGATTGCTATGGACTAAATAATCACTATTCAAAGAAATATTTCATAATTTTCTGGACTATAATTCTGCAAAGGTATCTTGGCAAACAACCTTATCTTGTTGCCCAGCCTCTCTGTTGTATTTGAATTTGAAAGTTAGCTTATATCCAGTAATTTGAAAGCTGGGGGACAACTTTCTAAGCATTAATATCTTATGTTTATGGGAAAAGTCTGTTTCTTCTTGTCATGCTTGTTCCCTATATTTATAATCTCATTTTTAAACTAGGTCCATGCAAAAGCACTTTGCTTGTTTTTAAGAAAATCTCCTGGGAAATAATTTTTTGTTGTTGTCCTACTTACTCTTCTGAAGTTGTTCTGTTTTGGCTTATCACACTAACTGGTGTTAGGACTACCCCACTTTTATCCTTTTGACCTAGGTTTTTACCTTGATGTACGTTACTGTGCCTTTTTTGAGCTTTATTGATTTTACTTGTAGGAGTTTTTTGTGTGTGTGTGTGTGTTTGTCCTATGCCACATCACAGAGTGGCAACAGTCACCTTGAATTATGGTCAACAATGCTAAACTCTGATACTTGATATATTGCTATTTAGGATACAGAGATGTTTTGTTTTTCATACCCTCTCTTTTGCTGACGCTGTGCCAAATCTCTCATGGAATATATTGCTAGCTGCCACTATAAATCCCTTAAGCATAAATAATAAGGTGTCTCTCTTGGATTTTCTGAGTTATAGCCTGGCATATTCTGATGCTATGCTTGCCCATGGTGCTAGTAAGGAATTTTGTTTCTAGTAAGGAACATTATGTTTATTACATTTTAGTACAGATAATGTACTAAATAATACAGATCCTGGAGATCCAGTTTCATGTAGCAGCTAAGGCATAAAATTAGAAACTGGTAGGAGATTTCTACTCCTACCTTAGGCTAAAAGTCATTTTTGTGATCTTGAGCCAGTCATTCTCACTCAGCCCTAGAAAACAGGCAATGGCAAACCACTTCTGAAATCTTGCCAAGAAAATTGCAAGCGCTTGTCCAAGCAGTCACCTGGAGTCAACATTGATTTGAAGGCACAGATAGTTTTCATTTAATTTTTTTTTCATTTACCAATATTTGCAGTTATGATAGTGATGAAAAACTTTAGTCTCATCAATTCCAGATGGATTTATAAGTGACTGACCAATCTCAATCAACATGTAGGCCTTAATGGAATTGTATCTACCTGGATGAAAGTATGAAGTGGGGTACCCCAAGGGTCTCTCTTAGGCCCAGTATTCTTCAATATCTTCATCAATTATTTAGAGGAAGATATCATCAAATTTACAGACAACACCAAGCTGGCAGGAATAGCCAATACTCCAGAACATAAGCTCAAGATACAGCAGGATCTTGATAGACTTGAACACTGGGCCCTATCTAACAAAATGAAACTCACTGGTGAGGAAAGTAAAGTTCTATATTTAGGCAAGAAAATCAAATGCATAGGTATAGAATAAGTGATAGCTAACTCAATATGGTAATTGCAAGAGGGATATTAAAGTCCTAGTGGACAATCACTTAAATATGATCCAGCTGCCAAAAATGTCAACGCAGTCCTAGGCTACATTAACAGAGAACCAAGGTCACATGAAGTGTCAGTACCACTTTATAATGCTTTGGAAAGACCACACTTGGAATATTGCATCCAGTTTCAGTTGCCACAATATAAAAAAGAGATTGAGACTCTAGAAAGAGTGCAGAGAAAAGCAACAAAGATGATTAGGGGACTGGAAGCTAAAACATATGAAGAACAGTTGTAATAATTGGATATGTCTAGTTTAATTAAAAGAAGGACTAGGAGCAATATGACAGCAGTGTTTTAATATCTAAGAGGTTTCCACAGAAAAGAGGGGTCAACCTATTTTCCAAAGCAACTGAAGGCAGGACAAGAAGCAATGAATGGAAACTAATTAAGGAGAGAACCAACCTACAACTAAAGAGAAATTTCCTCATGGTTAGAACAATTAATTAGTGGAACAATTTACCTCCAGAAGTTGTGAATACGCCAACACTGGAGGTTTTTAAGAAGAATTTGGACAATCATTTGTCTGAAATGGTATAGGTATATTTCCTGCTTGAACAGAGGGTTGTACTAGAAGCTCTCCAAGATCCCTTCCAACTCTGTTATTTTATTATTCTATGTGAAAATTGTAGAGCAAATATGGGGAGCCAGGGAAAAATGCTATTATTCAAGACATTGTATAACAATATATATGTCTTGAACTGTAACTCTGCCTTCTTTTCTGATGTAGATGAACTGGGGGTTAACCAATTTGATGCATATCAACTGTGGATGAACTTCCACTGGAAAGCCATATACAGTCTTCACTTGTCTCTTTTTTGTTGTTCCAATTGTCCCATTCTCAGGTTGTCTACACTGAACACTATATATCCTCTCCATTTTGAATTCCACAACTGACAATCTGTATTATTCAGTTTTATACTTCTTAGTCTTAAGACTAAACTGCTTGTTATTTTCCTTAGAAGTTCTTAATGTTTTTTTAAATCATCTTGGATTCAGATATCAGCTAGAGTAGCAGTAACTAGGCTCATAATCTACCAGCAGAATATCTATAAAGCAGCATTAATCCAGTAAATTAAGAATCTAGCACATTTAATTGATTCAGAAAGCAGACAGGCTGTAGGAAATACAGAAGCACGGTGTTCTTCTGGGGAGGATGGAGATAAAGTTATAAATTTAGTGAATTATTTGGGATTACAATAAGATGAAAGCATTTTTTAAATCTGACTCCAGTATTATCTCATATTGAAATTATTGCCATCTATTCCTAACAACTTGTGCACAATGACTTTTCTGTAGGGAGACAACAAACAAGTCCCCTGTTTCTAACCTAATTCTGACACTAGATGGGCCATTACTTTCTGGCAATTCTTTCTGGAAAGTTCAGTTGATTCACTCTCAAAGCCATCTAAAAATTCTTTTCACAAAATAGTAGGCATTTTCTAGTTAACAATAAAAGCATCCATTTGTACTCAGGAGAGTTTCTTGGAACCAACAGTAAATCTTTTATTTTATTGTTAAATGTGTCACTTGATTGCTCCATTCTTTTGCAATTTTTTAAAATATGAAATTTCCTCTCTATATTGCCAGCGAGACATTTACATTACTCTGAACAGATGTGACATATTAAAATTGTATTGTAATGTGACTTTAAAGCATTGCATTACCATGGTGATTTTATATCAAGTGTTATTCGTCTAATAATTGGACAGATTTTGTTACTTGGTGACAATTTTCAGTTAATGCTTTTTAAAAAAAATCTTAATATTCCTTATGCTGTGATCCAGAAAACAATTCCTTGGAAGTAACTTTCATTGAAATTTACAAGATCTACCTGGAAGGAATTCCATTATTAGAGTTATATTCTATTCCCTTTGTTCCAAGGTACATTTATATTGATTCTTACATGAATCTTTTCTACCTTGCTGTTCTAATCCTTCTACCTGCGCTATGTGCAAATGGAGAAGTAAATTTAAATTCCAGGAAAGAGACTTCCCCAGACTGCTTTAAACTATTGCTGACATGTTATGTCATTGTTTTCTGCTAATTTAACAGAACAGAGCAGTCAAAAGAATTACTGTATTTTGTTGGTTTTAAAGATAAAGAAATATATATTTCTGTCCAATTGTTCATGTCCAAAATCTTTGAAAATGCAACTGTTTTACAGCTACATCTATACATACTGTTCAAGAAGAGAATAATCAGAAGATAGTTAATTTGTTTTTTTAGACTTACACTATTCAATTCAAGTTATTCAATTTAACTAGTTCATGAATTATATTCTTATTTGGGCTTGTTAATTAACCTTAAAGTGTGGTATGTCTGGATAAATGAAATAATATAAATCACTGCTTCCTCCAGGCTTTTTCTGTGCAGTTTCTCTCATTCATAGAATATTATATGGGTCCTAATATTATTACTTTCAATTTTAATCCTTTAATTTTGTACTATTTCTTCCAAGTTGTAACTAACTATAGAAAATCTATCAAGGAGGGAAAGACATCACAGAATATCTTTTGGTTAGTAAAAGTATTATCCTTTTTAAAGATATTCCAACAAAATGGATATACAAATAATTTTATCAAAAAGTGCATGACTACTCAACCCACTATAGCACAGCCAATATAAGCTATGAAAAGGATAAGACTATCAAATATCAAAACTATCTCAAAACAACCAACAGACTTATCAAGCACATAGCATTACTATAGCACACAATGCAATTAACCTCCCTCCAAAAACATCTTAAGTAAATTAAAAGACGCAGTAATTCAAGAAGGAAAAACATACAGACCCTATGTAAGACAGGTAGGAAGAAGGCTAGTGGAGTGTATCCTTTTACAGCAACTAGCAAAGAAGACATGATGAGAAGTCCTTTAATGTCACAACATTTGGATAGACTCAACCATAATTTCAACTGGGAAACTGAGCATCCTTTTTTTTTTTTTTTTTAATCATGTTCAGTTCTTGGAGACTGCCTGGACAAGTCCCTGCAGTCCAAAAACCAAACTAAATCCAAAACAGCTCAGGAATTCTTGGAAGCTTGGCATTCAGACAAATCAATAAACACATAGAGATAGACCACATTTACACACCATTCAGAAGAGAAAATAAAAAAGCTAAGAACCAACAAAAAGACCAAAACACTTACTTTAGAGTAGCCTACACACAGAGAAGCAGAGATTAACACCAGGCAACCTTATTAAAATTTACAAATACAGAGATTAAAAAAGCTAATATAAACTAAGAAAAAAATAAAAAAGACAAGTGGAAAAAGATTTAAATAGGGAAAAAACAGAAAGGAAAAGATATATCAAATAAAAGATATATCAAGTTGTGAAAATGATAACATTGCCGTACATCAAAAACATCTCAGAAACTATCAACAGATTATTACAACCACATGGTAAAAAAAAAACCAACTAAATTCCTCCAAAATATACTAGGCAAACCGAAAAATCCAGCAGTTCTTAGAAGAAAAAACAGGAGTCACCCACAACATACTGTACAGTGAGAGAACTTTTAACAGCCACAGGACAGACAAAAGACTTGCAGAGTGCATCCATGGATACCAACCAGCAGTCAGAAGACATGGTGAAAACTCAGAAAGTTCCTAACCCAAAAGAAATTCTTAATAAGCAATTTCATTAAGTAATTAAGAGAGGAAGTCAGCAAACCCAGTGACTCTTTGAAAGGCACTGTGTGAAACTCAGGCAAGATGGATATTCCCCAGCCCACAGACCTCTCAAACCCAATGGAGATGTCTTCACAAGGAGCATCTGTATGGAGTCAAACATGGGCAATCCTGTAAGTCTTCTGAATCTGGACAGGACTTCTGAGAAGCTGATCCCTTCACCAGGTGCTATTTTGGCAACATTCATCAGTTTTGCAAATAGCTTTGTCCACCATGCTACTGCTGGAAGCCCTACAAATCAAGCAGAAAACAGTGTCTAATCAAGAAACAACCAAGGAGAAAACAATTCCCCCTCCAACACTGGCAGGGCAAACTACTATATATAACAGGGAGTAATCTGTGTTTGCTATACATCTCAGTTTGCTATTCATTGGATTCAGTTTAGAGCCAGTTTGATGTAGAGGTTAAGGTATCCAAGTAGAAACCAGAAAACCATGAGTTCTAGCCTTGGGCATGAAGCCAGATGGTGACCTTTGGCCAGTCAATCCTAGGAAGAAGGCAATGGCAAACCACTTCTAAAACATTTTACCAAGAAAACTGCAGGGAATCATCCAGGGAATCTTTGAAAATTGAACATGATTGAATGGAAGAAAAGTTTATAATAATATAACTCTGTTATATTATAATTTATTATAATAACTCTGTATTCTTTCTCTAGTTTTGCATCATTTGTAGTAATTCAACATTACTTTTCAAAGCAATTTTATTCATGTAAACATGTTGTCACAATGACTATAATTGATATATGCGGGAGGGAACATGGACAACATCTCAGCAAAGTGCTTTGTCTTGTTGAGGCGTATCATTGCTTCCTGATGAATAGTCAAGGCTTGGACATGCCGGCTTGTCAATCAATCTGCTTCACAAAGACCTCTGAGTTGTGTGGCATGCACTTAGAAACCACTATTGCCAAATAAAGTGACCATACAGGAGCTTCATTTTGTGGTGCTGCTTCAGAAGAGCACTTTTCTCAAATTTGCCAGTGTGAAGTGTCTTTTTAAAAGTCTGAATATCCTAGTAATATCTAATTCTTAAGGTTGAACAGGACTAAGTCTTTAAGCTTAGCAAACATTAAGGAACTATAGCACTTGAACAGCATATAATATGAATCCTTGCATAATCTGTGAAATAATTAAAATAAACTATAGTCATGGAAATCATGTGTGCATGCAAAGTAAGTAGGCATAAATAGTTGAATGTGTATTGCCAGAGTCCTGCTAACTTCATAATCATATCTAAGATAGAAATACTGATACAGAAATTCAAGTAATATTATTTTGCATCTTCATCATGGTTGCACAATATGCTATTCCCAGTAATACAATTGTATATGAAGTGGGAAAATTTATTGCAAAATACTCTTATAAGTATGTAATTTCCCCCCAAAATAAATAAAGCTGCTTTTCATTATAAATGAAATACATTTGTTTTATTTATTTATTAAATTTACTAGGCTACCCAATTATATGGTGATTCTGGTGGTGTACAGTAATAAAATAATAAACATAACATAAACATAAATTTTAAAAAAAGATAAAGGAAGAAGAAAAACATTAATTGTCATAACAATATAAAACTAGAAGGTTTAGCAGCCAAATTTCAAACAAACCAACTTTACATTCCTCCCCTTTACTTCTAAATGTCTTAATCTTCAGTTCATTCAAAAAATTGTCATGGGATTTTATTTCTCTTCATTTCTCTTTTGTCTCATTACAATATTCTTTAAGGCTTTAAAAAACCTCTTCTGTAAATCCAATAAGAAAAAAAGTACTCTGATCAACCTCTTGGTTTACCATTTGTATTTGTCTTTTAAATTTTAAAACCTCAGCCAGTTTATTTGGAAGAACCAGTGAAACATCATTTTCTAAGTCATTCTCTTGGCCTATCATTGTAAATCCACTTTTAATACATCTCTAGTTTGCCAGATAAAATTTGTTTTACTTATGTCATTTATTCAATAACTTTGAGCATTGTCTAGCCACAGAAGCAGACATAATTACTGACATTATTGATATTGTGGCTACTATTTGTGGCTACTTATTCTATTCTTTAAAAGTCTCCTTCAGTATTTTTTAATGTTGTAAAAATTTGCAATATTTTACAGGCTTGTAAATCTTTCCACCACCTAAAAATATTAGTTCACTCTAATTCCAGTTTTTGGAATAATGAAATTGCTTATCTTTGTTTTTTTATAAAAACCAAAACATAATCTATTTCTCATGATAAGCTGTTTGTTTTTTATAATTAATTTCAAATTCTTATTGTAAAAGTTTCAGTTTTCCAATTTTATTTGAATCCTCACCTAATCAAAAATTTCTAGGATAAAAAGCATGTTCAGGTTTTTTGCTCTTTATTTCAGATTCTTTAACTTTTTAAATTTATGCTTAAACATTTCTTTTATTCATGACCTAAAAGTTTCAAACAGCATTAACAAAAGTGTCACTTCAAAGATTTCTAATAGTTTATAAATAGTTAACAAGCAATTTCTGAAATTGATTAGAAAGTGAGATTTGCAAACTTAAGAGTTTTTTATAAGTATCTGCCATGGTTGTAAGATACCTAATCCCATCATCTCCAAGCGCTCAAATCTTTGGAAAACCACTATCCTGTGATCTCCTAATGAGGTACAGCTATCCAAAGCCCATCCTCTCATTATCCAGAGAGATTCCAACTGGTTCACTCACCCCTTGCTTGGTCTTTGCCATAGTCATAGGCTCTGCTTTGACAGAGTGATCTTTAGTTCACCATACCTCTTCCAGAAGTGGAAAGGCAGATATTTCTCAGGACAATTTTTTTTCCAGGAAGAAGGTGATGTGTGTTGTGTAGTGGGAACAGCTAGGCATTGAAGACACAGGAGTGAAAGTAACAGCTCATTTATTCAATCCACACAGAAGCGGCTCTAGCAGCCGCTTGACTCATATTTATATGGACCGCCACTAGGCACAGCCAATGATTTTAAAGTATACATTCCCACCTAAACAAAGGCTTCCAGTATATAAGACAGACAGTTGAGGATTCAAATTGAACAATCAGGTAACCGTTTTTATAACAGGCCTTATGAATTTGGGTTATAACAATGTGAGATACATTTTTAGGTCCCATCAGATGTTTTGCACATGGGACTTAGAGCATGTCAATTCTGCCCAATCATACAGGTCAGGCAGAAACTATGGAAGACAGATCCTATTCATGAAAGGTTTTAGAAATGATAATCAATAACTTATCCTACCCCACTAGTAACCAGTGCAGCTCATGAAGCAGTGTGTGAACTATAACAATAGTTCACACACAAGGTGGCCAAAGCACAAATGGACAATTATCTATAAGATCTAGCTGTATTCTTTCCATAATAAGGATTAATCCTGATTTATCCTTACATGCCTGTAAGTAAAATGATAATTCTTAGTTCTTTGACTTTTAGAGGCCTAGATACTAAGTAGAAAATTTGAAGATGAAAGAGTATGCCAATATAGCTCCCTGAAAGGATATAGTGATACAGTGAAAATATCAAAAGTTCTTAACTGTTGCTTGAAGAAAACATTGTCTTATTTGAGGCAATGTGTATCGATAAGTATAAAATACAATAACCATTGGTTTATATGGATCAAATTGAAACCATAGCCAGAAAACTGAATAATTTTATTTGACTTCTAATAACTATACAAATGCTAAAAGAAGAGTTCAATCAAAATAAGTGGTTAAAACTGTTTCTGTGACTAACAAAGCAAGAGCCAACTAAACAGAGTCTTTTATTGCATAGCTGGCAATGGGGTTTTGAGAAAGGATTTATATTTCTTAGGTATTGTAGAATCTCTTTAGGGATAATGTTTCCTCAATAGTCAGAAACAGTTCCTTAAAATGAGGGTATCGGCTAAAGCTCAGTGATTATTCTGTTTTGATTAATAGAAACTGCAAATAAATTATTTCTCATTTCTTTTTGGAATCTAGAAACTACTCTGTGATTTAATTAAACAGTGGCATATCAGATAATTAAAGAAATTGTGTTCTGAATCTCTTTGTGCCAGCTAATGGTAACCCAGATTATTGTAGGCTATATGGGATTAGTCCTCTAGGGCATGACTAAGCCCAGCATCTGGGGATATATTCAGACCCAAATTAAGCTTAGTTGTTCAGAATTCAAGATTGTAGGAAAAACAGTTGGGCTAGAAGTGTGACATAAATGCCTGGGGTTCTGGTTCTGTATAATTTGCTAATTAAAGTGGTTAGATTTCACTGCATGTTAGGATAAGTTAACACGAGATTAGGTAGTTAATGGTTAAGCAAATTGTGGGAATTTAGTCTTTATATGTTTATATTTATCAAATTTATAATCCACTTTAATCTCTATTACTTTAAACAATGTACATTCCATACCAGTAGCAAAGATTAAAACCACAAATAATGATTTCTTAAATCATAATAGCATTGAAAATGGTTTAATCTTTGGAGGAATGCTATTCTATAGTATTTCTAGACTGTGCAAATTAATCCATCCAGCCACATTACAGCATGTTTGGGTATAGTATATGGATCCTGGTCAATTTTCTATAATCTTTATGGGAAGTTTTTAGGACCCATATTTAGGATGATCGTAACTGGACTACAAACATCTGGATGACTGATTGACAAAAGCAAAAAGATGCAGAACCGTAGACCTGGTAGGAAGTGGAGGAGTCATTGTGAGATGACAATATTCTATCAATGAAAATATAACAATGAATATATAATATTCATTTTAAGATTGCAAATGTTCCAATTATAATGCCAATTTGTTGTCTAAGTTTCCTATTTTTAACTTTTGGCTGTTCGAGAAACTGGTGTTTCTGAATAATGTTTTTTGTCATAAATGGATTAGAATGCAATATAGAACTCTATGATCCAGGAATGACTTGGCTCCATATAATTAATCTAAATCCATTTTCCTAATTTCCTTTTAAGCATTTATCTCTGCACTGAATTTTCCCCTTGCTTAGATGTTTGTACATGGGTTGTACATTCTTCTATTTCTTTCAATAGCATGCTTTTTTCCATTCATTGATTATCTATGCAATAAAATTGTTTTTTCTTAATTTAGACTTGGTAAAAGAGACTCAAGAAAAGGTAATTTGATCATCCTCAGAAACAGGGAGTACATTATTAATTGATGCTTTTCCTTGTTTCGTCTTTTGTCTTTTGTCAATGTAATATTCTATCCATTGATGTCGGAGGCTCTCTCAACCAGATCATATTGAGGAGCCCAAAACAGCATAGCAATTTTAGGGCTGTATTTTATATAATTACTGCTGTTACCTTGAATGAAATATATTGAACTGTCTGATCATTTTAGTTTGTAAACATATAATGAATTGAGAATCTTCTGTGTGGGATTTGGGAAAATTGCTTATTTTTTCATATTTTGCATGCCCCAAAACTACTTGTAAGAAGTATCCTAGATCAGTATGAACACACTACATCCATGCTACTAATTTAAACAAATGCAATTTTTTTAGGCATCACCATAGCATACAAACCAACTAAAGACCTCCAAAACATCTTAACTAAACTAAAAGACCCAGGAACCTAGGAAGAAAAAACAGGAGCCATCTACAACATACATTGTAAGGCTTTTTAACAGCCACTATGTAGGACAGACTGGCAGAAGACTAGCATAGCACATCCATTGACATCAACTAGCAGTCAGAAGACATGATGAAAACTTAATTTCACAACACATGGACAGACTTAACCATAGTTTCAACTGGAAAACTGCAAGTATCATAAACCAAATGAAATCCAAAAATGCTTGGGAGTTCCTGGAATCCTGGCATTCAGATAAATTGGCCATCAACAGGCACATAGAAATAAGCAACATTTATATAGCATTCCAAAGGTACAGTATAATCAAAAAGCCAAAAGGAAACAAAAAGACACAAACATCACCTTGTCATCAATCAACCAGATAAGCAAGGATTAACACCAGGATTAATACCAGACCAACAATGAAGCAGTAAATAATCCCCCAAGTATATCAACTCAAATTAACAATAATTAAAATTATTGGTCTTTTTCCTTCCTCTTTTAAATTAATTGATATTTGGGAAGCAAAACCATTCTCAGAAGTAGCCAGAAAGTTCAATATAGAACAAATGGACCCAAATTCATACTTAAATTACACCAGTGATAAGCAATGAGACTGTCTTACTGATTTTAGTCAATTGTTACAGCTGAGTGTTTGCACAAAGAGGCTAAACTTTTTAACTGTGATAGTTTTTAATGTAAAGGTAAAGGTTTCCTCTGACGAATTGTGTCCAACTCTAGGGTGTCAGTGCTCTTAGCTGTCCGTTTCTTAGCTGAGGGCACCAATGTTGTCCAAAGACACTTCTGTGATCATGTGGCAATGACTAGGTACATGGAATGCTGTTAGCTTCCACTAAAGTAGTACCTATTTATCTATTCACATTTGCATGCTTTCAAACTGCTAGGCTGGCAGGAGTTGGGGCAAGTAACAGGAATTTGCCCTGTCACACGGTGCTCGAGTCTCGAACCCTGGCTGTCAGCTTTGCAACTGACAAGTTCAGCATCTTTAACCGTTGAGCCATTGCATCCCCATTTTTAATGTATTTTTAAATTGATTGTTATATATCACACAGATTCATTTTTACATGAGATGGACAGCTACAAAAATATGATGAATAAATTGCACAATGCTGCTATATAAGTGACATTTATTTGTTCATATTTTTAACTCTATGTTTCTTATTGTAATTACTGGTTTGCATATGCTAGATGAAAAGTGGGATATAATTTGATAAATTATAATGTGGCCTAGAGTATATGTGATTTTATTGTCCTTCCTTTATTGAATATATTCATTTACATTTACTTTAATTTTAACTATAATTTTCCTAAGGGAGCTCATTGTAGTATTTTATTCTCAAAACAACATGATACCTTATAATCAGAGTAAAAGATGCTTGACCTGGTTTACACTATGGGTGAGTTGTGACATAAATCTGGGTTTTCTAATCCTAGTCCTGCTCCTTTACTACTTTACAATCCAATTTAACCTGAGGGGTTCATTGTATGGCTCCACACAAAAAGAACTGAGGAGCCATCGACTTGAATTTTATGATTTCTCCTTTAAGAAACCATAACAAATTCAAATTCACTGCATATCTCTCCTTAGACAACACTGTTAAAGTCATGCCAAATATCTTACCTGTTTCAATAGATGCATAAATAACCATCACAATGTGTCCAAGACCATCTAAATTGATTTCACACTTCAGCATTATCTTCAGAAAGCGAAAGCAAATGCACTAATTATTAGAAAATGCAAACTGACAGAAGTGGTCAACACATTGATGAGCAAATGTTCTATAAAGTGACAAGTAGATTAGAGACAAAACATTATGATTCAGTGGAATAAACAACCAGGCTAGCTTCAAATTTTGATAGAAGTACACATAATAATTAAAAAATTCAGGTAGCTGAGAATCTATGTTGTTTGTTTGTAAAGGACCATATGCTTCTTGGGGCAGATGCAGAAAACACTAGTATTTTCATAAGATACATCAATGATTTGAGGAGGGAGATCACATTTTAATTCAATCTTATCCTATATAAATTCATAAATGTAAAACACAATTTCCTTTTTTCTAAATTTCATGATGAATTTACCTGACTAAAATTGTATACATTTTTTTTTTGGGGGGGGGATAGTTAATGTATTAGTAAAAATGATACTTTTAAAAAATCTTATATTAAGAGAAATTGCTGATCTGTATAAAACTAGACAAACTAGAAACAAAAATTAAAATAAGCAAGAAAATGGCAAGAGAACCCCTATCTGACCTTGATTAATATAAATCACCAGGACCAGACAGATTACATCCCAGAGTTCTGAAGGAGCTGGCAGATGTTATCTCAGAACCATTGCACCATATCTTTCAAAAATCCTGGAGGAACAGGGGACACCTGAGGATTGGAAAAAGGCTGATGTGGTTCCCATCTTCAAGAAAGGGGGGAAAAACAGACCCAGGAAACTACAGACCAATCGGTCTAATATCAACACCTGGGAAGATCCTGGAAAAGTTAATCAAAAAACAGATCTGCGAAGAACTAGAAGCAAACAAAGTTATAACTGGTAGCCAGCACAGGTTTGTTAAAAACAGATCATGCCAAACCAATCTTATTTCATTCTTTGATAAAGTGACCAAATTATTGGATGTAGTATACTTAGATTTCAGTAAGGCATTTGACAAAGTAGACCACAATCTACTGCTTGATAAGCTAGAAAAAGGTGGAATAGACAACATCACCAACAGATGGATTTGTAGTTGGCTGACAAACCATACTCAACGAGTAGTCCTCAATGGTACCACATCCACATGGAGAGAGTAAGCAGCGGGGTACCACAAGGCTCCATCTTAGGCTCAGAACTCTTCAACATCTTCATAAATGACTTAGATGAGGGAATTGAAGGGGAACTCATCAAATTTGCAGATGACACTAAACTGGCAGGAATAGGCAACACCCTAGAATACAAGCTCATGATTCAAAAAGATCTTGACAAACTTGAATAATGGCTCCTATCCAACAAAATGAGTTTTAGTGTGGAGAAAACCAAAGTTTTACATTTAGGCAGGGAAAAAATATAAGTACAGATTAGGTGAGACCTGGCTCAGAAACAGTAACTGTGAGAGGGACCTTGGAGTCCTAGTGGGTGATCACTTGATTATGAGCCAGCAATGTGCAGCAGAAGCCAAAAAAGCTAATACAATCCTGGGTTGCATAAACAGAAGCATAGAATCAAGATCACACAAAATATTAGTAGCGCTTTATAAAACCTTAGTGAGACCACACCTGGAATACTGCAACCAATTTTGGTCACCATGCTACAGAAAAGATATTGGGACCTTGGAAAATTTTCAGAGAAGCGCAACTAAGATGATCCAAGGCCTGGAGACTAAAACAAATGAAGAACGGCTGCAGGACTTGGTTAGTCTAAAGAAAAGAAGAAATAGGGGCGACATGATAGCAATATTCCAGTATTTGAGAGGCTGCTACAAAGAAGAGGGGGTCAAATTATTCTCCAAAGCACCAGAGGTCAAGACAAGAAACAATGGTTAGAAATTAATCAAAGAGAGAAGCAACCTGGAATTAAGGAAAAACTTCCTAACAGTGAGGACAATTAACCAGTGGAACAGCTTGCCTTCAGAAATCGTGGGTGCTCTATCACTGGAGGTTTTTAAGAAGAGACTGGACAGTCACTTGTCTGAGATGGTATAGGTTCTCCTGCTTGACCAGGGGCTTGGACTAGAAGACCTACAAGGTCCCTTCCAGCTTTATTCTATTCTAATTAGGAGATAAATTCATATACTATAAATATGAATTAATTTAGCTATATTTTGCATAGAAAAAGGATGAAATAAATTGGAAATCTGAAATAAAACCGAAATAGACTTTCAATTCAGGTTTAGTTCATCTGCTGGGGTTAGAGTTCAGCTGACAACCTTATGCTGTTGCAAATATACATCACAACTGTCTCTCCAGAAATAAGTATTGGAATTCTATAATTACAAATGCCATTATTGAAATGACAGGATAACATTCCGTCACTGGTTCTGTCATAACAGAATGATACTTCAAACCAATGCAGTTAAACTGATTCTACACAGTATTACATTGTGCGCAAATAAAATATTTTAAATGCACACTACTTAAGAACAACACAAATAATATAAAAGGTCATATTTAAGAAAAATAAAGTACATTATCTTAGTCAATTTAGTTTCCTGTTTCTTAATATCTTCACT
>NW_015386478.1:337307-347660 GCF_001527695.2 Protobothrops mucrosquamatus
ACTGGTTCTGTCATAACAGAATGATACTTCAAACCAATGCAGTTAAACTGATTCTACACAGTATTACATTGTGCGCAAATAAAATATTTTAAATGCACACTACTTAAGAACAACACAAATAATATAAAAGGTCATATTTAAGAAAAATAAAGTACATTATCTTAGTCAATTTAGTTTCCTGTTTCTTAATATCTTCACTAGCTTTGAGGCACTGTAGTTATGACTTTCCCCTATCTTTGTAATACACTGGCAAAGTCCTGTTCATATAGAAAGTTCTTTCCTGTGACCATATCAATGTGCTTTCATTCCTCCTTGAATCGGAAGGAAAGTGTATCAACATAAATTGCATTGGCCACAGCCCACTTCACAATTTAAGTCAGGGTAGTTTCAGGGCAATGACTCACTGTCATCTTTCTCTCTCCCACCCAGCATCAGCAACTGGTAAAAAAATTAACCAATTGCTCTCTTCAGTATGAAGGGAACCGTCTTAATATTTGTTATTTGCTATGTGCGTACTTTAACATAGACAATAGATCATGTTCAAAAAGACAATTCATGTGCTATTTTGGTCTTGCATCACTCAGCCAGCCCTGCATGTTAGCTTTCTAGGAAAGGCCAGATGGATATAGGCTGTCTGCTAATTACTCACAACTTCTGTGCTGGTAAACAAACTGTTAATAGGCAAAGTCCTAATTTAAGCATGAAACACAGATAACAGATTTAGACAGAAGCCTTAGAACAGGGGTGTCAAACTCGCAACATCATGTGATGTGTCATGACATATCGTGACTTTTTTTCCAATGGGGTGGGCATGGTTTTGCCTTGATGCATCCAGCCCGTGGCTGGCAGTTTGACACCCCTGCCTTAGAGGCATCAATGTGACTCAAGCCAAGAGTTCAGAAAATGGGTAGATCCCCTATTGCAGTCGTTCTCAAGCTTTTTAATGCTGCGACCCCCAACAGGTCGTAAGTCGAGGACTACCCAACCAGTCGTAAGTCGAGAACTTTCCCTGCCCGGGAGCGCCACGCATGCATGGTTCTGCCCCCTGCGCCGGCCAAGGCATAGCTGGCAAGTGGCAGAGACGGAGCAGGCTGACCACCAGCTGGCCCAGCCCAAGGGAGGTAAGGCACCCGCCGGAAAAGGGGAAAAAATGGCGGACAAAAAAAATGGCGGACAGCCTTGCTTGGCGACCCCATGAAATGGTTGATCGACCCCAAATAGGGTCGTGACCCCCCATAGGTTGAGAACCGCTGCCCTATTGTAATGTCCCAAATAAGTTTTTCATAACTCTTTCTGATGCAGAAATAGCAGAGAGTATTCTTACAAAAAAAAAACTTCCTTTAGCACATGAAATGCCTCAAAATACGAAGATTACTAAAGTCAAAACAAGAAAGGGTAGTCACAGAACCTAACATCTTTGTCTTCTCTAGTTGCTGTCTAAAGTGAGTAAGACACATATATTGAATAAATTTCAGTTAAATCTGAAATTTAACTCTTAGCATTTATAAATTGATATGTGTCTTAAAACTTATTAATTCCTATATTATTCATTATTTCTTTATTTTATTTTCCTGGAGTATAGTACCCAATGATTCTTCTTACTGACATCTCATTCGAAATAATTTCTGTTTTAAATTCTTCTGCTTTTTAATGAATTGTGACTTTGTATGGATGAGCATTAGCCATCTAATGCATTGCAGCAAATAGAAACCAAAGTCCATCAGGTTGCACAGGAACTTCTGACTTCAAGTACAGTATATTGTGTGGCCTATCCCCAGAATGGCTTGAGAAGAGGTGTTTTGTTTGTATGTCAACCTGAAAACAAGACTAAGGAAAGTGATAATCTAATGAAACATTTCAGATACTCCCACCTAAAAATTATCTGACAGAATCTATGAAATTATTTCATAGGATTTCCTGGGAGATCAATTTAGTTCTGTTAGAGAAGTATACAAAATAACCTGGACTGAGTGCCTTTTTTTCTTCTTGAAGGCTATTTACCCCGCACGTTGCCTTTAATAAAATAAGAAATCTGTTCTCTCTCCCATCTCTCATTCTATCATGTGTGCATGTATTTCCACACTTTTCCTATTTTACAACGTCTCCAGTATGACACACAAGCCAGATAGTATGATTCCCGACTGACAGATCTATATTCCCCTGAGCATTCAGTAACCTGCTATAAATAAAAAACACCCAATCTTTCTCATAGCCAAAGCAAAATGGTCAGGCGTAGACAGTTCCCATCAAATGATAAAGTGGGAGAATATATGCAACTCCCTGGGTCATTTGGAGCTGATCAGATGATTGTTTCCAACTATGTAGTTCCTAAGATTGTCTTCAAGTGTTGGGTTGTCCACATGGGAAGGTTTATGTCCAGAAAAGAAGAAAAATCAGCTTTAGGTAGAGGTTGAAGTAGAAGATTCATATATGTCATCATAAGGGTATTTTCCGTAGAAATAATTAGTAAAGTATTGATATGTTGTTAAGGGTCATTCTGATATTTTCAATCAGAAACTGAAGAGTTTAACCAACCTGAGTCTCATTCTGAACCACAGGAATTAGCCGAAAAGAATACACTTGAGGAAATACAGCTGCAGGTGGAGTCAGCTATTCCAGAGGACAAGCTATGCAAGGCCCTAAGCCAATGATGGCGAACCTTTTAGAGACCAAGTGCCCAAACTGCAACCCAAAACCCACTTATGCATCATCAGGTGCAGGGTGGGTGTGGCCCATTGGCTGGGCATGGCCCATTGGCTGGGTGTGGCTGCGGTGGTAACGGCAGACTGGGTGGGACTAAAAAGTTCAATGAATCAATTCCAACTTTGCAAGATTTTTTTTCCCACGAGAAGTTGAAATTGACTGATTGATTGAACCTTTTTTTTTTTTTGCACACAGTGGGGGAGGCCTAAAGTGAAAAGGTTTTATAAAACCCACCTGAAGGCCTAGGACTGGGGCGACGGCGCACATGCCCACAGAGAGGGCTCTGGGTGCCGCCTCTGGCACCTGTGCCATAGGTTCGCCACCACTGCCCTAAGCCTTGCAACAGATCACAAACTGAGAGCTCGTTACTTCAGTTCGACAGGTGAACTTTCTTCACATTAAGTCGTTTAATTCGACTATCATTCCCGATATAGTTCTTTTTCATCAGATTGAACAAGAAATCTTGGAATTCTTGGATTGATAAGAATTTAATAAAAACGTGACCACAAAACAAAAAAAATTAATGGACTTTTCATAAAGTAAAAGATTCGTCTTTCAAAGCAACCTGTAACATGCTAATATTGCTAAAGTTAAGGATTTACAACCGCAATAAATACTTTGTATCAGAAGCTAGATCTATGTGTGTAATTAGCAGTCCAGAACACTGTTAGTAGGCAAGTAGGAAAGCACATTTAGAAAGGGGTTTTTTTTGTATGGATATTTTCCACTAAGGATTCTGTTTTTTCAGGATACTTGGTTTTATAGAGCGTTGCTATCGACAGATACCATTTGCTCTTCACTAATAAAAAGGAAGAACTGAATACTTATTCCAGCTTTCCTTAAATTGGAACATAACAATGCTCTTTCTTAAATGTTAGGAAAGAGTGCAATCTCCTTACATGTGACACCTGATAAACCTGTCTGCTAGGCATATGTCTACTGTATTTTATAGAACAGAGATTTCCCAAGCTCTATTCTATGCATCAACCATAGGTCCCCAGCAGCTGAAAGTTAATGGAAGATATACATAATTATGATTAGTTCTACCTTGAGTTTTGCAATTCTGGACATACTAGATTCTTTCTCACCAATTACAACAAGGTCTTATCTATCTAATTTTCAAACCCAGATAATCTCTTGACATTATTTCCATTTTCCTTCAGGACTCAGTATGGTATTTATGTAAGAAGAAAACGTATAGAACAAGTTGCTCTGAAATTCATGATTTCTGAAGAGGATTTATTTTTAATCATTGTAAAGTTCTTCCATAGCAGAGCAATTCAAAGCTTGTCTTGAAACTTTATATTATTGTGTGATGTTAAATCTTGCTTGACTGCAGCCAAAAGTACATAAAAGAGTTGATAGAAATATTTACATTTCACTATACTCTTTTAGATAATTTTTTGAGGGAGAGAAGAGGAAGGAGTTTCCAATGAAACAGCCATTGAATGAAATAATGGGTTTGGTATTCCTTCCAATTCAGGTCTCTCATTCTATAAGGAGGCAAACAAAGGTTTGAACTTCCATGCTTAGTGGGCCTATTATATTACTCAGAAGCAGCTTTTGATATGGATGGCACAATCATTTCCTCATGTACCAGTTAACATTATTTTAATGTTGTGAAATGAAGAAAATGCCCCCCCCCTCTATTCTTTCAGCAAAGAGCTCCATTCTAGACATAAAGCTATCCTTACTAATAGAGAAGAAGTCATAGAGGGAATTGAAATTGCCAGAATCTTGAGTGAAAGTGACCACGTCATACTGGAATTTAACATAATGCAAACACTAGCAATAGAAAACAATCCAACCAGTGTCTTAAATTTCAAAAGAGCTGACTTTAACAAACTCAGAGAGAACCTAGGAAAGATCCCATGGATGAAAATCCTAAAGGGGAAAACAACCCAAGAAGCATGGGAAACCCTGAAAAATGCAATCATAAAAGCCCATGCCCACACAATACCACTGAAAAAGAAAAACAAGAAATGCAAGAAAAAAAACCAGCATGGCTGCACAAATATCTCTCTGACAAACTGAAAGATAAAAAGGACAAATACAAAAAAATGGAAAGAGGGCCACATAATTAAGGCTGATTATCAGCAGACAGCCAGAACATGCAAAGATGAAGTCAAGAAAGCAAAGGATCAGAATGAACAAAGACTTGCAACAGAAATCATGAATAATTTAAAAAGTTTCTTCTAACACATTAACAACAAGAAAAAAGTCAAGGAAACTGTAGCTCCACTAAAGAGAGAAGATGGCAAGGAAGTAACAGGCAACAGGGAGAAAGCAGAACTGCTTAACTCATACTTTGCATCAGTCTTCACACAAAAAAGAAACTATAGCCCAACGTACCCAAAAAAAAAAAACACTGCAAAAGACATACTAGAAACAAAAATTAAAATAAGCAAGAAAATAGTAAGAGAACATCTATCCGACTTCGACATGTATAAATCACTGGGACCCAACAGATTATACCCCAAAATTCTGAAGGAACTGGCAGATGTTATCTCAGAACCATTACACCATATCTTTCAAAAATCCTGGAGCACTGGGGAAGTACCTGAGGATTGGAAAAGGGCTGATGTGTTTCCCATCTTCAAGAAAGGGAAAAAAACAGACCCAGGAAACTACAGACCAATCAGTTCAACATCAATACCTAGGAAGATCCTAGAAAAGATAATTAAAAAAAAACAGATCTGCGAACAACTAAAAACAAACAAATTTATAACTAGTAGCCAGCACGGGTTTGTTAAAAACAGATCATGCCAAACCAATCTTACTTCATTCTTCGATAAAGTGACTAAACTAGTAGACCAGTGAAATACTGTGGACATAGTATACTTAGATTTCAGTAAGGCATTTGATAAAGTAGACCACAACCTACTCCTTGGCAAGCTAGAAAAATGTGGAATAGACAAAATCACCAGTAGATGGATCTGTAGCTGGCTGGCAAACCGTACTCAATGAGTAGTCCTCAATGGCAGCACATCCACATGGAAAGAATTAAGCAGTGGGGACCAATTTGGAGATTACACCAAACTGGCAGGAGTAGTCAACACCCCAGAAGACAAACTCAGTGTCCAAAAAAATCTTGACAAACTTGAACAATGGGCCCTATCCAACAAAATGAGTTTCAGTGTGGAGAAAAGCAAAGTTTTACATTTAGGCAGGAAAAATCAAAGGTACAAGTACAGATTGGGTGAGAGCTGGCTTAAAAACAGCAACTGTGAGAGGGACCTTGGAGTCCTAGTGGACAATCACTTGGCTATGAGCCAGCAGTGTGCCACAGCAACCAAAAAAGCTAATACAATCCTGGGTTGTATAAACAGAGGTCTAGAATCAAGATCATACAAAGTATTAATACCACTTTATAAAACCCTAGTAAGACCACACCTGGAATACTGAAACCAATTTTGGTCACCATAACACAAAAAAGATGTTGAGAGTTTGGAAAAAAAAAATCAGAGAAGAGCAACTAAGATAATCGAAGGCTTGGAGACTAAAACATATGAAGAACAACTGTGGGACTTGGGTTTGGCTAGTCTAAAGAAAAGAAGAAATAGGGGAGATATGATAATAGTATTCCAGTGTTTAAGGGACTGCCACAAAGAAGAGGTGGTCACATTATGCACCAAAGCACCAGAGGGAAGGACGAGAAACAATGGTTAGAAACTGCTCAAAGAGAGAAGCAACCTGGAATTAAAGAGAAACTTCCTGTCAGTGAAGACAATTAACCAGTGGAATAGCTTACCTTCAGAAATCATGGGCGCTCCATCACTGGAGATTTTTAAGAAGAGACTAGACAGTCACTTATCTGAGATGGTTTAGATTCTCCTGCTTGAGCAGGGGGCTGGACTTGAAAACCTCCAAGGTCCCTTTCTATTCTATTCTGTTCTGTTCTGTTCTGTTCTGTTCTGTTCTGTTCTAGTTAATGGAGAGACAGGAAATCTAGATAGAGAGCATGGATTAGATAGAGTGATACTAATTCCAGATGTCCCACTTTTTCAGTAAGAACAGACAATGAATTAATAGTAACACACTAGCTCACTTCTAAACAAATGTATAGTAAACATATAATTTGGGAAACTGGCACATTTTAAATCCATGGAAACCTTAAAATCATGAAAGTTTAAACTCTTACATTTGATAAAGATTTGGATGCATTAAGAAGAATTGATATTACTTCTCATGAAGAAGAATTAAAACTTTAGAAGAAAAGCATCAATGTTGTGATAAAATCATTACATATCTACAAACTAAACTGCTCAAAATATGTGGCAACTCACAAAAATAATTTAACAATAATTAATCTACCTTTGGATGTGGAACAGTGGGGGCCTTTGTTAAATTACATAGAATAATGCATGAAATCTCATTACCAGTTGATTTAAAATTGAGATAATGGATGCTTACAGATTAAAAGCAAAAGGCAATTCCTCATGGCAATTTATCCTTATAAGTGTTAAATTTCTGATATCCAGCACTAGAAGCCATCTTTCACAATTTTCAAAAAAAGCTACTGAATTGAAATTTCATGGACATGAAATAATTATTTATCCAGAGTTTCCTTTACTAGTGCTTTAAGAAAATACAGCTTTGGCATTTTTTATTTTTCATTCATCCCTTTTAAAACTCTTTAATAGTTGTTGCTAATGATAGCCATTTGTGATCTTCACAGCTAGCTTCTGACAAACAAACTCAATGCAAACGTCAGCAGGAAGTTGCCATTCACAGTCATGTGATATTTAATGATCAGCAGCTGCAATTCATGCTCATGTCACATTTAATGACCCATAGTGATTTGCTTAACAATCATAGCCAGAATCGACAAACTGTTATCATAAGGGCATGGTCACATGATTTTTTACTTTATGATCCTGTCACTTAGTGATAGAATTGCTGGTCCAAATTGTGGTTGGTAAGTGAGACCTACTTATATAATACCCCTGTTAAGAACACTGCTGAAATATTTCACAGATTGCAACTATAATCTATAACTCTTTAACATGTAATTTGTGCTGGAGATTTTAATTTAATTCAAGATGTTCAGTTGGGTAGAAACATTGAAATATCCCTTTTACTTTTTTCTCAAAATTATAAACTACCTCAATCATATATGTCAGGCCAGAAAGGATTGACAGCATTCCTCTTATTAATCTCTACCTTTTGGAGATTATTATTGAGAACTAGGTATCACATGGGAAAACTACACAGCTGACAATTGGTTCAGGTACATAAACTTTTTATGTGAGATTCACTTTTGGCTCTATTTAGATCTTAGAAATATGAGGTAGCTTACACCAATATAAGAAAAGTTATGAGACCAAATTCATAAGAGAGAAATAGTTTTGATTCTGATTAAATGAAAAATTGATGGTAAGAACCATGAACATTCCAAGAAGATAAAATAACAACACAATGGATAGTATGGCTTGTAGCAAGTTTGATACCAATTAGTGGAGTCTAAATTTTAAGTTAGTATCATAGAAATTAATAATAGAATAATGATCTTACCCATGTTAGTAGGAGCACCGTTTCTTGTCTCCTTTCTGTGAACCCCTTTCCTCTTTCTTATATTTGTTTCAAAGGGATTTAGTGATCTCCATGCCAGATTTGCAAGCAGAGATCATAGGGGAGGAATTTCAGTGTTTTCCTGGAAGAGGCCCCTCAAACTACTGGCTACACTTTCCACACACTTCTGCGTGGGTTGTTATCTAGGAATAGTTCTTGCTAGACTTTGTGGCTAAGTCAATATGCTGTGTTTTCACACCTGTCTTATCAGAGTAGTCACCATGAGTTTGTCTGCTTTTTGTGCAAACTAACTCCTCATCTTAGCTAGTGCTTTAGAAAATGGCTGAGGTGTTGTTGGGTTGTTGTTGTTGTTTTGTAAATTATATTGACATAGATATTGGAATTAGTTAATAGATATTTGTCATTTTTAAATGTCAAACCTAGAAAATTACTTTTTTCCACATGCACATAAAATTGTTTTGGATTAGATTTATTGTTTTTTTTTAATTATTATTGCTTTGGTGAATCAGGTTAAGGCCTTCTCAATAGACTCATTGCAATTTCAAACTATGATCTTATTTTGGAATTTAAAAATAATAATTGGGCCATTTCTAAATTCTATGTTTTTTGCCATTGTTTTTGTTGAACTATGATTAATACACAATATTGGGAAGGAAAAAAATAGAAAATACGAAAAAGATTTATTACTAGGTGAATAGGACGCAGATACTGTTTATGTACAATTCATCCTATATGTAAAGTATACCATATTATGGTCTATTACTCCAATTTTGATGAAATTATGGTTTTTGTTCATGAGGTCTCATTAATTTAACTTTGTCTAATTTTTTTCCAAATGCAGCAGTTGAAGAGGCCTTGTTAATTCACCTCTCAATTGCTATGTTATCTAGAGTTTATACGTATAAATTTGTTGACAAGAATAAAAAATAAAGCTTATGAAGAAGAAAGTTTATCAAAAAAGATAAAAGAAAAATTTCAAGGAGTGGTTTAAATAGAGAAAGGAAAAAGAAATTTAATGAAGCAACTTCTTCTGTTTAACAAAGAAAAGAGAAGATTCTTTTCTTTAATGTAGTGTATAAAGAAAAGGAGGGTATAAGTTGGGTAAAATGAGTAGTTTAGGTTATTAGTGGTAAAACTCGTTTTTTTCAGGTATCAAAGGGTCGGAAAATATTTTCATGAATAAAATACGGACTAGTTTGTTCAAATAAAACGGAAAAGATGTTTAAACCACATCTTCCTAATCCACTCCTCCTTTGTGGATATTTCAGCACTTTTCTATCTTTTTGCATATAATAGCCTTGCTGCAGTTACCATATAAAAATAGTCTACCATAAGTCTTTTCTAATTTGCTGTCCATGTCCCAATTTTTATTTAAAAAAGCATCTGGTTTCATCTGAATATTAATTTTTAAAAATACTTTGTATAAAAAGTATTTGTATTCATTTTTTTTCTTTTTCACAAGCTTACCATGCATAATAAAATGTCCCTTTGTGTTTTTCACATTTGCAGCAGTGCTTAAAAGTACTATTGTACACTCTAGATAATTTCTCTAGTGACATATATTGGTGGTACATCATTTTATTGATGTCGTCTCTTAAATTCTAACACGTTATGATGTTAGTTCTTTTAACCACATTCTTACCCACTCGTCCATCTCTATATTATAACTAAAATTCTTAGTACATTTTATCATGCTCTCTTTAACTTGTTTTTCCTCCATTTTAAATTTTAACAAAAGTGTAATATTTTATCAATCACATTTTCATCATTTATATATAATTCAGTTTCAGATTCTGTCTTACTGTTATCTATGGTCTAATTATTTTAAAATAACATGCAGTTCATATTAGGCATGATAATATCTAGGTATTTTACTTCTCAATTTGAAAACCAGTTTTTACAATAAATTTCTTTTTGATCTTTCATCATCATCTCTAACTTTCAACTCTCTTCTTATATATTATAGTCACTAGATTATGATCTAAAAGGTCTTTGGCAGTATTTCCACTTTATTAACACGTGGTATAAAGATTTTACAAGTCAAAAACATGCCTATTCTTAAGAAAAATCTATGTCTCTCAGAAAAAATAGTATATGCTTTAGAGTCACAATTTATCC
>NW_015386478.1:348295-358519 GCF_001527695.2 Protobothrops mucrosquamatus
TGGCATGATCCAATTTGGGTCGGTCACCAAGACCAGAGGTTTAGTCTTCCGAGCTTTCAGACTCCTGCTGCAGCCCATCCTCAGAGAACTTCTCTCTCACCCGAATGTGTCCTATTTGGTGAGAGAGAAGTTCCCTGAGGATGGTCTCCAGCACAAGTCCGAAACTAAACCTCTGGTTCCAGTGACTGACCCAGATTGGATCCTGTATTCTTTTTTGTTAAGCAATATTTTAATAGATATTCCTTTAAGTAGAACCACATCTGAATTATTAATCCTTAGCATGATATTAAAATGTTGTTATAGAACATGGTCTCTTGTCTTCTTCCTGACAAAATACAGCAGTATATCTTTTTGTACATTTCTTAGCATTGCATATCTTATCTTAATTAATTTGTCCTTTTTGTCCATGTCATCTACATTCAGAACAAATTGAATATTCTATGAAATGTATTAATTGGCAATATTGGAAATCAAGTGAGAAATTAGGAATGTTCCTAGCTAATTGTTTGAAGCAACAAAAGCAGCAGAATTTTATATCTAGAATTCAGATTAACAATGGATAGCCATTTACTGAGACAGAATCTACTAATTACCAGTTTTATGCTTTTTAGCTCAGTTATATAAATCATAGACTTCGGTAACTGAGCAACACATAATTAATTTCTTGGGATTTATTAAAATAAAAAAGATTTCCCAGAAAGATAAAAATAAAGTGGCACAACCATTGAGATTACAAAAAAGTACAGAAACAATTCAATTTATAAAACCAGAGGCAGCCCCTGAACCTGAAATTCTTCTTGTTCAATGAAACTTAATATTTATAGACTGACTAGCACTTACATTGTTAGAATCAGTAACTAATTATTATTGATTATCAGTAACTCTCTATATTTCATATATTCTTCTGTTTTCCTTTATTTTGTATGAGACTTATTATATTCTAATATTAAAACCTGAAAAGACCTTATTGATATGTACATTACAGATTAATATCTTTGCTCAATGTAGTTCCTAAAAGATTAACATCAGTGTTACAGAAAATAATCTATCCACCTCAATTTGGATTTTAAAAAATGACAAGCATCTAACAATATCCACCTTCTGAGTTCACAGCAAATAATTGGAACCAGCTGTTCGAGTTTCTTTGGATCCTGAAAAGACCTTTGATATGGTCCAGACTGAATTTTTAAACTATGTTCTAAAAAGATACAGCTTTGTACCATCTTATGTTCAATGGGTTTTAAATTGAGAGCTTCACTGTATAGCTCAAATTATTACAGTTGGATTTGTCTCCTGATGTAATAAGCAACCAGAAATAGAGATTTTATGTTTTGTTTTCTTTCTTTGCCAAGGCATGCATTTCCTACTGTTATACAGTATAAAGGACGTATGTGAACTTTTCAACTCTTTCACACTCAGAATCAGTTTAAACTGCTTTGAGGAAGTGAGATAGACAAAATATGTGTATTCAACATGTCCACATGACCATTTTTCTATACACATCTGAATGTAGAAACATCCATTTGTAAATATATACAGCTAAAACATATACTAACTAAACAATATAGTTCAGATGCTTTAGCAACATTTTTGTTTAAATGAAACATTAAAATGAAAGTTTGTAATAGTCACATATCTGAACTGTGGAATGAAAAACTAGAATATCCCATTTTGGATAACAAATGAATTCAGATTCAAAATATGATTTAAACACAAAATTAATTCAACCACAACACACACACACAAACACACATACATACATTTTGTAAAACACCTCTCTCTCTCTCTCTCTCTCTCTCTCTCTCTCTCTCTCTCTCTCTCTCTCTCTCTCTCTCTCTCTCCCTTCCTCCCTCCCCCTCTCTCTGTGTATGTGTATGTGTATGTACAGGTGTTGGCTGGTATTGTACAAATTATAAAGGTTCTGCAACTAATATGTTCTGGGCTTATTCCAGTTATAGCCTTATGTTGGTTTCAAATAATTACTTGTGGTATATAAGTAATGTATTACATTGACATATATTAGAGAGTGTAATTCTGGAAAGAAATATTATGGTTAAAGACTGTAATGTGATATTAAATTATATTTCTAAAATATGGAATTTGTCATTTCATGAAGAAGTTTGGCTCTGTTACTAATTTTGACATTGTAAGAAGATAAATTTACATAAATTTTCATAAATGAAAAGAAATTTATCCTTGTGATTATATGGAATGGATATGTTTTTAATTGTTATAAAATTTCCTGTGTTCTAAAAATGAAATGATAATGCATTATAATTCTATGTGGCCCACGTTTACCGATACTTAAAGATTAACTTTAAGTTATTCCTGTGGATATTATATAAATCTTTTTACTTTTTGTTTCCTTTTCCCTTTTTGTTTAATTATGTTTTTTTTATTTTAATCACTATCCATCTTTATTTCACTATTAAACAAAACAAACAAAAATAAAACAAAACTGCTATAATCACATAACCTGCTTATGACAAATTTGTGCACTATGGATTATGATAACACAGAATGTTATGAAAATGACTTATTTTCAAACAAACTGAAGCACAAATTGTTTCAATACTAAAGCTAAGCTACTTTAATTTCATTTACTATTTTGCGCGAATGTAGCCACAAGTATTGGCAGGGAGAGAGTGCCTTCTCCTCCTCTCCACCTCCTCTTCTTCTTCCTCTTCTTCTTCTTCTTGGAAGGAAATAGTTAACACTGCAAAATCTCTTTAAAAATTATACTCTGCCAAGGAGAGAAAGAAGTTTCCTTTATTGTGAGGAAACAAAACATATAAGAAAAATAGAGCTCATAGTCTGTACTTCAGCCTTGAACTTTTAATTTTTCCTTAGTGGACAAAGTACAGGAGATTAAAGCAATACCTTTTATTGGACCAACAAAGAACTGCCAGGCTTTGAGACCTGAAAGGTTGCATCTTCAGGGTTCACTTTATTGATCTTTTCCACTGTTCCTTGTGGATCAGATTGGCTGCAAATATTTCTCTGTGTCATTGATGTTACCTTTCCTCCTTTGAGAGTTTAGATTTAGTGTTTTTATTTGTGGACTTTGATGAGAAGAATTTAGCAGGAGAATCTGTAGTTCACATATTGCTTGTGCAGGTGTATGTATATAATATATTTTAAAATTAAACTGAGAATGATAACGTTAGTTAAAGACATGTTCAAACTTCATTTTTTCTGTGAGTTTGTAAAATCTTTTTTCATATTTTTGGATAATGCCTACTTTTTAGGAACAGTAGAGCCTACTCTTAATCTAATTAAGATGAAACCACCCTGAGTTTTCACACAAACGCAAAATTAATAAGACATCTATAAAAACTAAATTGAGGCTTGTGATTTACTAAGGACAGGTACTAAAATAGTAATTGGTCTTGAACAGTAAGAACCAGTTTTTTCTTCTGTCATCCCAATTAATTAATGCAAAAACTTTTTACATACACGCACATACACCGACATCCCATAACACTTTATACTTAATTTGGTATAAAGTACACATTTAACATACAGATACCTGGTTTCAGTGGTATCCACAGAGGCCAGGTCAAAAAAAAGGTAAGCCGCATAAGTGAAGCATCCTTCCTTTTGTAGGTCTGTGATGTGACATACACATGCATAAAAGGGTGGGGCTTTGATCATGCTGCTACCACTGCCAACTTGCCTTTTTTTGACATCTACTCCATTGCAGACATTGCTTCCCAGATTGATCCTAACATTTGTGCAGGCGTGTGCATGTAATACAATGGGGTAATAGTCCACAGCAGATGCAAACATTCAGTGTCACAATTTGGGATGTTGTGCTGTTAAATATTAAGAGAAATTAGATGCAACTTCTCAGTAATTTAGAAAATGATCAGGTATTTTTTAATTTTTTATTGAATGTTGTGATTTTACATTTATTGAGCTATATGATGGTAATACCACCTCCTTGTTCTAATATCAACCCTAGATGTTAGGCCAGGAAAGACAGATTGGTCTTAGCTATCCTGATACAGGAAAATATTGCTGTCATCCACCATAGCTATTAAGTTTCATATAAAAATGTCTATATATACATACATCTATATCTCTTATAAGTATTAGATTATAGGTGCAGAACAGATGAATTTCACTTACCCAAATCAACATTTTTTTCTTAAAACTGATGCCCTGCTTTGAGTTGAGCTGAATCAACAAAGAGATAATATTGAGATCAAAGGAAGTGATAATACCTCTATAACACATTGGTGAGGTCACATTTATAATACTGCATCCAGTTTTGGTCAACACAATACAAAAAAGATGCTGAGACCCTAGAAAGAGTGCAGAAAAGAGCAACAAAGACAATAAGGGGTCTAGAGGCTAAACCTTATGAAGAACAGCTGAAGTAATTAGGTATGTTTATCTTAACAAAGAGAGGACTCAGAGGAGACATGAGTAACAGTCTTCTAATACTTGAAGGGCCTCCACAGGGAAGAGGATAACAGTTTATTCTCCATAGCACCTGAGGGTGGGGTAAGAAACAATGTGTAGAAGCTTATCAGAAGGAGATCCAGCCAGGAAATTAGAAAGAATTTCCTGACAGTGAGAACTATTGAGCAGTAAAACGGCTTGCTTCCCAGAGTTGTGAGTACTCCATCACTGGAGGTTTTTTTTAACAAAAGATAGGACAACCATTTGTACAAGATGGTATGAGGATTCCTACCTTGGAAGAAGACCACCTTCCAATCCTATAATTCTATGAACAAAAGAAATTTTGTAAGTTCACAACAGTTGTGTTGAAACAAAATGTTTCAAGCTAAATAATGTTTGAATTGATACTTTAACATTCTGTGTAGATATATATGGATTTGTACATAGACATGCATACATATGAATGGGCCAATATCAGAGTTGAAATGTTTTATGTATTGTAGTAAAATTTAAGTATATATAAATTTAACAAATTTTCTTTTTTTTATTTTTCTTAGTATACCTGTTTGAGTTCTTTTGGCCTCTATGATTTTCCTTTGAATTTTAAATATAATGTATTTTTGTTTGCATTTTTTCAGTATACATCATTTTTTTCAGTATTTTTTGTTAGTATACTGTATATACATTTTGTGTCCCTTTTGTGGTGAAAAAATGAGCTGTTATAAAATTTTGGAAAATAAAAAAGTTACTCCAGTTATATTTCTGTTATGCTACTTTGTGGCCAGTGATTAGGCAAGGTTGCATACCAAACTGGGATTTTTGGGGAAAATGCACAGGAAACTGAATAAGTAGATTTTTCATGAAATGAGCTGATAAGGAAATGGAAACTAATGTAAGGTTGGAAACTGAGTAAAACCCAAAATGGCAATTTTGCTGATCTCGACTACTGTATTTCAGGTATTGCAGATGTTGCCAGCCAAAAGGAAGAAATCAGATTACAAGATATCAAAGGCAAATATAAGTTTTCTCCTGAGTTTGAAAAGCTGCAATTGTATATATGGGAGTGTATATTTCTGTCCCTTTGTAACTGAAATCTACAAAGAAACATTGGGCAAAATATAGCAATTTGAGAACTAGTTTGTATTTATTCAAAATAATAAATATACAGTTTGGTACAGCTTTCTGTTAATGAAACATGAATTAAAACTACATTAGGCTGAAATTACTGTAGCACATCTATAGTAATATCAAATGAATTCATTATGAGTAGCATAGTTATAATGAATACTAAATGAATTAATAATAATGAACCATGTTAAGTGATATCTAATTGTTTTATTTCATTTTTATGTATATTTTGTCCAGATTTTACTGTTAAGTTAATAAGGATGGCATTCATTAAGTCATTTCCCTGCCAAGTTTTAGAAGAGAGCACTTAGCTTCACACTACATCCTAAAACATATTTAGCACCATTCATTCTTATTATCCCCCCCCCCTCTCTCTCTCTTTTACACACAAAAGAAGATTTTGAGAGCCTTTCTGCAGGTTTACAGCAGACTAGTTGGAGAGTCCCAAAGGTGCAATAGTACTAAAGATTATAAAACCGAGCAAGGTTTATAAATAAAGGTAAGTTGTAGCTTTTTTAATCTCTTTGTTCAAGTCACATGGCATAACTTCTTGCCAATCTAGAGTCAAATTTACATACATCAGATATGCTATAAAATAGCATTAACAGAATTAAAAAGATATAGGATATTTCTGCATCACCTACTCTCCCCAAAAAACCTCTAAGAAAAAATGCAAAAATCTCAGCCCTCCTAATATTCCTCATCACCTGATCTATTGTGGTTTTTCCCAAAAATGTAATTTCAACCTATCTCTACCCCAACTTTGTCTATCTCTAGTTTATAATAGATGTATAATTATTGGCATTCAGCATATAGTTTATTTTTTTCACTATCTTCTTCTTCTTGTGCCATATTTGTTATCGGACGTTGGCGATCATGTTGCCGATCCTGTTTTTATCAGCAGCCGCACGAAAAACTGCTGCTGAGTTTTGTCCAAACCAGTCCCTTAGATTTTGAATCCACAATGTTCTTCTGCCTGGACCTCGTTTGCCTTCAATCTTTCCCTGGAGGATTAAATGGAGTATGCAGTATTTTTCTGGGTGATAGAATACCAAAAAGAAGTGATTATAGAAAGGCCTTCAACTGTTAAGCTATGAAATGTGCTCAGAAAAATTCCAGAACATCTCATTGTCCACTTAGGAAGCTAAGATACAGGGCAGGAAGTCATAGTTCAGACAGAAAGCAGAAAAAACACATTGGTTCCAGGTTAAAAAAGAAGTGGGACAAGATTGTATACTTTTTCCTTATTTATTCAATCTATATGCTGAATATATATGATGGGAAGCTGGATTGGAAGAAGCTGAGTATGGCTTTAAAATTGGAGAAAGAAATATCAAATTGCACTATGCTGATGACACTACCCTGATAGCTGAAAATGCAAGCTATAGTAATTAAAATTAATGAACATCGTGAAAAAAAGACTAAAATTAAATATAAAGGAGACCAATCAATTGATAACAGGTATGATAACCAGGTTTAAAGTTGTTCAGGGTTGAAATGAAGGAGTCTTGGTGCTCTCTGAGCTTGGTTGTTTTCTTGCAGACTGTTTACTGTTAGCTTGTTTGGTAGTTCCTTGATTAAGGAATTGTTTGATCCTTGATTGTTGGTTTAATGTTAATCTAACATTAACATTAAGCCAAGATTAACATTAGACCAACAATGAAGAAGTAAACAATACCCCAATCAAAGAACTGCCAGACAACTTTTGTAATTTATTATGAGGCTTATAATTTGTGGTTGGTTTTGTTTCTCTTTACTTAAGTTGGTTGAAGAGCAGTATAGAAATATTGGTATTCATATATTCCAAATTGCAATTATGTATACGTTCAATGTTTTGGTTATTGTCTTTAAAGCCTTTCATGCCATGGGACATCTCATCCCAGTTGTATCATCCTGTCCATCAGGAGTGGCAGGAAGGTATGTTGTGGAGACTGTCAGTTAAATAATTTTGTCTGGTTGGGTCCAGGAAAAGAGCTTTCTCTGCCATTGCCCCTGCCCTTTGCAACACTGTCCCCTCAGAGATGAGGCAGGCCTCTACTCTTCTAGACTTTAGAAAGAGTGTTAAGCTTTGTCTCTGTCAATCTTTGAAGAAGGTTAAACCATGAGGCCATTCTCTCCACCTTTTTAGCATTTAATATTGTAAACCTATCTTTTAAATCTGTTTTTAACTTTGTTCTTATTTATGCTTTTGTATTTTGTATTTTGTGACATATTTTTATTGTAAGCTGCCCAGAGTCTCTTAGGTGATAAATAAATACATAAATAAATTCCTGGTTCATATAAGGTGAATTGGAGTCAAAGATGGAATTGTCTAAAAGCCACCAAGTGAGCTTGGAGGCTGTGTGGATATTTGAATGAGGATCACCAAACTAAGAAAGATTTTTTTAAAAAAATAATCGCTCTCTTTTTTTCCTCTCCACCCCCAACTTTAGGATGAAGTCCCTGGATTACAAAAGAAAACAGAAACTGTAATATACCATAGAAACTGGGCAAGAATTCAAGATTGTCCACACAGGGATAATGACTGCTAAAATAACAATTTTCTACTTTCTTGTATAATGAAAATTGCTAGCTATGTAAAGCTAAACCTGGGCATGCAAAAGGTGAAATTTCTGCACTACGCTACTTAATTATATTTGCCAAGAGACTTCTGAATATATTTCAAAAGTAAGTAGTCATTTCAATTAATGTTCTTTGTAGCACATTTAAATGCACAATATTAGACTTGAACTCTATGAACACCAGATAATTTAAGGGAAGCAGTTTGCTATACAGAAACAAGTAAGGTGTTAGGAATTACAAAACACATAAGCCAAACCAAGAAATGGAGGATTATGGTGCCCAAGTGCCAAATGCTTTGCTCGTAGCTCCTGCTTCTTTATACTAAGGTCAGGTGATAAAATAAGAACTTGTAGTCAGGTTAGTAATCCAATTGTTTAAATGTTCGTGTTTTTGTTGGACTTACTGAGTTTATAAAGATGCAATACATTTTAGCTAAAGTCAGATTAGATAAATGCCATTCCAACACAGTCAAATCCTATAAATTGTCCTGTGATGAAGATGGGATTGCATGATCATAATATGCCTTTTTACCTTTCAAGGTATATAAATTGGTTCATTTTCTGTCCCAGGGAGAAGGAAAAAGAATAACCAGATGTCTAAGGTCAGGAATTAATAAGCATCTCTGTAGAACTATACCTACAGTTATACTTGTTCCATAGAGTTATCAAAAAAAGGTTGTTATTAAAAAAACAAGAAATACAGGCATCAAAGAAAAGGGGAATAGAAGTACAGTTTCAATATAAACAGGGTTAAAATATCCAGCAATTTGCAGTTGAAGTTGGGCGTTAAAACACAAGAAAAATTGAGACATATATTATTTCTGCCTACCATATCTGCCTCTGACATTGCTTTACAAAATTCCAGTAACTGGATAGCATCATCTAGACTCAGCTAGAGTTCATTATAATTCTGAGCCCCAAGGAGGCTATTTCACCAAATAGTCTGATCTTGCAACCTGGTACTTTTCCACCATTCAGCCTTCTGTTCCTCTACTAAGTGGGCATTGCACTATTAAGGACTCAAAGACTATAGGATAAGGATAACATCTGAAAGACAAATCAGGAATCCCCATTCCACATTGTTATTCCCTGATATCTTTCTGTTTTTTAGGGAATAAGATTGGATGTGTTGTGTTCAGCTCATATATTAACAACATATGTGTTTCTATATGAAAGCAATTTGTATGAGTTGGATTATTTGGACAAAATAATCTATACATTCCTGTATGCATGTCAACATAGTCATTGATGTATTTAGTACTGTAATTAATACAAATATAAGATTATTGATTATGAGATAATTGGGAAGAGGAACAAGAATGTAGTATCTGTCTGTGTTATTTTCCAGGGTTGCACAGATGTTGCAAGGAGGCTTCTGTGTAATCCTAGGAAATGACTCAGTGGCTTTATTAGCCTTCAAAGAATTCTTGCATTCTGAAGTGCCTTTTTGTAAGTAAATCCAAAGCACTATGAAGCCTCAACTAAGAAAAATGATTTATTTCTGAGATATTTTTCATAAGTGCGAGACACTGTAGCTAAAATAGATAGAAAACTATTTTTTCCACCATAGCATAGCTTTCTCTATAACTGCTTTCCTATTGGTGTTACACTATGTGGAAAGGCTATTCCCAGTTCAGCACTTGGACCTGCAGGATGCTTTGAGAAGCAACTTTGACTTCTTTCATGGGAAAGTTGCTGGAAATTGATTACACTTTTGTCATTCAAGACATGATTAGTCCAATTACTCAATCTGGTTCTCAGAATGAGGCACAGAGTGGAAGGGTGGTCCAAAGAGTCAAAGAGCTAAAGAAATGTAGATTTGGAGAAGCTGCTTTCTTCAGAACCAGAACATCTCATAATCTCTGCAGCAGTCAAGAGAGAAAGCTGGTGAACACTCTGGCAGGTGTGGTAGAAGAAAAATGATGGAGGATGGAGATCCAGAGCTTTATATCCCGTTGACCTCGTATATGCTGTCTAAAGCATAGGCCTCACTTTATTCCATAAGAACTTTGGCTGCAATTTCATATGATCATGAACCAAGTAGTGAATTTGAATAGTGAATAGTGAATCTATTTCCTACTTCTCTGATACAAGGGATTGTCCCTACTGAAATATTAATCATCTTTCT
>NW_015386478.1:358845-360487 GCF_001527695.2 Protobothrops mucrosquamatus
AGCCCAGGGTAGGGGTGGGGGGGTGGCGGTTATTATTAGGGAGGTCCTGGACCCGAGGGAGACCACTGTGCCGCAGACTGTCGGTTGTGAGTCCTTGGGTGTGAAGTGGGGTCATGGGAGGCAGTGGGGCATGCTGATAGTGTACCTGGCTCCCCGCCACGTGTCGGCAGCCCTACCCGAGCTTCTCGGGGTGATCGCCAAGATGGCGGTTGGGACCCCTAAGCTGTTGGTTATGGGGGATTTCAACCTGCCGTCGGTAGGCGAGACGTCTGAGGTGGCTCGGGAGTTCATGGCCTCCATGACGGCCATGGACCTGACCCAACTAATTAGGGACCCTACTCACACCGGAGGACATACGCTGGACTTAGTTTTTGCCTCCGGCCAGTGGTTGAGTGATCATGGATTAGGGGACATAGTGTTTGAGCCCCTGTCATGGTCTGATCACTCGCTCCTTCGACTGGCCTTCCCGACTGCTACACCCCACCGCGGGGAGGCAGACCCAGGAGAAATAAGATGGTTCCGCCCCAGGCGCCTGATGGATCCTGAGAGATTCCAGACGGAGCTTGGGCCAATACCTGTGACCCCGACCCACGGCTCGGCGGGGGACCTGGTGGCCACCTGGAATAGGGCGGCCGGTGGGGCCTTAGACTGGGTCGTGCCACTGCGGCCTCTCCCCCGTCGCCGGACCACCTGGGCTCCCTGGTTTTCCGGAGAGCTTAGGGGGATGAAGCGCCAGAGGAGATGCCTAGAGGGTGTTTGGAGGACTACCCGCTCGGAGACCGACCGGACACGGGTAAGGTCATATTTAAGGACTTACCTAGTGGCGTTGAGGGCAGCGAAGCGTAACTACTTCTCTGCCCTCATCGCGTCTGCGGGAAACCGCCCTGCCGCCCTTTTTCGGGTGTCCCACTCCCTCCTACATCAGGGGGCACAAGGGGCCCCCTTGCAAGGGCGGGCAGAGGAGTTTGCGAGTTTCCTGCAAGATAAAATCGCTCGGATTCAGGAAGGGCTGACCTCCGAACGGGCAGGTCTGGGCGCGATGACAGAGGCGGGCCTTGATTCCAATCTATGGGTCGGGTTGGACCCCGTGACTCCAGAAGACATGGACAGAGTGCTGGGGCGACTGAATGCCACCACTTGTTTGTTGGACCCGTGTCCCTCCTGGCTGGTTATGGCCGCCCGGGAGGGTACGCGGGGGTGGCTCCAGGGAGTTGCCAATGCCTCTTTGGGTGAGGGATCCCTACCCACCGCCTTGAAAGAGGCGGTGGTGTGGCCCCTCCTCAAGAAGCCCTCCCTGGACCCGGCGATATTGGCCAACTACCGCCCTGTTTCCAACCTTCCCTTCTTGGCAAAGGTTGTTGAGAGTGTGGTGGCATGTCAGTTCTCCCGGCACCTGGAGGAAGCCGTCTATCTAGACCCACGTCAGTCTGGCTTCCGGCCTGGGCACAGCACAGAAACGGCATTGGTCGCATTGGTTGATGATCTCTGGAGGGCTCGGGATAGGGGTGATTCCTCTATCCTGGTCCTGTTAGATCTCTCAGCGGCGTTCGATACCATCGACCATGGTATCCTATTGCATCGGCTGAGGGGGTTGGGGTTAGGAGGCACTGTTTGGCAGTGGTTCTCCTCATACCTCTCCGAC
>NW_015386478.1:361067-368730 GCF_001527695.2 Protobothrops mucrosquamatus
TCTGAAATTCTAAAATTTTAAATTGGGTATAATTTTATATTATTATAGTGGGTTTTAGGACAGGACAAATAATTTAATTAGTTTTGAATATTTTTAAATATTATGTTATTGCTGTTTTATTAATGTGCCTGTTCACCGCCCTGAGTCCCGCAATGGGAGAAGGGCGGTATATAAATCAAATAAATTTGAATTTGAATTTAATCTGTAGCACTGAAACCAGAATTTTCACATTGTATTTGAGCTTCTAAAGTTGGTTCCCATCTTCCTTAGTTTTTATTTTCAGAATATTGTTGTAAATAGGTATTCCCCCACTCATGATAAACTATAGCTTATATTATTTTTGCAGTGAGCTAGTCCTTTCTCAAGCTTTGTGACAGCACAAAGACATATCTAGCATCAGCCACCCACAAACTTGTCTGCTTCCACCTCTGTCCCTGTTTGCTAGCTGGAAAATAGACTATAATGCATTTACCTTTACAGGTCTTTGTCTCTCCTTGCTGTTTATAACTATGACCTCCTCCTGTTATTTTATGACTTCATTCCTGGCAACACAACTAAAATTAAGTTAGACCTTTCAGATAAAGTCCTGCCTTTGTGAATCATATATGCTCTAATTGTTAACAAGGCACAGAAGCAATTCTGAGGGTGCCCCCACTCACATCTACTGATCCTTCTGCTGGACCACTCCAAGGCCATAAAATATACTTCCTTGCAGTTGCATTTGGCATCCATCTCTCTGTCTTTATGAAATGTGTGAAAATGTGTCTTTTATACCAGGCTCCCAATGTTAATTACACTTATTCATGGTTTTTAATTACATTTTGTTTTCATACTTCACATTTTTCTTTATGTTGTTTTAAATTATAATCATCCATGTGTTCTTTTTCAACTGACATGAAGCATACAAATCAATTAAAGAAATAAGAGTACACAGAAATGAATATCCGAGGAATTTAATTAGTGATGATAATGCTACCTTAGACAAGCACCTTTATCATCTTTATTCGGAGAGTAGCAAATCTTGACTTATTACAAATATTGGACTGAATTGAAAGATGACCTTCACAGGACTGTTTTTTCCATTGGTAGAAGCAAATTTTTCTCCATCTTTCAAAGGAAATAAAATCAATTCTGTTAGAGTTTCAGAGACTGGGTTTCCTTATTTTATCTCCCACCATATTTTCTTTCTTCCTGTTTGCAATAATCACTTAGCTAGAGAAAGTTGCATGGCCAGATTATCATTCTTAAAAGAAAAATAGAAAACAGATGGCATCTGTAACAATGGGAGTCCTTGAGCTTCTAACAAGCATCTATGCAAGACAATTATTATGCATTTCATAGGTAGGAGTGCCTTACCTGCAAATTCTGAAAGGAATCGATCCTCTGATGACATTAATTTGAATTTTCTTCTCTGACAAAAACATGAAATGAAAATCTGACCTTATTTTATTTTAAAATAGAGATGAAGATAAAATTTCTGAGCTAGTTCTACTTCACTAATGTCATGAACTCAACTCCTCTTTTGTCATTATTTTTTTGTTAAAATGTATATCTATTATGCCAACTCACTAAGAGGGGCATGAGTTGCAAGGAAGAATAGAGTAAGGGAAATAACAACATTTAATAATTTAATTTCCTTTTCTTTGTAAATAATGATAAGAATAAAAGAATAAACATCTGAACTATACTCACAACCAATTTTAAAGTGGAAATGTGTATGAAAATAGACCAAAGGAAATGTAAGCCAAAGATGGATTGTAGTATTTTACTTGTAGCTCTTTGTGAATTATATGGGAGTTGGGGTGAAATCATTTTTCTAGCAATGCTGATAAACAGTTTTATGTATATATGTGTGTGTACACACACACACACACACACACACACACAGAGAGAGAGAGAGAGAGAGAGAACACATAAAAGTATGTCTGTGAAAACAGCCCACTCATACAAAGGAAATCCATTTAATCCAATTACTTATAATAATGGATTGAACATGTATCTGGTATACATTGGATATACAGACTTTAATCTATTTTCTCATATCAATACATCAAAATTAATTGCAGGCTTCATATATTAGTAAAATAATACTTATGCTCATCCTTCACAAATTAGAGCTCTATTTGGAAAAAAATATGTGAGAGCTTCAAGTAGGCCTTAGAAAGGGTCAAGGAACATGACATATTACTGATGGATGCTGCATAATTGAGAAAGTTGAAAATACAAAAGAATAGTAAATGCTTCATTAATTATAGAAAAGGATTTGATTGTGTCAATCATATATAAATAAATAAAAATGCTCAGAAAAATGGGAATTGCAGAATATTTCATTGTCCTCATGAGAAACTGGATTGGAAAAAGATGAACATAGTTTTAAAATTGGAGGGGAAAATATCGATAACTAGTACTATGCTGATGACACTACTCTGATAGCAGAAAATGCAATGGGTCTGCAAGCCCTAGTACTAAAAGTCAAGGAGCACAATGAAAAATTGGAACTAAAATTAAATATAAATAAGACCAAATTAATGACAACAGTAGAGCAAGCAGACTTGGAATTGTCAATGAAGAGATCAAAGTGCTATCTTTTAGAATCACTCATCAACAGTAAAGGAACAAACAGTCAAGAAATATGATACAGACTCTCACTTGGTTGAGCAGCCAGGAAAGCCTTACAAAAGATATTCAGATGCCATGATGTATCTATTCCTACAATGATCAGAATCATGCAAGCCAAGATACTCCCTGTGACATACTATGGAAGAAAAAGTTGGACTTTAAAAAGGCAGGACAGGAAGAGTATTGATACCTTTAAACCTTAGTCTTGAAGAAGATACTTGAGAATATGTGGAGAGCAAGGAAAATAAACTGATGGATTACTGAACAAATCAACCCAAATAACAAATAACCAGGCTCAAATTATCTATCTAGCTCTCTGGAAAAGGCTAAATTCTGGACAAGATGGAAAAAAGGAGAACTAGAGCATGACAGCAGCAAGGTGGATGAAATCAGTTACAGTGGCAATGAGGAGACTGGGAGACTTTAAGCAACAGGTTAGAAGAATTAGAATTAGAATGCTTTATTTGTTCTGGCTACACCACAGAACTGAAGAATGTATAAGAAGCAAAATGTCTTCAAGGAAAAACAAAGAAAGTCCAGTTGCCTTTTCAAAAAGCATCTTTGGGACCACAGGGTAAGTTGTTTAACCTCTCACCTATATGCAGACTCATCACCATCTCAAATTAGGCCAATGACCATTGTATCATCTGCAAACTTCAATGCTTCAACAGAGAGTTCCTTTCAGTTGCAGTCATTAGTATAGAGCAGGGGTGTCAAACTGCCGGCCCGCAGGCCGGATGTGTCACCAGGAAACAGCGTCCACCCCTTTGCCAGCAACGTGTTGTCACGAGTTTGACATGTCTGGTATAGAGAAAGAAGAGCAGAGAGAGCACACAGCCCTGAGAGGCACCTGTGCTCATTGCCTGGGGACCAGATGTAATTTTCCTTAGCTTCATCTGTTGCTTCTTATCTGTCAGAAAGCTTATGATCCACCTACAATTATGAATAGTCACAGTGAGCTGAATCAGTTGAGAGTGAAGAATTTTTGGAATGATGGTATTAAATATCATGCAAAATGCCCCAAAGACCTATGTATATATCCCCCGGGGATTCAAGATGTTGCAAAATATGGTGCAGTGTAATATTGACAGCATCATATGCTGACCTATTTGCTTGGTGGGCAAACAGCAAGAGGTCTATCAGCATATTCGTGATGACTTTCAGGGGAGCACCACTAACTTCTCAAAGATCTTCATAATACAGATGTCAGAGCAACCAGTCTGTAATCATTCAACTCCCTGATGGAGGACATCTTAGGAACCGGGATGATGGTAAAGTGTTTGAAGCAAGAAGAGACATAACACAGTGTTGTTGTTTTTTTAAAAAAATCCATTTGAAGATGGAGGCCAGTTGTTCAGCACAGATTTTCTCCATCTGGACCTGGTGCTTTTCTGATCTTTTGTCTATGAAATAGATCTTGCGCATCTTTTTCTAAGATCACCGGGATGGAGGTGCAGAGGACGGTGAAGGATATAGATACAGTAGATGTAGGAAGATAGGCATAGAAAAACTTGCTAATCAGGGGCTGTGTGCCATTGGTCTTTTCTCTCTAGACCAATGACTGCACCTCAAGAGAGCTCTCTGTTAAAGTACTGAAGTTTGCAGATGATACAACGATCATTGGCCTCATTCAAGAGAGTAATGATTCTGCATACAGATGGGAGGTTGAACAACTGGCCCTGTGGTGCAGCCAGAATAATCTGGAGCTGAATATGTTTAAAACTGTAGAGATGAAAGTGAATTTTAGGAGGAGCACTTCTATTTTATCACCCTTTACCATGTTCGACAGCACAGTATTAGCAGTTGAGTCCTTCAAATTTTGGGGTTCTATAATCTCCCAGACTCAAAATGGACACTTAACATTAGAACCGGCATTAAAAAGACACAACAAAGAATGTTCTTCCTGAGTCAACTCAGGAAGTTCAGACTGCCCCAGGAGCGGTTGATACAATTTTATAGAGGAATTATTGAGTCTGTCATTTATACTTCTATAAATGTCTGGTTTGGTACAGCAACCAAACAGGACAAGTACAGACTCTAATGAATAGTTAAGACTGCAGAAAGAATAATTGCAACCAGCCTGCCTTCCATAGAAGACCTGTATATTGGGTGGGTTAGAAGGAGGGCTGAGAAATTATCTGCAGACCCCTCACATCCTGGACATAAACTGCTTTAACTCAGGATGCCTCTATAGACCATTAAAGGCCAAAACAACTAGACACAGGGACAGTTTTTTCCCCTCAGGCCATCACACTGCTAATTCTCACAATGTTTCTAATGTCTGTGTGTATTTATCCAAGTAGTATAGCTGTAGTGTTATCATTTATCCTTCGTATTCTTCTTCTTATTCCTCCTTCTTATTGGTACTATTATTATGATGATTATCATTATTCTATTGTTTTGCATGTACACTGAGAGCTTCTGCACCAGAGACAAATTCCTTGTGTGTCTAATTAATACTTGGTCACATAAAGTATTCTATTCTAGTCAAGTCTATTTGTTGATGTATCTGAGGTGGGGTTAGGTAGCAAAGAGAAAAGTAAAGACAGCATTGTTTGTTATTTATTAGGCATTTTTTCCAAAAATATTAATATCCAGATCTGATCTACTTGTATCTCTGCTATTGACCATTGCATTTTCCTTCAGAAAAACAATCTTATTGGAAATTAAACTATCCCCAAGTCATATTTATTGGGTCATTTATTTTAATATACATGCATAAATGTACAAAACTAAACCAAGCATGTTTGCTTTAAATCTAGTTCTTTTTTTAAAAAAATCTGCAATTACACAAGAAATAATGTTTTATTACAGGAAAGGAAACTTCCCCTCAGCTAGAAGCAGAGAACTATTCTCTCTCTCTCTCTCTCTCTCTCTCTCACACACACACACACACACATGCACACACACACACACGCACACACACACACACACACACACACACACACAGAGAGAGAGAGAGAGAGAGAGAGAGAGAGAGCTCTTTACTTCCTTCTTTCTTTTCCCCATGGTCAGGTTGGCTGTATCTCCAAACACTTGTAAGTACTGTATGTTCTGTCATATCCTGAAGTCATGCATTAGCACCTTTTCATTCAGCAAAGGGTGAGAACAGATATCTTTTGGCAGCTGACAGCAGGGAGCAAGAAGAGAGGAGGAGGGAGAAGCTATAGGACTAGGACACTGTGGTGGCCTGGTGGCTAACATGGCTAATGTACCAGCTGTGAATAACCTCTTTTTTTTCTTATTCCATCCACCCAACAGATGTCTCTCTGTCATTGTCATGTCCTCAAGCTATCCTGGTAAATGATTTGTGCATTATAAGTGAGTCACCAAGGTGGCAATTGAACCTCTTCACAGCTCAAAATTGTTGATGTGTGCACTGAGAGTGAAGTGTGTGTGTGAGAGAGAGGAGGGGAGAGAATGAGAATGAAAAGAGAAAAAAAAAATAGAAAGGGAGGGAGAGAAGGAGGCGATGGGAGGAAGAGAAAAATGTCAAGCTTACCTTGTTTTGGATGGAGAATCAAAAGGGAGGGCAAATTAACTGCCGTCTTGGTTGGGTTTTTTTATTCTCCTTGACTAAGGCAGTGCTTTCCCGCCTCCCCTGAACAGATGTAAACATCATTTGAAACATTTTTTTAAAAAATGCTGTGATTTGTTTTGAATGTATGCTTTTATACTGCAGGAAGAATGTTAATAAATACAGAAAAGCGGAAAAGTTTCAGAATATAAATAACATAGCATTTCAGAATGTGTCAGTAGATACTATTGAATTCTGCAATGCAAAAATATAGTTTAAATGAGAGCCATAGCTGTCATTAGTTGGGAATTGGAAGATATTAATTAGAGACTATTTGCTTCTATCCAGTTCCTTTTTTTCTGCTACATTTAAATGAATAATCAGAAAATATGTAATCTACACTTGTGAATATATACGAGGAATTGTATATTTAGGAATAAGAAGAAGAACAAGAATAACAATAATAATGTTTTAGTTAAAAAAATAATCTATTTAGCAAACTGGCTCAAATATGCTTAATAGAATATAGGAAACTAATCTATTATAACCATGACAATGACAATAAGGCTTCATTGAACAAGGAGAAGGTACTAATAACATAGAAATATGACCTTTGAGCAGGAAAAGCATGCCAAGTAATTGTAATTTTTTACAGATGGTAGATGACACTTTTTCCTGTGTCTTTGAACTTACTTTGGTCAGCACTGTCTGGCAACATTATGGATATCAATTGGAGAGCAATATTTCTTCTATGTAATGCTCAAAAATTTACTTCTGTGATCTTTTCTTTTTGCACCCTGTTCATATGTAAATATATTAGTTGCAGCATTTTCCTTGTGTTTTATAGTACTTATGCCAGGCCATTGTGACCTCCATATATCAACTAAATGTAAGCAATATTTTCTTTTTGCTGCTGATCATTCAGCAGCACTTCATCTTATTAATCAGGCTGTTCTGTTGCATCTGATAAATACAATTTTTTGTTTTCTTTCCTTTGTTCCTGGCTATACAGTATAATTTACTTCCGTCATATTTTATTGATTCATCTTTGTTTATGTTAGTAAAGGAACACATTCCTTTGTCCCCATAGTTTAATCTTCCCTCCCCCAGCTAAACAGATTGCTTAAAATATTTCTGATGACTTTTTTGATCTCAGATTGGGTCATTTAGAACTTAAAAAGTGTTGAAGAAAAAAAAAGGATGAATATGATACCATTAATGCTCATTACAATCCAAACATTATTTGGAACAAGAGTTTGGTGGACAGTAAACAGGGGTCAACTGCCACCAAAGTAGTTCATTTGAATCCTGCTTTAAAATATAGACCACCTCATAGTCTTCTGGATAAGAGCCATGCCATGTTGAATTTGGTTTCAGAGGTAGTTTGTCTTGGATTAAGATCTATTGCTATTAGGACAATATTCCAGTTTGCTAGCTTTTCTGAAACTTTTTATACATGCACATAACTCATGTTCCTTCAATATATTATGTACAGTATAATATGTAATCTGTCTGAAGCTCTCCTAA
>NW_015386478.1:369077-376298 GCF_001527695.2 Protobothrops mucrosquamatus
ACTCCCTTCTCTGTACACCCTGCTGTACTGCCTTATCATGATGAGGCAGGGCTTTACTGAGAGTGATGAGGGAGAATGCTAGGAGTTTACCAAAAGAATATATGCTCCCAGCAGAATCAGCATAAAAATGAAGATCTTCCTAGATACCCAGCTAAAAGAAACAGGCACCTATATTTGGGAACAGAGATAGAAAGATGCTAGAAGAGGCTGATCTTTTAGTACCAACAGCAAAAGCATAATTTCATACTACGTGGGGAAAACATAATGATGAGCCACACCTGTATTTTACTAAGAAAATCCAATAGATAGACAAGAAAGTCTATTGATAATATAATGCCGAATGACTGGTTACTCAAATCATTCAACATGGCATAGAAGAACAGCGTGATTTTCATTTGGCTAAACTAAATCCTTCCAGAGATCTAGATGTGGATGTTGCTAGGGAGAAAAAAAATTCAGAGCCGCAGACAGAATTACAGTGAGGGCATGGATTGGAAAAAACATGAACATGGGAAAACTCAACATGGCAAAAGATAAAATCAATAAACTGCACATTGACATCTTGGGCATCAGTAAATTGAAAAAGACTTGAATAGAACAATCTTAATCAGAATATTATAATTTCACAAATTAGCAAAATAATGCCCAAAATCCTTCCATATAGATTAAAAATGTACATGGAAAGGGAGATGCCAGCTGTTCAAGATGGTTTGAAGAAAGGCTAAGAAACAAGATACTTTGTTATTGATGCATACTGAATAACTGAGAAACCCAAAGAACATCAGAAAGAAATCAGTATGTGCTTTATTGTTATAAAAATGCTTTTTGCTTGTATTAAGTATGCCACATCTTTAGAAAAGTGGGAAACTAATTCAGCTAGCCATGCCTGACCACACTTGTAAGTGGATCATAAGCTTTCTAACATGCAGGAAGCAGCAGGTGAAGCTAGGCAAAATCACATCACATACCTGTACAATTAGCACAGTCCCCCCCCCCCCGGGCTGTGTGCTCTCTCCACTTCTCTCTATATACCAACAACTGCATCTCAAACGATCTCTCTTTTAAAGTACTGAAGTTTGCAGATAGCACAACAGTGATTGGTCTCATTTGAGACAATGACAAATCTGCCTACAGATGGGAGGTTGAAAAACTAGCCTTGTGGTGCAGCCCAAACAGTCTTGAACAGAACACATTGAAAACTGTAGAAATGGTAGTAGATTTTAGGAAAAACCTTCCTATTCTATCACCTCTTTCAATACTAGACAACACAGTATCAACAGTAGAGGCCTTCAAGTTTCTAGGTTCCATAATATTCCAAGATTTAAAATGGACACCTAACATCAAAAATGTCATCAGAAAAGCAAAACAAAGAATGTTCTTCCTACACCAACTCAGAAAGCTCAGATTGCCCAAGAAACTGCTGATACAGTTCTATAAAGGAATTATTGAGTCTGTCATTTGCACCTCTATAACTGTCTGTTTTGGCACTGCAATCAAAAAAGACAGACACAAACTTTAACGGATAGTTAGAACTACAGAAAAAAAACCAATTGCTACCAGCCTGCCTTCCATTGAGGACATGTATACTGCACGAGCCAGAAAGAGGGCTTTGAAAATATCCTCGAGATAAACTGTTTCAACTTCTTCCCTCAAGATGAAGGAAGGACATTGCATGCCAGAATAACTAGACATAAGGACAGGTTTTTTTTGTCATCACTCTGCTAAACAACTAATTCCCACAACAAACTATCTAGTAAGGCTGTATTACGATTATTCTTCTCATCTTTCCTATTACCTATCTCCTTATCTTCTTATGACTTGTTGTTTGTATCTTACAATTTATATTAATTGTTTTATTTAGTATCCTAGTATGATTTATGTTGTTTGCTTTTTAGTATCCTATGACTATCGCTAAATGTTGTATCTTATCATTTATGAGGAACCTATTTTTATGATAATTATGATCATGTTTTATCACTTGTTGCTTGTATGTACACTGAGAGCTTATGCACCGGAGACAAATTCCTTGTGTGTCCATTCACACTTGGCCAATACAGAATTCTATTCTATTCTAAATATAGAAGATGGTCTATTTGGTTGCTAATAGTAATAATGATAATAAATCAGTTGAGCTGCCTAACCGTAGCTATGTAGTACTTTTTTTGTAGCAATTCTCATGTTGTAGATATAGTATTCTTACCTATATTGAACTGAGGAATAACCAAAAGTTGTTTTGGTGATGGGAGGGAGGGAGGGAGGGAGGGAGGGAGGGAGGGAGGGAGGAAGGAAGGAAGGAAGGAAGGAAGGAAGGAAGGAAGGAAGGAAGGAAGGAAGGAAGGAAGGGTGATGCAGTAGCCATAACATACGCAATAGGGTGGAGTAAGTTTTAAGTTTAATGACATCTCACAAATAATTTAAGTATATTATCCAGCCTTATTCTGGTCAGACACCAGAAAGCAGACAGTTTCATTCTCCTGACTTTTCCTTAGACTGATCATTCATAAAGAACTGAGGTAACCAATACAGCAATCTCCCAAGGTCAGTGGTATCAACAAAGCTTCTAAGAGGTTCAGAAGAACCAACAGGACTACACTCCCCGTTTCCTCCATAATACACATACTTTCCCATGTCAAACAATAGTTTTATCCCTAAAATCAGGCTTAATATCTTGGTTGTGGTTTCTAGACTGATTCAATCAGTTTAAAAAAGGAAGCAGAAGCTGGTCAATATCATTAATTCCTTTGTGTGTTTAAAATCTAAAAAAATTGAGGCTATTGAAATATTTTTTAAAACAAAAGAAAAGGCCATGTTCTGGGAAGTAAATGCTGACTAACAATGTCTTCCTTTTATTGTGACTTTTTTCCCCCTGTAAAGTGTGATTAGTAGCAAAATGTAAATAAAAAACCCTAAATTGCTTTATTCATTGTGTATATTCTGCAGTTAAAATGAATAAAATTCCCTTTGAGGAAACATCTGACTAAGCAAAATAATGGTTATGTATTTGTGAAAATGTTTAATGAACTCCCCAGTTAATAAAATGCTGTTATTTTAGAGCCCATTACAATGTGTGTTAAATTAATTTGAGGCTACATGGTTGAAAGGCCTTTTTTCTTTCCTGTCTTAATATACCAAGAATAATTTACCTTTGTTGCACGTGAGAGGGCAAAGAGCTTAGATAGCCAGGAATGCTGGCAGAACGGTATAAGCAAAAGCCCACAAATGTAGGAGTAAGCTATTCACAAACCTTGTCTCTGTAATCATTTGTCTAATGTCAGTTCAAAGTCAGAGGACTTGCCAAAGATCAAACACATTTTTTAAGTGCATATTGTAAATGTTCTGGCTGCCATGCATTTTCTATTTCCTTTTGTTCTAAAACTCATATATTTACCATGTCTTCAATGGGGCAATATCTTATAGGCTGAAAGGCAATGTATCATTTGTTGGGTAAGTAAGGTATTTCTGATTAGGGTAGGTAATCCTCTGCTACTATAAGGAGAGAGAAATTCAATTACTTTTAAAAAAAGCTGGTTTTGTAGAAACTTTAAGTAGTGGATATCAATCTGAATTGTCCTTTACATGACCTTCAGGGATTGTCCTGAATATGTGTCATGTCATTTATTGAGTATACTAAAACACATGTTTGCTGCACTGTTGTTAATATTCAGTAACTGTGTACAGAATTATTACAAAACCAGCAAAGAACTGCACATAGTGGTAATTAATTGCTGAGTTGTAGGAAGGTTGAGGTAAACCAATCTGATTTATTTCCCAAATCAAAGTGTCAACAAAAATACAAACATTTCCCAAAATATATGCAAAACTCAAATGTTAAAAGAAAATACACATAAAAATATGCATATATATACTGTGTATATGTAATGAAATTAAATGGCAAATAATACCCTGCGTATAAACTTCTAGATGGAAATTTCTATATTGTGCACAGTAAAATGTGTGTTTAAAAAGTACACAAAATTTGCACTGAAGGTTAATGGCATGTATGGGGGGAAAATACGAGAATCTAATTAAAACAACACTATCAGGTTCCTCTTTCCATGTTTCTGATCCACGAGATGTTCCACTTACTGAATCCCTTGGTATGTTACATTCTTATGATCATTCCTATATTCTACTTAAAAAAAGAGCCCCATGAGAGACACTCTTAACAATATAGGAAGAGAACTCATGTGGCTGGCTTGGCCTAAAGAGAATCTTAACTTCATTTCCCAAGGGTGTTGGAGCCATTACAAATGTAGAGGGTCTATTTAGCTAGAGAACAGATGGAGTTGAGGAAATTAGCTAGAAAAGACAGAACTGACCCTGAAAAAGTGATACAGCTACTTCAGGTGAAATTCGGAAAATGTGGTGCATTGCATATTGTCTATACTGCCTCCTTATTATAGTCTGTCTGCTTGTCTATTTCCTGTTATTTTGACACCAAAGAACTGGTTGGTATTCATAGTGGTGTTTTTTTTCTGCCCTCCCGTTCCTCCCAACTGTGTTCTTGGGAGACTTTTGAGTCAGGCATTGAGCTGTAAAAGGACTCTTGACATCCTGCAAGTGCATGAAAAGAGCAGGGAAGAGATGACTTTCATATGTGGCCTTTTACTTGGTTGTACCTAAAGAAAAAGTAAATAAATGGGGGAGTCAGGACTGAAAGAACTCTCCTGGACAAAAGTGCTCTTCAGAGGAAGTTTTGCAAACTCTTGAGTTTGGACATAGGGAGGAGAAATTTGACCCTATACAAGCAATATTAAGGAATGTTACATTATGCAGCCAGAAGTAAATAACTCAAAACAAATGCCACAATCTGTAAACTGGAATTAAAAAATGATCAGGAAATATAAATTGTTGAAATTATATCATCTAAATAAAATACAGATTATCAGATCACAACATATACACAATATCCTATATACATAGTACACAATGAACAAAGCTGGGAATATTTTCTGAATCAAGACACATGTCATGCCAAAACATTGAAGAGTAATTTGCCAAATAATAGAGTTGTAAATCCTTAAAAGCTTAGCCAAAACATGAATAAAAATTAGAATAGCAATTGTTTGAATTATGATAATATAAGAATAGTAGATATATATGCAAAAAAATTATATGTACCTGTCATTGGATTCGACAGATTAATTAGTGTTATGTATATATGTCCACTAGCCCATCATCATTCATAATAATAATAATAATAATAATAATAATAATAATAATAATAATAATAATAATAATAATAATAATAATAATAAAGTTGGAAGGGACCTTGGAGGTCTTCTAGTCCAACCCACTGCTTGAGCAGGAGACCTTATACCATTCCAGATTGGTTGTCCAATCTCTTTTTCATAAGCTCATCAGGTCAAAAGATCAACTGGTTCAAGCATACTGCATCACAAAATAGATAGCTGTATGTGCTATCTATTTGTGCAGGCAAGTTAGCTTTCTTGCTTGCTACTTCCTGTACTTAAAATCTATAGTCTGTGTCTCAGAAAATACTGTACAGCAGTCTAGGCTGCTAGGCATTGATTCATTCATTGAGTAATCCAGACATTCAGTCATCCATGAATTTGTCCAGACCCTTTTCAAAGCCATCTAAATTGCTGGCCATCAGCATATTTGATGTCGGTGAATTCCACATTTTAATTAAGCACTGTGAGAAGATTTACTTCTTTTTCTTGCATCTGAATTACCCTGCATTTTGTTTCAATGAATGATTCATCCTTGAAACAGTGTTTTAGTTCTGCATTGTGTCATGAGAAAAAAATAAACTAAAGTAGTGAATATCCTGTTTTCTCAGCAAAACACTAAATTTGACCTTGCCCTAACTTGAACTACATTGTCCAAATTTTGGCTTGTCAGCAATTCCCAAGAATCTCAAAGATCCTTCTTTCCAATATCATTGAAATCTGCAAAGTTCCTGTTCCATCCTGACTCAGATTAGAAAGCGATTAGCGATAAGTACAAAAAAAGGTGCCTGCTAATGATGTCTAGCATATGCACTAAGGTCATGTAGGAAAAAGAGTGTCTCAATCTTTGAAGTCATTTGCAATTAGGGGGAGAAGTAATTGAATTGGATTCTTACTCTATCTCCTCTTTTTATTTCTATCCCCCACATATGGACATTACCTATGACCCCATATTAAATATTAATAAAATGCAGAGTTTAAATATTTAAGTTTTACATTCATGTTAATGAATACTGTCAATCAACCAAGGCTAAACATGTAGCTAATTTTAAGGTTAAGACCAGATGTTCAAAATTATCTTCTCAGTGAGCTTGAGGTTATGACTTGAGAGGTAAGGGAAATAGTAAACCATTTTTTTCAAAAGTTCACAAGAATTAATACGGTTGTCCTCAGCGTCTCCAAAATTATCATTGTTTATAAATGTATTTCACTTAACAATTCTTACAAATAAATAACATATATGGGAGACAGATAACGTTTTTATAGTTTTGTTGTAAGTATGATGGGAACTCAATCAGCAAAAGAAATTCATGGCACCATTACATTTCAGCATGTTGCATTATGCCTATACATATAAATATCACTATCAAGTTTAAAAATTTGTTCCCTGTTTATGGAAAATCCCCATCGATGTAGAAATTTTGCATTGTACAAAGTTTTGCGTGCCCAATTTCTCTTCCTATATTGATTGAAGTAGCTTTAGAGTTGGCTTTGGAATATCTCTGTTAATTGACTTGGCAGATTCCAACATTTATTTTGAAAATATCTTTAGGAAATCCAATTCAAGACTTTATGGCTACATGACAGGGAAAAAAGTCTTTGCATAAATACAGATGTGTTATATGGAAGCAATTCTTAAGATAAGAGAAAGAAGCCCTCAGCTGAAGTGCAAGTAAAGTTTTATAAGTGGGAAACATGGGCACTGCATAGACTTTTTATCCAAGTTTATATATATTTCTTCTGGTCTACTTCTCCTTTTGAGGGAGCATAATCTTAAATTCATGATCATTTTCCACGATTATGGATAATCTTATTTTAAGATAAACAGAATATGTTGTGTTCTTTGTATTCCCCCCCCTTAATCCCCTATGCATATCCTGATCACCCATTAAGGGTGATTGCCCTTCACCATTGATCGCCCATTAAGGGTGATTGCCCTTCTCCATCTGCATACAGTTTCATGCCCGTTGCTGGTTGGCTAACTAGCAACAGGGTCTTGCCAGCCAATGGAATTGTGTGATTACAAGCC
>NW_015386478.1:379601-397101 GCF_001527695.2 Protobothrops mucrosquamatus
GCCCGTTGCTGGTTGGCTAACTAGCAACAGGGTCTTGCCAGCCAATGGAATTGTGTGATTACAAGCCAGGGGAATCCCATAAAAGAGGGCTCCCCTGGCCCAGAGAGCCAGTCCGGATTTACTTGATGCCTTGCCAATAAACCGAGAGCTGACTGTCACTCGACTCGTGTCTTACTGCCTGCGCGATCTAACAGAATATAACTTTAAACCTGCTATTCCAGGAAACCTTATGGTTAAAACAGGATGCAAATAATGTGCAACCATATACAGGTCTGTTATATATATGCCACAATACTTCCAAAAAGTACTATACCTATTTCCCTGACAGAAAGCACCATTGAACTCAGTATTTTGCTTCTGCTTGATATTCAAATAGAGATCTACCTTCAGTAATACCTATATAGATAATATCTTTATAGACTCGAGTAACATCTCTATAGAAATACCTATAGAAAATGTGAGCTGAACATGTAAATTCCTTTTCTACTAATCGAGAGAAGTAATTAAACACAAGGTACCTTAAATCAGGGCTTTTCAACCGTTTCACAGATTGTACCACTTTTAGGACATGACAATATTCGAGTACCACCAGTGCTTAGCAAAGTGTCAAAAACTTGACTGAAAAAAAGAGGCAGGATTTTGGGTTTTACTGGGTTAGATTCATTTGTTGTTATAGAAATGAATAGTTTATACTATTATGGAAAAGTAAAAAGTTGAGGTTCGATGTTAATGCTTCATTCTATTGCAACAGAGGAAGTCGGAAGTCAATGCCTTTTCTTTTCCCCTTCTCCCACTCACTTTTTTCTCCCTTCTTCCTCCCCACTGTGTCCTACTATTTGCTTTTGTATTTTTGTATTTTATTCCATAATCTAATAAAATGTTACAAACCGCAAAGAAAAAAAAAGGAAAAAAGTATCTCAGGCCATGCAGAGGACCCCCGGCGGTGAAAGCTGCCCAGAGCCCTGGGCAGTGGAGAGCAAGTACCCAGTTCAGCCCAACCTTCCCCAAGGGGGTGCCCAACTGGGCTTACCTTCTTCTCGAGGCTGCTGCTGCTTGGCTCGCTCTCCTTGGCCAGGTTGCAAAATGGGAGGGCAAAATGTGCGGGTTAGAGGGAGGCCCACTCCCTTTCCATGTGAGGAAACCCAGTTTTGTAACCAAAACATCCTCAGCAATAGGATGGGAGACCACCAGGAGAGTCAGGAGGAGGGGACAAGAGGATGGCAAAAGGGCAGAACGGCTGGTCGTGACCAAGTGCTAAGGCAGGACTTCCCTCAGATCCTCTCTCCCTTTCATTATAATCTCCTTCCTTCCTTCCTTCCTTCCTTCCTTCCTTCCTTCCTTCCTTCCTTCCTTCCTTTCCTCTTTCCTTCTTTCCTTCCTTCCTTCCTTCTTTTTCCTTCCCTCTTCATTCTCCTTTCCTTTTTCTTCCTTCCCCTCTTTCCTTCTTTTTCCTTCCTTGCTCTCTTCCTCTCTTTCCTTTTTTTTCTTTGTCTTTCCTCTTTCCCTTTCTCCTTTCCTGTCCCTTCTTGGATGCTCAAATGCAAAAGGGGAAACATTTCTCGATGCCTCCTTGCCTTGTGATCAAATGCCACTTTTGCTAGTAGTTTGTGGCCACTTAAGAGATTGAGAACAAACCAGGCTCAGTTTATCCTCTACTTGCATTTAGTACAGCAAAACTGTCAAAATGTTGGCTGTGATAGTTGATCAGAGCTCCTCTGTTTTTTATGTTCAACAGCTTTAGCATTTGGGAACAGAGGTAGCTTTTCTATTAATAGATAATCCTTAAAAGGGCTCTCTTGTAGGAACCCTTCCTTGGTCTAATTGAGACTAGAAATATAGGAAAGGAAAATATTTTTCCCACTCTGCTTTGTCCCATTTTTCCCACTGGAAATGGCTGTTAACAACACAGAAGGAGGGGATACTTTCCTAAGAGCTCACAATTCAAGAATTCCAATGTTAACTTGGATTGCCAACAAAGTTCTCTCTGTGACAAAACAGAACACAAAATTGCTTTCTCCTTCGAACTGGGGCATTTCCAACAAAGTTGCCTCTCCTCCCTCCCTCCCTCCTTCCCTCCCTCCTTCCTTCCTTCCTTCCTCCCCTGCTTTTTTTTTAAAACTGCCAGAAGCTCCAGGCAGAAGGGGCAGCAGGCAGGCAGCAGTGGGCAGAGGCCACTGTTATTGCCTCTGCATGACTCTCAGCTCACCTCTCCCAGACCTATGCAAATATTTTGTGTGTGTGTGTGTGTGTGTGTGTGTGGCGTGCATGGGCAGGCAAGGGAGGGTCTCACCCCTTGCAGTCCCATGCCCTCAAAAAAGACCTTCTATGATGGCAGGCTGCAAACTAATGAAGACTGTTTTTTGGGAGTACTTGTTTCTTTTTCAAGGCAGTTCCTTTCCCAGCCAACTCCTTCCTTCCTTCCTTCCTTCCTTCCTTCCTTCCTTCCTTCCTTCCTTCCTTCCTTCCTTCCTTCCTTTCTTCCTTCCTTCCTTCCTTCCTTCCTTCCCACCTTCCTTTGTTTCTTCCTCCCCTGCTTCTCTTTCCTTTCCTCATACTCAGGAAGGGATGACAAGAGGGGAAGAGATTGCCAGCACTGCTGGTGCCCATGCTGCCATTAGCCGTAGCTATCCCACACAGGCAGGGGTGGTCTAGGTGAAAGGAAAGCCTGGTGGCTGTGAGGTTAGGTCAGCAAGTGGGCATGGAACTGATCTACTGGTGGGGCCATCAAAACCAGAACGTGCTCAGCCTTAGATCCATGGGAAGCACTTCTCTTGCCTTTTTTCTTTCTCAGTGGTCAGCAAGGACGGTCAACAGGGATGCCAGGTGTTCGCTGCCTCCTCCTCATGCTGGCCCTTTCCTGCCAAAACCTCCTTTTATATCCTCTCCTCTTTCCCCCCTCCTCCTCTTTTTCTCTTCAGAGCACCTCCAGCTTCCAGAAGCACCAATCAGATGAAGCCCGGCACTGATCCTGGGGCTTCTGCTGAGCCCTGACAGTCCTGCAGCTCCAGCTGTCTCTTCCTCAAGCTCATGCGGCACTGCTGCCACTTCAGCTCATTCCTCTCCCCTGCACTACCACTTCTCTAGGATGGACATGTACCACCTGCCAGGTGCCAAAGTACCACCTTTAAGCCCTGCCTTAAATAGTATTCTGTCACAAGCCTTCATGTTTCCATCATAGTATATATAGTCCAATTGTTTACAGATGAAAAAAAAGAGAATGAAATAATGAAAATCCATGATCAGATGTTCAATCAAGATGTTTTCTTCACTTTCCAATGATGGGCTGACTGCCAACACTTACAATAAGAAATTCAGAGGATTTGTTTTAAAAAAAAGAAAAGAAAAAGAAGAGGACATTTCTCATGTTTTAATATTATTGTACAGTGTCTCACTAATATCAGATTCAATGGAAAGAGGGCTTCTTTTAAGTCTCTTTTGTTCAGTTCTTGGTAAACACTTTCATGGGAAAGTGTACTTTGAGCACATGATAAAAGAGTGAAAAATCAGGAGTAAAAATGAGCTTAGATTTGAATAGGTAGCACGACATAAAGGGAAAGCCACCTGCCAGTGATAACATTCCCTTCATTGCACCGACAGGCAGCCAGAAGCTCTTGATTTACTCTTGTTGGATGTGATAATAAATTCAAATTATCTGTTCATAGGATGGACAATTTAAAGTCAATTTTCTGGATTCTTACAGAATATTTCATTAATTTGTAAAACCTAAATATTATGTAAACTATTTTGGTTTTGAAATGTCTGATCAAAGATTCATTGTGGTGATGTAAATATATCATAGTTTAATTATTAGACTGATAAATTGTTTTTCATCAAGAAACTGAAGATATATGTATTACTTTCCACTTGCTGTCATCCGTAAAAAGCTACACATAAATATTAAGTATAAATTCAAATTTGCAAAATGATGTCATATTTAAAGGTCTATTATTAAAGGTTAGCTTCTGTACACTTTGGGATACATTAAAATTTACAATTTGACTAAGAGTGCCTAAATTTGCAATTATATCTTCTGTTTGAAGGGTTAAATGCAAAAGAATTATATAGGGGGAAAACAATCAAAAATTGTTTGGTTATGTTTGATAATATGATGCAGAAAAGACATTTATATGTCTGAAGGGCAATCACATCAACTAACTTTAAGTAGTGACCATAGCTTTCTACTTAGAAACACATTTTAAAAAGTGCACTCATTTTGAAATCTGTGATTCTAGTGGAGTGTTGAATGCCAGTTCTATCAAATAATCAAGTGTTTCTTTGAATATTGAATTAAACTAGACATATAATGCCAAATAAATGTGAAGTTGGTTCCATATATTAAAATCAGAAAGTTGCTCGCATTTTGTGAGAACCAATTGCTACAGCATCACATGTAGCATACAATGGAATACCCATCTGCTTTTTCTAAATATAGATAAGTTTGTTTTGCCTAATTTTTATATCCACTTGAACATCTAGGTTGATATATTTATCTTGAATGCATTTTATTGGATAAATAAGTTTGCTTATAAGACATAGAAGGAAATTGAGCAGTGATGGGCCAGATCCAAAGAAACTGCTATGGAGAAATGAAAGCCATAAAATGGCATCATAAATAAAAATAATAATGGAGAGATAGAAAATAAAAATAATAATGGAGAGATAGAAACATTTATATTCATTTACCACTTACTGAAAACTATATTAGAGCTGATTTGGTGTAGTGGTTAAGGCATCAGACTATAAACCAGGAGATCTTGAATTCTAGTATCATCTTAGGCATGAATCCAGCAGTGTGAATTTGGGTCAGTCACTTTCTTCCAGCCCTAGCAAGGAGATCACTTCCTAGGGACTTGTCCAGGCAGTCTACAAATGCCAAGTCCAGGCTGCTTCTGAAAAATACCTTGCCAAGAAAACTGCACAGATTTCTCCAGGTAGTCTTCAAGAATCAGACACAGTTGAACAGAAAAAAATAAGTTGCATTGCAGAGAAGGGTTTTAAAATTTATTACACCATAGTATGGGGGATATGTGTTTTCAGGGAAAAAAAGTTATTAAAGAGATATGGTATGAAAAGACATTCCTAATTTTAATTAAATTGTTAATTCGATAACAATTTTGAAAATTTAATTAAACTCTTGACTCCGATGACCAGGGCTTTTTTTCTCATAGAACGCCCAGAACGGAGTTCCGGCACCTTTTTTGGTTGGAACCTTGTAGGGTAGGCAAGGCGGGTTTTATGACGTGTGAGTTCAGGCACCTTTTTTTTTTTTTTTAGAAAAAAAGCACTGCCGATGACACACAATAGGGTGGCCCACAGAAGACAGTGTGTGTGTGCTGTGAACTATATCATTCCCTGAGTAAAAGATTAGGCAATAAGTTGGAAGTAAATTTGGACATGACCTAAACCCAAACAACCTCTGGGTCGAAATAAATTTTTGTTTTCTTTCTGATGGGAATCTTCCTTCTAAGTCACATGTTTTAGTTTAGCCACAATGGCCCACTTGATGAGAAGGACAGATGACAGAAAGAAATAGAAGGAGAAGGAAATTATGACAGCAATGCTCACCTCCCAAATGGATTATTGCAATGTGTTCTACATAGAGCTGGCCTTGAAATCCCTCAGAAGATGCACCTGATCCATAATGCAGTAGCACAGGCAGTTATGGATGCATCTCAGTAAATCACTGTTTTATGAACTACATTAAGTCCCAATAAGCTTCCAGGAGTAATGTAAAGTGCTTGTACCACTGAAAAACACTTAATGGTATACAGCCAAATTATTTCTGGGACTGTCTTTCTCCAATTGTTTCTGCCCGCTAAATCAAATTCCTGGCATGTACCAGGTCCTTTGTATTGAGCAATACCATGTGGTGGGACCTAGAGGAAACTTTTCTCCATTAGAATACCTTAAACACTGAGGTTCACTTGGCTTCAACCTTTTTGGCATTTTGTAAATCTGTGAAGATTTGAATGTTCCTTGAACTTGAAGTCTCGAAGTTGGATGAACGTATGGATATGGGGTTTTTTTTCTTGCTTTGTTTGCTATTATGTAAACTGGATTGGCTTTCTTTCCATGCCAGTGCATTGGTTGGCTATATGTTCCTGCTCAGACTTCAAATTTCTACTCATGACATGTAATGCCTTTAAAACAATTGAAGAGTTCAGTTTTGGAAGATATGCCGATCTCATTACATGCCTAGCTGAAACTTAAGATTTGGAGAGGGTATATGTCTCATAATGGAGAATATCACATAGTTCAAAAAGATGCATTATGTGAGGAGTTTATGGGAGAGGATCTTTCCCTTTCTTCGGCCAGACTGATACTATTATCTGCATTCCAACATTGGGTGAAATCTTAGCTTTTTCCTTTCATTCAAGCTGTAGCAAACTGAAGCAAATATGGCTGTGTAAGTTTTTTTTAAAAAAGATGCTGTGAAATAACTGTGATCAGTTTTTCTAACAAATGTCATGAATTGGTTATGTATGCACATAGGAACAACTCCTGACCTAGCCATATGAGCCTGGCTAAAGACACGGTTGCTCCAGTGGTGGGATTCAAATATGTGAACAACCAGTTGTCTGTGTAGATGCTGCTTCTGGAAGTCCATTTTGGTCCTGGACAACAAAAAATTAGCTACCAGTTCTGCCAAAATGGTGCAAACCGGCTGAATCCCACCACTGGGTTGCTTCAATTATTCAAATAAGTGTATAGGACCTACTCTCGCAAATTGCAAAACATCCTTTTTAAATAATTTGTACAACCTTATTAACAATCCCAGCTCAACCTTGACCTTTGGCCCTTAAATGCCTCGGTTATGATTTCTTGTTTATTATTCCTATTTTAAATTATGAATTTTCAGTTTTTTATAATTAAAGCAGCTTAAATGCCCAGAAAATAAATAAATAAATAAATCAAAAGTATAGAAAAAGACTAAAATTAATAGGCACATTGGTTAAATCTGATCACTATTACACCACTTGCTGAATAAAAGTGATATTTTTTCACATGGGTAACTTGAGGTTCAGAGCAGAACCTTGGAAAATAGAAAGAAAGAAAGAAAGAAAGAAAGAAAGAAAGAAAGAAAGAAAGAAAGAAAGAAAGAAAGAAAGAAAGAAAGAAATCTAATAAATATATGAATTTCTAAAGCAATGTTGAACACTAGTTTTCAATTGCTTTTCTTAATAAGAAATGATCTATATAATACCACTTTAAGCGAAAAAGATATTTGTAACTGTAATGCCCAAAATGTAACACAGGTTAACTCATCTTCAGTAATTATATTACTTCATGACAGGTGAAAGCATATTACAATTGGTATATTTGCAATGGAGCAATTGCCAGTTCCTAATATGAAGCTCAGAGCATATCTGAGATCTTTCCGTATTTTAAATTTTGTGCTGAGAGTATGAATATATCCCTTGTGTATATGGATGGAGTAAGAAAATCTGTCAGAGTATTTTCCTCTTTTACTATGCAAGTAGAATTCAGATTTAATTTAAGTGGATGATTATACAGATCCTGTGGGTCTAACTTCAACAAAAGTGCTATCTCTGACTAAGATTCAGTCAAGACTTGAAGTGAAAATAAATGTCTTAAACTATTTCAGTTCCTAAAATGTACATTTCAACCAAGAAAATCAATGGATCAAATGTTGAGTTAAATTAAATTACATTTATACTTCATTTCCTATCTTCTGTTAAACTCTTGTAGACCATATAAAATAGAATAAACTTCTGCTGCCTAAATTCAAACTTCCTTAAGATTAGGATTTCAGAAACTCTGGACTATAGTTCCCATCCATAAAGTCATGCTGGTTTGAAGTGACGAGATTAGTCATTTGAGAAACACTATGCTTGAGAAGACTGATATACTATACAATGCATTAAGTATTAACTTTATAACAGTCACTAATGTTGTGCCACTGGCATTTATCTTCTGCACACTGCAGGTTCTAAATAACATGCAATTAAACTTTGATAAGGTATGACTATAAAGCAAATAAATAAAAACATTGGTAGCTGTGGCAAAGGCAGAGTAATAGTTCACTCCATATATAATATGTCAGATAATGTTTTGATTGGAGCAAAGTTGTGTACCACACAATTCTAAATGTCTGAATGTTGATCAGAAGTTTCATTGAAGAATCAGCACCAACCTTGAAAAGCTACTCTGGTTGCAGTGGGACTTGAGAGTGCAGGTTCCCTAGAGTGCATCTGTGAACTTCATCAGGTGTATACTAGTCAAATTATTATTTAAAGTGCCATTTTTAAAACTTGGTTTCAAAATATAACTGCAAGTATATTTTTTAAAAGCTTAAAATACTTTAGGACATCTACCACATCATCTTTAGTAGGGTGTTGATTGAAGCAAAACCATTTGTAAAACTTATCTTTATACAGTAAATGTTACTCATCCCTAAAAGCCTTTGAATGTGCCAGATGAAAATCTCTTATGTGATTGTACTATTTCTTTAATGAAAGAGGTCTGGCAAAGATCCTTTCCATTTGTATCTCTTCAGTCTTTTGCCATTGTGGCTTTCTTATCAGAACAATCACAACAAGATCCTTTTAAGAAATACAAGATGGAATAATTGAGGATGCCTTCATCCATAGTGTACCTCTTGAGGATTTGTTGTTGGATCTTAAAGTAAGTAGAGCCACTGGCTCACTTGTAAAAGCAGAGATCCCAATCCATGTTCATTCACCACCCTATAGTATATAACTTTGGAATAGCAACATGTTCCTATTGAATTTTCCAAATATATGGTATTAGAAATAGGTCATTTACTCATGGAGGTAACATAAAACCACCACTTAACATCTACTTATATATATTCTAACCCCACATAAATTGGCATAAACAAGTGGTTATTCAGTGCATTATTGCTCATCACACTTCTTATAATAAGTAGAAATCACTGATAATGATTGAAATGGAATTCCTTTAGATACCAGAGTGGAAAAAACTGTGATAGATGTAGAATAGGCCTTGCTTTAGTGAAAATTTTAATTGTAGTCTAACCAAATCCTATTTCTTTACCCCCATAAAGAAGTGCAAATAATTTCCCATTTAAAATTTAAAGATCTGTACACAGGAATGAGTGTTCCAACTCATCCACTTTCTTTAAAGCAAATTGGTATTAATTGGACAGGGTCTATGGACCTTTCAAGCTTTTCTCTGATTTATTTTGCCTTGAACTCCATTAGTATATGCAGTGGAAGGGAATGTTGTGTTGTTCTTTCAGGACTTTCTCCCACCCTTTTTCTTTGACACTTGATTGTCGTCAGCTTAATAAATTGGTCCCCTTTCTGTCTGACAAAAGCCACCTTTAAATAACAATCCATGTGAAGTGCAAGCCCTGCCACCTGAATAAGCTAAACTTTGCAGATCTAAAGGTTGCTTTGCTGACTTAAGAATAAAATGCTGATGATCAAGAGCCCCACATTTTCATTCCTTAGCACATTTAGGCTGGTGCAGCTGTGATCTTGGATAATAATGCAATGAATATACCATACCAGTTCCCAGTGCTAAAATGACCTCCTCTGGCCTCTATTCATTGCCCACTCACCCAACCCTTCTACCTCCTCTGTACTTTAACATATCCTCCAACATAATAAGCCCGCCACCACTAATGTTATAAAGTAGTAATTGTACCTAATTGGTAGGGAGGTGACAGGCTATTCTGGTAATGTTGTGAAACTGTAAGAAAGGAGGAGTGAGAGCATTCACAGGCCCAGCAGTAATTATCCACTAATTTGGCCTGTTTGTGTAGGGACAGCTCATTATAGCCCTTAAGAAACCCCCCAAATAAAGAAAGTAAGTTGGTAGGAGGTAAGGTTAAATAATTAGTGCTTAGCAGATTTTTTTTAAAAAAACCAAAGAACAGGATTAACTGGGAAAAATGTGATGAGGGTAACAACAGAGAATGGTGTAATATCATCTCCTAAGTGAATTTTATATATTTTGGATAATGTCACAGTCACATAAAAGATACTTAAATGATTTTTTAGCAAAACCACATGGCATGCAAGTATTTTATTTTAGCAGTCATCTTCATTTTGAAGTTTACACTGGCAACTTTATACCCCTCAAGTGGCTTGTGGAATCAATACTGAAAAGAATATAGTTCAAATATAATGTACTTTATATTTTTCATTATCATTAGATGCTCCAGTATGGACTTTTATCTTTGGACTGTTTGCTCCATCAAAAAAAAAAAGTTTGCCTGATTGCTTGTTATTCAACTGCTATTGTTGAAATGTACAGTAAATTAAAAATATAGAAAACATAAATCCCTTGACTCAGATTGCAAGCAAATTCAGAGTTCGTTCAATTTTCATTTTAATATATTGTCCTAAAAGTTAATATCTGAATTTCTTTCAAAGTTCTGTGATCAGAATATGCCAGTTCAGCAAATGTGTCATCCAAAACAAGCTATAATGCCCCAAAACCCTTAAATGTAAACATCTCGAAAGCAGCAAGAAAAATCACCAAAACAGCAGTTTGCACAACTTTAATTTAACAACATGAACTTAAACAGAATTGAAAACAGCAGGGATAACAGTAATGTCTTCTTTTTAAAAAGGAATCAAATAATTACAAAGCATGAGAAATAGGAACATCTTAGCTTATCTTCAAAAGAGAAATCCAAGTATATAGAGTTGCATTTATTTTAACAAGAGTATTTCAGAATTGACAATGCTACCAAGAATTCATGAGGCTTCACTAATAGTTCATTGTTGTTTTTTAACCAGGAGATTTGTCTGTGTACCACAATGTCCTCCTTTTAGAAGAGTCTAGAGAAGTGTCATTAATTAGTTCCTTTGTCATCTCTCATTTGAAGATTGCTAGCTCCCCAAACCCTGTTTTCCTTATTATTCCATAAAGCATCATGCAGAACAGTAGCAAAGGTTTAATAATGAAATTATAGTGGCGGGAGAATTTTTTTTTTTTTTTTACATAGGCACCAAAGTATCACTGCAGCAAAGATTTTTAAAAATACAAAAAAGTGATGAATTGAAAATCTTAAAAGTTTTAAACTGGACAATAGGATGTTCTATAAAATGGAGTAAGGTTTGAAATTCTGCATCAGTTTGATATGTAGTAGATGTTTGTCTTTAAAAACATGTATCTAGCGGATAGCATAGCTGCCCTCTTTGTATGCCTGAAATCATAACTCTTCTGGATATTCTTGGCAAATTCTAATCATCATCTACAGATTAGGACTACAAATCCCTAGAGCAATCTCAGACTAATTTTGCTGAAATATACTGACAGCAAACCATTTGTTCTGCTTGTAAGTCGGGGTCTCTGCTCACACATGTTTCACGATTTGTCTGGAATTAGGACACCATGACTTTTTGATCCTGTTAAGCTATCACTCACATTGGAATGCTATAGGAGTCTAGAGAACAAGGTGAGGGACATCCAAGAAATTCATATTTTTAAAAAGTTAAACTTTTGGGTCTTTCTAAATGTTTGAGTGATATCTGGAATCAGAATGTTTACTTCTTGTGTTATATTTAAATGCAGTATTACTGTATGGATACTACCTTGTATATCATTGAATAACTAAGATATATTTGGCACAAATAAAGACCAGATAATTGAAAACTGCATATGGCTGTAAGTGCCTTTTGAAATACTTGACAATGCGCCAATCTTAAATGAAAAATACTAAAGAAACAAATTCTCAGCATAGATTTGTTTCTGTGCTAATAATATTCGGTAAAGAATCTTTATTTTAATAATGTTGGCAATTCTACTAATTAGGGACTTGAGTTATCAAGACTAATTTGTTATCTCATGTCTTTACCCTGCAATTCCTACTGCCACAACATCTGTGTCCTAATGAACTTTTAAATGTAGTAGATGAGAAGGATAGTTTATTAATCAAGCCAATTCAAACCTTCAGCTCTCTCCTTCTCATACAGTAAGGGTGGCAATTAGTAACATTTTGGATTTTTGTGTTATGTGGGCACCTGTTTACTGGGAAGTGAAATGAGACCAGTACTCATTTTCTATAGGGTACTGAACACCCAACAGATGGTGAGTATATTCATTCATTCACCAATACAAGATTTCACAATAGAAGAGCTGGAGTGAAATGAACACCAGACAAAGAGGAGGAGAAAAATCAAATAGATTCATTTTTATTTCTTCTGCTGGTGAAAGCTTCCATCCATGACAAAATACTATTTTAAGTATATATTTATCTGCAAGTAGCACTTGGTGCTGTATATGGAAGAATCACATAGACTTTTTCTTTTTAAACATAATCTGCTCTCTCTGAATGCACATACTCAGAATTAATTTTTTTCTAATTAGTTCAATGCATCTGATGCCCTGCCTTATTCAAGCCACCATTTCAAATGAGTATTTTAAGTTATATCATTAATTAATAGCCAATGGCCATTTTTCCCTTTGGAAGGGACCAGATTTGCTTGGTAACACAGATGCTGCACATTTGAAAAAAAAAGCAATTTCAGATGAGAATGAAAACAATTTGCTATATTTTGATAAGAAAAATCTTCCTCTACTGAAACTGATTCTGTGCTGGCATTGATGGTAACACAAATGGAGTCCACCAGTTTCTACCAATTTTCTTGGAAGCTACCTTAGAAGTCTACATTACTCTGTCACTCTATGTGTGACGTCAATTCCTGAGACCAATATGAAGAACTATCCATATTTGTTACATGAGAAAATATGTGTTTATGTGCATGCACATTTCCATGAGGTCCGACGGAAGAGGAGAAAGTAAACAAAAACTTGAAGTTTAATGAAATAAACAAGATTATTATATTATTCTGTTTCATCATGGGTATATCCACAAAGCATTCTTGGTACCAGTTTACTAAGTGCACATACAATGCACTAGTCATAGTTAACATTCCCCAGTAGAAAGGGTTCACTTTTAATAGTTAGCAGCATATCTGGGTCTTGATCTTCTAAAATAAGAGAATTTTGAGAAGACTTATGAAAGGATAAAAGCATGGAAGGAGATTCACTGCAATGAAGCTACAGTACTAAATATTTTAAAAATTACTCACTCTGGAAATAGGTGCATTGATTATAACTTCCATGTTTCTCCCCATGTAAACTAAGAATGTTGAATGTTTTGGTTCAGAAAATCTATAGAATCACACATTGCCTATTTTTATGTAATTTTTGCCAGAGTTGCAATCCAGATCAAATGGTTTTTAAATTTTAAAGATTCTCATTTCTCTTTGGCAATTTACTGTATTTTTCATGATGTACTTGTTATGTTACAGATTACGCTAGGGTAGTGATGGTATATCTTTTATCTTGGCATAATTGGGTATAAGACTGCCTGCCAAAATCCACTATACATTTAAATCAGCAAAGCTGTATGTATAACATCAGCAAACAGATTTAGAAATGGAACATAAAAGTTCAGGTTGTTCTGTGCAGTAATAGAAGATTGTGGAACATTGCTCAGCTATATCTGTCCAATATTGGATGGTTTATTGGTCCTAAAACCTGAAGCAAATGGCAACAACACAAAAATATGTGCTTAGTGTGAAGGGCTGTAGTGGATGTGCTTCCTGCTATGGTGCCTTAGTATCTGCCAGGGCTTGGCTGCCCAACAGATGGTTAACAATGTCTCAGTAATAGCCTATTAACTAATAGCTTAATAATTCCTCCACTATTCCCCATCTGAAGATTAAGAAATCCTAGTGAAATAATGCACATTATTAAAGGTTGTATAAATTATCTCCCATTTATATGAGCCAACAACATGCTTGCAGCCACCAAAAAAGCCAACACAGTCCTAGGCTGTATTAACAGAGGGATAGAATTAAGATCACATGAAGTGTTAGTACCACTTTATAATGTCTTGGTAAGACCACACTTAGAATACTGTATCCAGTTTGGATTGCCACAATATAAAAAAATGTTGAGACTCTAGAAAAAGTGCAGAGAAGAGCATCAAATGGAGGCTAAAACATATGAAGAACAGTTGCAATGATTTAATGAATTAGTTTAATAAAAAAGGAATAGATATGACATGATAGCAATCTTCCAATATCTAAGGGACTGCCACAAAAAAGCAGAGCCTATTCACCAGAGCACCTAAAGGCAGAACAAAAAGCAATGGATAGAAACTAATCAGATAGAGAACCAACCTAGAAATAAGGAGAAATTTCCTGATAGTTATAACAATTAATCAGTGGAACCACTTGCCTTCAACAATTGTGGGTGCTCCATTATTGGAGATTTTTAAGAAGCGATTGGACAACCATTTGTCTGAAATGGTACAAAGTCTGTTTGAGCAGGGGGTTGGACTATAAGATCAACAAGGTCCCTTCCATCTCTATTATTCTGTTATATTCTGTTATGTTGGCTAGACTGAGTTAGGTAGGGACAGCTTCATGGCCAATTTTGCTGTAACACAGCAACTTTCCTAGAAATAAGTCTAAATACACCAGTTGATTCAAATCTATGGTGCCCAGTTTAATATGAAGCTAAACAATAAGCTTTGACTCAATTAGGGTTCAATATTGGCCCTTAGAGAGAATTTTCTTCTGTGACTCAATTCACTCGTTTTAGATAGAATTCAGTGCTCACCGTTCCTTAACCTTGCTGTATGACATTTTGTCTTTATTTTCTAGATAGTCATTTGCAAGGATGTATTCCTGTATTTAGAAGTGTAGAGCCTGCAGATTTCAGTTTTTACTCTCCAGGAATCCCAACCAATCCAGAGGGACAATGCAGATTATAAATGATGCTCTTACACTACTTCTACTTTGATTTAGATTCAACTAGTTGATGACCTCTGTCAGTCCTATTGTTATTAGTCTGTGAGTGATTATGTGATTCATATCTAAATTTGTGTTCCTCTTACATTTTTATTTTCATTTGTTTCCTTTCCCCTTATCCTGGTTCTGCAATCTCTTTTTTTCTCAGACATCTCCATTAAATTTCCTTTGGCCAAACCCAGCCAAGATTCCCTGTTCTCTATAATTTCTTCTTCCAAGTGTAGCTTTGGATCATCTTAATAAAGTATATTTTTTTCCTCTTCAGCTTATTTTTAAAACTTGCTGAAGCTGAGTCTCTCTCCCTTCAGATGCTTATTGACTCCCTTTCACAAATCTCTGCACAATTCCTAGAAGATACTGTAATTCTATTAAAAGACTGTTCATGTCACTTGTTTTGAAAGCAAGCAGGCATCCAGCTATATAACATGAATATATCTTAAATGTATTAAAATTGACAGTTATAATGAAACCTAGATCCAACCTATAGTATAAATATTCTTGTTAAATATTATATAAGAATTTACTAATCTACATATCTTAACACAAAAGAAAGACATAGAAAATGCAAGATCCTGGAAAATATTGCTAATCCATTGTTACTATACTTTTCACTAAAATATCCTTCCTTAAACATGTGAGTTCTTCAGGCATCATTTCATATCGCACAAAGAGTGCAAGGATTAACCAGAGAAAATTAAAGTGAGAGTATATAACATGCCATATAACAATGGGAAATCTCAACCCAATGAAAGGTGAAATCAGTTGACTAGCCATTAGAATCTTGAAAGTGAATTAAAATGGACTGAAATGCTTATACTAAATATTAGACTCTGGAAGGCCAGTCTTATTTACAGAAGGAGGCTGTACCAAACCTAGATACCATGGTCAAAAGACAATACTTTCAAATCTCAGCCCTCTTACTTCAAAAAATTTGAAATTACTCCAAAAGTACTACAGATGTCTGCAGGTTTTTTTTTTAAAAAAGCCTTGGCTTTTCTTTATTAGCTGAATTTTAAGTTAATTGGATTTATTCCTAGGATAATATCTTCATTGGGTTAAATATTACAAATGGTATATGCAGATACACAGATCATCAATATAAATGTATGACTGAAAGGTCCAAGGAGTTTATGAAAAGCCCAAACACTGCAAATCATATTTTGATTGCTTGGAGATAAAGGCTTAACCTTGAACCTTGTTCATCTGAAAACAAATGGATAATCTGAAATAATCCCATCTAAAAATGGCAGGCAAATTAAATACTTAGGGGGGGGATGTACCAGTACTCCAGATCAGCTAATTGTTATCATTCCTTCAATACATTTTATGCATTCAGAAAATTGTATTGCCTACAACTCTGCAATAGGACTATATTCAGTTAACTCATCTATTGATTTTTTTAGTTTGGCCTTGATGCATTAGCTGTTTCCGAACTTCCCCGTCCCCCATTTATTCTCATATTGGAAAGTATTTTGGAAGTATCAAAATATACAGTTTACTTCTATAGAAAGCTAAAGAGTATTATTAAGATAAATACTGGTAAACTGCAAAAACTGAAGAAGAGTTTGGAATGAAGAATGGGAATATCCAAAAAATATTTAAGAAATAAGAATCTTGTATTTTAATGTATTAAAGTACATGTATTAAAGTACAATGTGCTTTACGTACATTGCTTTGAATCTTAAAATGATACTAATTCATCCAAGTATATTTTTATGTTCATTGGACACCTCAATGGATGTTGAAAAGTTGGGTGTCAATCTGTTCAGGTTGAAGACATGATATAGTTGACATCTATGGTTTGAAGTTGATTGGCTGGGGCAGCTAAATAATCACATTATTGTTAATATGATTTTGGGAAAAGAAATAAGATGTTTAAAACTGTTAATGTGAGATGAATTATACACTAAAACCTTTTATGAAAAATTTAAGACTTGGTAAATTTGAAATGTAGCTAAAAAGATCAATTTGTAATGTTGTTAGATAGAAATTGCCACTTACAGTAACACTCAAGACTCAACAGTTCTGGATGGAAGAAATATGTTCAGTATCAGTCTTTGAATTGGCTATTAACATAATAAAGGGAATGTATTTACAGTAATTCATTTATTTCAATTTATATGACTGCTCACTCATCATCATGGAGTACACATGATTTCTGAAGGCAAGATGTTCCACTGGTTAATTGTTGTCACTGATAGCAAGTTTCTCCTTAATTCCAGATTGCTTCTCTCTTTGATCAGTTTCCAACCATTGTTTCTTGTCCTGCCCTCTGGTGCTTTGGAGAATAATTTGACCCCCTCTTCTTTGTGGCTGCCCTTCAAATACTGGAATACTACTATCATGTCGCCCCTATTTTTTCTTTTCTTTAAACTAGCCAAACCCAAATTCTGTAGCTGTTCTTCATATATTTTGTCTCCAGGCCTTTGATCATCTTAATTGCTCTTCTCTGAACTTTTTCCAAGGTCTTAACATCTTTTTTATATTATAGTGACCAAAATTGGATGCAGTATTCCAGATGCAGTCTTACTAGGGTTTTATAAAGCGGTATTAATATTTTGCATGATCTTGATTCTATGCCTCTGTTTATACAACCCAGTATTAACTCTTTTGGCTACTGCTGCTGCACACCGCTGGTTCATAGTCAACTGATCATCCACTAGGACTTCAAGGTCCTCTCACATTTATATATGTTTTGTTTTGTTCAACATTATTTT